>NC_086452.1:442694288-443050538 GCF_028390025.1 Pseudophryne corroboree
GATTCTCAATCTGCCAAAGTCACAATTGATTCCAACGACTCGATTATCATTCCTAGGCATGATTCTGGACACGGAACAGAAGAGGGTTTTTCTCCCGATGGAAAAAGCCCAGGACCTCCAGAACATGGTCAGAGACTTGCTAAAACCAAAAAGAGTGTCTGTTCATCAATGCACTCGAGTTCTGGGGAAAATGGTGGCAGCCTACGAGGCTGTACCCTTCGGCAGGTTTCATGCAAGGACGTTTCAGTGGGACCTCCTGGACAAGTGGTCCGGGTCCCATCTACAAATACATCAGAAGATAAGCCTGTCCCCCAGGGCCAGGGTGTCTCTCCTGTGGTGGCTGCAAAGTGCTCACCTTCTAGAGGGTCGCAGGTTCGGCATTCAAGACTGGGTTCTGGTGACCACGGACGCGAGCCTCCGAGGATGGGGAGCAGTCACACAAGGAAGAAATTTTCAAGGGCTATGGTCAAGCCAGGAGGCTTGTCTACACATCAACGTACTGGAATTGAGGGCCATATACAACGGCCTACGACAAGCGGAGAATCTTCTACGCGACCTACCGGTTCTGATTCATTCGGACAACGTCACAGCCGTGGCTCATGTAAACCGCCAAGGCGGGACAAGGAGCAGAGTGGCAATGGCGGAAGCCACCAGGATTCTTCGCTGGGCGGAAAATCACGTAAGCGCTCTGTCAGCGGTCTTCATTCCGGGAGTGGACAACTGGGAAGCAGACTTCCTCAGCAGACACGATCTCCATCCAGGAGAGTGGGGACTTCATCAAGAAGTTTTTACAGAGATAAGTCTTTGGGGAATTCCTCACATAGACATGATGGCGTCACGCCTCAACAAGAAGCTTCGGAGGTATTGTGCCAGGTCAAGAGACCCTCAGGCAGTAGTGGTTGACGCCCTGGTGACACCTTGGGTGTTTCAGTCGGTCTGTGTTTCCCCCCCCCTCTTCCTCTCATCTCAAAAATATTGAGAATCAGGAGACAAAAAAGAGTGAAAACAATACTCATTGTTCCAGATTGGCCTCGAAGGGCCTGGTATTCAGATATTCAGGAGATGCTCACAGAAGATCCATGGCCTCTTCCTCTCAGGGAGGACCTGTTACAACAGGGGCCCTGCGTGTTCCAAGACTTACCGCGGTTGCGTTTGACGGCATGGCGGTTGAACACCGAATCCTAGCTGGGAAAGGTATTCCGGAGGAAGTCATCCCTACTCTGATAAAGGCTAGGAAGGTGGTGACGGCAAAACATTATCACCGTATCTGGAGGAAGTATGTTTCTTGGTGTGAAGCCAAGAATGCTCCTACGGAGGATTTCCATCTGGGCCGTTTTCTACAGACAGGAGTGGATATGGGCCTAAACTTAGGCTCCATTAAAGTACAGATTTCGGCCCTGTCTATTTTCTTTCAGAAGGAATTGTCTTCTCTCCCAGGGGTCCAGACTTTTGTAAAGGGAGTGCTGCGCATCCAGCCTCCTTTTGTGCCCCCAGTGGCACCTTGGGACCTTAACGTGGTGTTACGGTTCCTGCAGTCTCACTGGTTTGAACCTCTTCAAACGGTTGAATTGAAATTTCTCGCTTGGAAGGTGGTCATGTTGTTGGCCTTGGCATCTGCACAGCGGGTGTCTGAATTGGCGGCTTTGTCTCACAAGAGCCCCTATTTGACTTTCCATGAGGATAGAGCAGAGTTGAGGACTTGTCCTCAATTTTTGCCTAAAGTGGTTTCTTCATTTCATATGAACCAACCTATTGTGGTGCCTGTGGCTACGGGGGACTTGGATGATTCCAAGTCCCTGGACGTAGTCAGGGCCTTAAAAATCTATGTAGCCAGGACGGCTCGGGTTAGGAAAACAGAAGCACTGTTTGTCCTGTATGCAGCCAACAAAGTTGGCGCTCCTGCTTCGAAGCAGACTATTGCTTGCTGGATCTGTAACACGATTCAGCAGGCTCATTCTACAGCAGGATTGCTGTTACCAAATTCGGTAAAGGCCCATTCCACTAGGAAGGTGGGCTCTTCTTGGGCGGCTGCCCGAGGCGTCTCGGCTTTACAGCTTTGCCGAGCAGCTACCTGGTCAGGTTCAAACACTTTTGCAAAGTTCTATAAGTTTGATACCCTGGCTGATGAGGACCTTGCGTTTGCTCAGTCGGTGCTGCAGAGTCGTCCGCACTCTCCCGCCCGGTCTGGAGCTTTGGTATAAACCCCATGGTCCTTACGGAGTCCCTAGCATCCCCTAGGACGTAAGAGAAAATAAGATTTTAAACCTTCTGTAGAGGATGCTGGGCGCCCGTCTCAGTGCGGACAACATCTGCAAGGCTTGTATATAGTTGTTGCTTACATAAGGGTTATGTTACAGTTGAGATCAGTCTTTAGCTGATACTGTTTTGTTCATACTGTTAACTGGTTGCGTATAGTCCAGGTTATACGGTGTGGATGGTGTTGGCTGGTATGAATCTTGCCCTTAGATTAACAAAATCCTTCCTCGTATTGTCCATCTCCTCTGGGCACAGTTTCTCTAACTGAGGTCTGGAGGAGGGGCATAGAGGGAGGAGCCAGTGCACACCCATTCTAAAGTTCTTTATAGTGCCCAGGTCTCCTGCAGAGCCTGTCTATACCCCATGGTCCTTTCGGAGTCCCCAGCATCCTCTACGGACTAGGAGAAAAAGATTTACCGGTAGGTTTAAAATCTTATTTTTCTCAGGAAGACCACTGCATAATGAAGGGGGCTAAGCGGACGTTTCTTTTTGTGTTTTAACACTAACTGCTCAACATCCAAATGGCACCTACTACATCCCTGTTACTGCAAGCCCCCAGGGACCTATTCTGACCAGTTCTCTGCTGCCTGATAAACCCGAGATGATGCATATTATAAAGGCCTCTGCAGCAATGAAAATTAAGTGTGGCCTTAATATGTGGGTCGCACATATGATCTGAGGATGTGACATTCGACGCATGGGGCCGCGCATTGCATTGTAATCATACCCAAAACACGTACGATGTGCACACAATGCATCATACGATGTGTCTAAATTGTACATTTATACACAATATTGTACTAGTGTATGACCAGAATAAGGCTTCCAGACTTTGTTTTTCATTTCTTTTAAGAGCTGCTGCAATGGGTATGTTGGTGGTCCCTAGCTATCCATGCAATAGGTTTTCACCTTTGGCAGAAACTCCATTTTATCCTCCTGAAAGGATCTGTAACCTGTGGTCAACTGGCAGTACACTAGACCAATGGTTCCCAAACTCAAGGACACCCAACAGTTCACGTTTTCCAGGTCTCCTCACAAAATCACAAGTGAAATAATTATCACCACCTGTGCATCTTTTAAAATGTGTCAGTGAGTAATGACTGCATCTGCTGGATTACCTGGAAAATATGAATTGTTGGGGGTCCTTGAAGACTGAGTTTGGGTACCTCTAGTAAATACCAACTTTCATCCAACTAATTGGTTAGTTGGAATGAAAAACTGGTAAGGTATGGGAGCAAATGCCAATCAACAATTTGCTCCCTAACACTGGAAAATGAGCAAAAACGATCATTTAGACAAGTTGTTTAAATCAAACAGATTTTTCAGTTCTGGTGGGACTCTCGCAGACTAGGAGTACCTGCCAGCAAGGAGGTGCAGATGGTGGAGGATAACCTGCTGGCAAGGAGGTGCTGTCTGCAGGGCTGATGGTGGTGCATGTCTGCGGGATTGATGATGGTGCAGCATGTCTGCGGGCAAGTAGGTGCTGTCTGCGGGGTTGATGGTGATGGAGCACGTCTGCGGGGCTGATGGTGGTGGCGCACGTCTGCGGGGCTGATGGTGGTGGCGCACGTCTGCGGGGCTGATGGTGGTGGCGCACGTCTGCGCGGCTGATGGTGGTGGCGCACGTCTGCGCGGCTGATGGTGGTGGCGCACGTCTGCGCGGCTGATGGTGGTGGCGCACGTCTGCGGGGCTGATGGTGGTGGCGCACGTCTGCGGGGCTGATGGTGGTGGCGCACGTCTGCGGGGCTGATGGTGGTGGCGCGCACGTCTGCGGGCAAGGAGGTGCTGTCTGCAGGGCTGATGGTGGTGGCGCACGTCTGCGGGGCTGATGGTGGTGGCGTACATCTGCGGGCAAGGAGGTGCCATCTGCGGGGCCGATGGTGGTGGCGCACGTCTGCGGGGCCGATGGTGGTGGCGCACGTCTGCGGGGCCGATGGTGGTGGCGCACGTCTGCGGGGCCGATGGTGGTGGCGCACGTCTGCGGGGCCGATGGTGGTGGCGCACGTCTGCGGGCAAGGAGGTGCTGGCTGCGGGGCTGATGGTGGTGGAGCACGTCTGCGGGCAAGGAGGTGCTGTCTGCGAGGCTGATGGTGGTGGCGCACGTCTGCGGGCAAGGAGGTGCTGTCTGCGAGGCTGATGGTGGTGGCGCACGTCTGCTGGGCTGATGGTGGTGGCGCGGGGCTGATGGTGGTGGCGCACGTCTGCGGGGCTGATGGTGGTGGCGCACGTCTGCGGGCAAGGAGGTGCTGGCTGCGGGGCTGATGGTGGTGGCGCACATCTGCGGGGCTGATGGTGGTGGAGCACGTCTGCGGGCAAGGAGGTGCTGTCTGCGGGGCTGATGGTGGTGGAGCACGTCTGCGGGGCTGATGGTGGTGGAGCACATCTGCGGGCAAGGAGGTGCTGGCTGCGGGGCTGATGGTGGAGCACGTCTGTGGGGAAGGAGGTGCTGTCTGAGGGGCTGATGGTGGAGCATATCTTGCTGGTGAGGAGATGCTGTCTGTGGGCCTGATGGGGATGTTGGAGCATGTCCTGCTGTCTGCGGGGCTGATGGTGGTGGAGCATGTCTGCGGGGCTGATGGTGGTGGAGCACGTCTGCGGGCAAGGAGGTGCTGTCTGCGAGGCTGATGGTGGTGGCGCACGTCTGCTGGGCTGATGGTGGTGGCGCGGGGCTGATGGTGGTGGCGCACGTCTGCGGGGCTGATGGTGGTGGCGCGGGGCTGATGGTGGTGGCGCACGTCTGCGGGGCTGATGGTGGTGGCGCACGTCTGCGGGGCTGATGGTGGTGGCGCACGTCTGCGGGGCTGATGGTGGTGGCGCACGTCTGCGGGGCTGATGGTGGTGGCGCACGTCTGCGGGCAAGGAGGTGCTGGCTGCGGGGCTGATGGTGGTGGGGCACATCTGCGGGGCTGATGGTGGTGGAGCACGTCTGCGGGCAAGGAGGTGCTGTCTGCGGGGCTGATGGTGGTGGAGCACGTCTGCTGGGCTGATGGTGGTGGAGCACGTCTGCGGGGCTGATGGTGGTGGAGCACGTCTGCGGGCAAGGAGGTGCTGGCTGCGGGGCTGATGGTGGTGGAGCACGTCTGCGGGGCTGATGGTGGTGGAGCACGTCTGCAGGCAAGGAGGTGCTGTCTGCGGGGCTGATGGTGGTGGAGCACGTCTGCGGGCAAGGAGGTGCTGGCTGCGGGGCTGATGGTGGTGGCGTACATCTGCGGGCAAGGAGGTGCTGTCTGCGGGGCCGATGGTGGTGGCGCACGTCTGCGGGGCCGATGGTGGTGGCGCACGTCTGCGGGGCCGATGGTGGTGGCGCACGTCTGCGGGGCCGATGGTGGTGGCGCACGTCTGCGGGGCCGATGGTGGTGGCGCACGTCTGCGGGGCCGATGGTGGTGGCGCACGTCTGCGGGCAAGGAGGTGCTGGCTGCGGGGCTGATGGTGGTGGAGCACGTCTGCGGGCAAGGAGGTGCTGTCTGCGAGGCTGATGGTGGTGGCGCACGTCTGCTGGGCTGATGGTGGTGGCGCGGGGCTGATGGTGGTGGCGCACGTCTGCGGGGCTGATGGTGGTGGCGCACGTCTGCTGGGCTGATGGTGGTGGCGCGGGGCTGATGGTGGCGCACGTCTGCGGGGCTGATGGTGGCGCACGTCTGCGGGGCTGATGGTGGTGGCGCACGTCTGCGGGGCTGATGGTGGTGGCGCACGTCTGCGGGCAAGGAGGTGCAGGCTGCGGGGCTGATGGTGGTGGCGCACGTCTGCGGGGCTGATGGTGGTGGCGCATGTCTGCGGGCAAGGAGGTGCTGTCTGCGGGGCTGATGGTGGTGGAGCACGTCTGCGGGGCTGATGGTGGTGGAGCACGTCTGCGGGGCTGATGGTGGTGGAGCACGTCTGCGGGGCTGATGGTGGTGGAGCACGTCTGCGGGGCTGATGGTGGTGGAGCACGTCTGCGGGGCTGATGGTGGTGGAGCACGTCTGCGGGGCTGATGGTGGTGGAGCACGTCTGCGGGCAAGGAGGTGCTGGCTGTGGGGCTGATGGTGGTGGGGCACGTCTGCGGGGCTGATGGTGGTGGAGCACGTCTGCGGGGCTGATGGTGGTGGAGCACGTCTGCGGGCAAGGAGGTGCTGGCTGCGGGGCTGATGGTGGTGGAGCACGTCTGTGGGGAAGGAGGTGCTGTCTGAGGGGCTGATGGTGGAGCATATCTTGCTGGTGAGGAGATGCTGTCTGTGGGCCTGATGGGGATGTTGGAGCATGTCCTGCTGTCTGCGGGGCTGATGGTGGTGGAGCACATCTGCGGGCAAGGAGGTGCGGGCTGATTGATGGTGGTGGAGCACGTCTGCGGGGCTGATGGTGGTGGAGCACGTCTGCGGGCAAGGAGGTGCTGTCTGCGGGGCTGATGGTGGTGGAGCATGTCTGCTGGGCTGATGGTGATGGAGCACATCTGCGGGCAAGGAGGTGTTGTCTGCGGGGCTGATGGTGGTGGAGCACGTCTGCGGGCAAGGAGGTGCTGGCTGCGGGGCTGATGGTGGTGGAGCACGTCTGCGGGGCTGATAGTGGTGGAGCACGTCTGCGGGGCTAATGGTGGTGGAGCACGTCTGCGGGGCTGATGGTGGTGGAGCACGTCTGCAGGCAAGGAGGTGCTGTCTGCGGGGCTGATGGTGGTGGAGCACGTCTGCGGGCAAGGAGGTGCTGGCTGCGGGGCTGATGGTGGTGGAGCACGTCTGCGGGGCTGATGGTGGTGGAGCACGTCTGCGGGGCTGATGGTGGTGGAGCACGTCTGCGGGGCTGATGGTGGTGGAGCACGTCTGCGGGCAAGGAGGTGCTGTCTGCGGGGCTGATGGTGGTGGAGCATGTCTGCGGGGCTGATGGTGATGGAGCACGTCTGCAGGCAAGGAGGTGCTGTCTGAGGGGCTGATGGTGGAGCATATCTTGCTGGTGAGGAGATGCTGTCTGTGGGCCTGATGGGGATGTTGGAGCATGTCCTGCTGTCTGTGGGGCTGATGGAGGTACATGGGGAGGTGGGGCTGATGGCGGAGCATGTCCTGCTGGTGAGGAGGTACCGTCTGTGGGGATGAGGATGATGGTAGTGGAACATGTCCTGCTGGTGAGGAGGTGATGTCTGTTGGGCTGATGGTGGTGGAGCATGTCTTGGGGTCTCAGCACCATGCATGCTCTGGAGTAGAGTGTACACAAGTACTAGTACTTCTGTAACATCTCCACTTGTGACTAAGGAGACAAGCTGGTGTTACTGTATGTAGGCAAGGCTCGGAGACTATGGGAGTAATTCAGAGTTGATCGCAGCAGCAAATTTGGGTTGGGCAAAACCATGTGCACTGCAGGGAGGGCAGATGTAACATGTGCAGAGAGAGTTAGATTTGGGTGGGGTGTGTTCAAACTGAAATTTAAATTGCAGTGTAAAAATAAAGCAGACCATTTTTACCCAGCACAGAAACAACCTCCCAAATCTAACTGTCTCTGCACATGTTATATCTGCCCCACCAGCAGTGCACATGGTTTAGCCCAACTGCTAACAAATTTGCTGCTGCGATCAACTCTGAATTACTACCTGTGTGTAGAGGTGGACATAAATGTAAATATATAGTCTGTCTTTCTAGCTCCTTTACCATTGCCTAGGCCAGAGGTTCCCAAACGCAGTCCTCAAGGCATGCCAACAGTCCACGTTTTAGGTATATCCATGGCAGGAGCACCCAGCTTGTTGGGTGCATACAGGATAAACAGCGAGTCAGATTTTCTGACTCCAGCCGTCCTGGAAACATATATTTTCAGGGCCCTGACTACGTCCAGCAACTTGGAATCCTCCAAGTCCCTAGTAGCCGCAGGTACCACAATAGGCTGGTTTAAGTGAAACGCTGAAACCACCTTAGGGAGAAATTGAGGACGAGTCCTCAATTCTGCCCTGTCCGTATGAAAAATTAGGTAAGGGCTTTTATAGGATAATGCCGCCAATTCTAAGACACGCCTGGCTGAAGCCAGGGCTAACAGCATTACCACTTTCCATGTGAGATATTTTAAGTCCACAGTGGTGAGTGGTTCAAACCAATGTGATTTTAGGAACCCCAAAACTACATTGAGATCCCAAGGTGCCACTGGAGGCACAAAAGGAGGCTGTATATGCAGTACCCCCTTGACAAACGTCTGAACTTCAGGAACTGAAGCTAGTTCTTTCTGGAAGAAAATCGACAGGGCCGAAATTTGAACCTTAATGGACCCTAGTTTTAGGCCCATAGACAGTCCTGTTTGCAGGAAATGCAGGAAACGACCCAGTTGAAATTCCTCTGTAGGGGCCTTCCTGGCCTCACACCACGCAACATATTTACGCCAAATACGGTGATAATGTTGCACAGTTACATCCTTCCTGGCTTTGATCAGGGTAGGGATGACTTCATCTGGAATGCCTTTTTCCTTCAGGATCCGGCGTTCAACCGCCATGCCGTCAAACGCAGCCGCGGTAAGTCTTGGAACAGACAGGGTCCCTGCTGGAGCAGGTCCTTTCTTAGAGGTAGAGGCCACGGGTCCTCTGTGAGCATCTCTTGAAGTTTCGGGTACCAAGTCCTTCTTGGCCAATCCGGAGCCACGAGTATAGTCCTTACTCCTCTCCTTCTTATGATTCTCAGTACCTTGGGTATGAGAGGCAGAGGAGGGAACACATACACTGACTGGTACACCCACAGTGTTACCAGAGCGTCCACAGCTATTGCCTGAGGGTCCCTTGACCTGGCGCAATATCTGTCTAGTTTTTTGTTGAGGCGGGACGCCATCATGTCCACCTTTGGTTTTTCCCAACGGTTCACAATCATGTGGAAGACTTCTGGGTGAAGTCCCCACTCCCCCGGGTGGAGGTCGTGTCTGCTGAGGAAGTCTGCTTCCCAGTTGTCCACTCCCGGAATGAACACTGCTGACAGTGCTATCACATGATTTTCCGCCCAGCGAAGAATCCTTGCAACTTCCGTCATTGCCCTCCTGCTTCTTGTGCCGCCCTGTCTGTTTACGTGGGCGACTGCCGTGATGTTGTCCGACTGGATCAACACCGGCTGACCCTGAAGCAGAGGCCTTGCTTGACTTAGGGCATTGTAAATGGCCCTTAGTTCCAGGATATTTATGTGAAATGACGTTTCCATGCTTGACCACAAGCCCTGGAAATTTCTTCCCTGTGTGACTGCTCCCCAGCCTCTCAGGCTGGCATCCGTGGTCACCAGGACCCAGTCCTGAATGCCGAATCTGCGGCCCTCTAGAAGATGAGCACTCTGCAACCACCACAGGAGAGACACCCTTGTCCTTGGAGACAGGGTTATCCGCTGATGCATCTGAAGATGCGATCCGGACCATTTGTCCAGCAGATCCCACTGAAAAGTTCTTGCGTGGAATCTGCCGAATGGAATCGCTTCGTAAGAAGCCACCATTTTTCCCAGGACCCTTGTGCATTGATGCACTGACACTTGGCCTGGTTTTAGGAGGTTCCTGACTAGCTCGGATAACTCCCTGGCTTTCTCCTCCGGGAGAAACACCTTTTTCTGGACTGTGTCCAGAATCATCCCTAGGAACAGCAGACGTGTCGTCGGAATCAGCTGCGATTTTGGAATATTTTGAATCCACCCGTGCTGTCGTAGTACTACTTGAGATAGTGCTACTCCGACCTCTAACTGTTCCCTGGACCCTTGCCCTTATCTGGAGATCGTCCAAGTAAGGGATAATTAAGACGCCTTTTCTTCGAAGAAGAATCATCATTTCGGCCATTACCTTGGTAAAGACCCGGGGTGCCGTGGACAATCCAAACGGCAGCGTCTGAAACTGATAGTGACAGTTCTGTACCACAAACCTGAGGTACCCTTGGTGAGAAGGGCAAATTGGGACATGGAGGTAAGCATCCTTGATGTCCAGAGACACCATATAGTCCCCTTCTTCCAGGTTCGCTATCACTGCTCTGAGTGACTCCATCTTGAATTTGAACCTTTGTATGTAAGTGTTCAAGGATTTCAGATTTAAAATAGGTCTCACCGAGCCGTCCGGCTTCGGTACCACAAACAGCGTGGAATAATACCCCTTTCCCTGTTGTAGGAGGGGTACCTTGATTATCACCTGCTGGGAATACAGCTTGTGAATGGCTTACAATACCGCCTCCCTGTCGGAGGGAGATGTTGGTAAAGCAGACTTCAGGAACCGGCGAGGGGGAGACGTCTCGAATTCCAATTTGTACCCCTGAGATACTACCTGCAGGATCCAGGGGTCCACTTGCGAGTGAGCCCACTGCGCGCTGAAATTCTTGAGACGGGCCCCCACCGTGCCTGAGTCCGCTTGTAAGGCCCCAGCGTCATGCTGAGGACTTGGCAGAAGCGGGGGAGGGCTTCTGTTCCTGGGAAGAGGCTGCCTGCTGCAGTCTTTTTCCCCTTCCTCTGCCCCGGGGCAGATACGAGTGGCCTTTTGCCCTCTTGCCCTTATGGGGACGAAAGGACTGAGCCTGAAAAGACGGTGTCTTTTTCTGCTGAGAGGTGACCTGGGGTAAAAAGGTGGATTTCCCAGCCGTTGCCGTGGCCACCAGGTCCGATAGACCGACCCCAAATAACTCCTCCCCTTTATACGGCAATACTTCCATATGCCGTTTGGAATCCGCATCACCTGACCACTGTCGCGTCCATAACCCTCTTCTGGCAGAAATGGACAGCGCACTTACTCTTGATGCCAGAGTGCAAATATCCCTCTGTGCATCTCGCATATATAGAAATGCATCCTTTAAATGCTCTATAGTCAATAATATATTGTCCCTGTCCAGGGTATCAATATTTTCAGTCAGGGAATCCGACCAAGCCACCCCAGCACTGCACATCCAGGCTGAGGCGATTGCTGGTCGCAGTATAATACCAGTATGTGTGTATATACTTTTTAGGATATTTTCCAGCTTCCTATCAGCTGGTTCCTTGAGGGCGGCCGTATCAGGAGACGGTAACGCCACTTGTTTTGATAAGCGTGTGAGCGCCTTATCTACCCTAGGGGGTGTTTCCCAACGCGCCCTAACCTCTGGCGGGAAAGGGTATAATGCCAATAATTTTTTAGAAATTAGCAGTTTTTTATCGGGGGAAACCCACGCTTCATCACACACCTCATTTAATTCATCTGATTCAGGAAAAACTACGGGTAGTTTTTTCACACCCCACATAATACCCTTTTTTGTGGTACTTGTAGTATCAGAAATGTTCAAAACCTCCTTCATTGCCGTGATCATGTAACGTGTGGCCCTACTGGAAAATACGTTTGTTTCCTCACCGTCGACACTGGAGTCAGTGTCCGTGTCTGGGTCGACCATCTGAGGTAACGGGCGCTTTAGAGCCCCTGACGGTGTTTGAGACGCCTGTACAGGTAATAACTGATTTGCTGGCTGTCTCATGTCGTCAACAGTCTTTTGTAAAGTGCTGACGCTATCACGTAATTCCTTCCATAAGACCATCCAGTCAGGTGTCGACTCCCTAGGGGGTGACATCACTATTACAGGCAATTGCTCCGCCTCCATACCATTTTCCTCCTCATACATGTCGACACAACGTACCGACACACAGCACACACACACGGAATGCTCTGATAGAGGACAGGACCCCACTAGCCCTTTGGGGAGACAGAGGGAGAGTTTGCCAGCACACACCAGAGCGCTATATATATATATATATATATATATATATATATATATATATATATACACAGGGATAACCTTATATAAGTGTTTTTCCCTTATATAGCTGCTGTATTGATTTATCTGCCAAATTAGTGCCCCCCCCCTCTCTTGTTTTACCCTGTTTCTGTAGTGCAGGACTGCAGGGGAGAGTCAGGGAGCTTCCCTCCAACGGAGCTGTGAGGGAAAATGGCGCCAGTGTGCTGAGGAGATAGGCTCCGCCCCGTTCTCGGCGGCCTTTCTCCCGCTTTTTTAAGGAAAAACTGGCAGGGGTTAAATGCATCCATATAGCCCAGGAGCTATATGTGATGTATTTTTTGCCATCTAAGGTGTTTTTATTGCGTCTCAGGGCGCCCCCCCCCCCCAGCGCCCTGCACCCTCAGTGACCGGAGTGTGAAGTGTGCTGAGAGCAATGGCGCACAGCTGCGGTGCTGTGCGCTACCTTATTGAAGACAGGACGTCTTCTGCCGCCGATTTCCCGGACCTCTTCTGGCTCTGTAAGGGGGCCGGCGGCGCGGCTCTGGGACCCATCCATGGCTGGGCCTGTGATCGTCCCTCTGGAGCTAATGTCCAGTAGCCTAAGAAGCCCAATCCACTCTGCACGCAGGTGAGTTCGCTTCTTCTCCCCTTAGTCCCTCGGTGCAGTGAACCTGTTGCCAGCAGGATTCACTGAAAATAAAAAAACCTATACTTAAACTTTTTCACTAAGCAGCTCAGGAGAGCCACCTAGTGTGCACCCTTCTCGTTCGGGCACAAAAATCTAACTGAGGCTTGGAGGAGGATCATAGGGGGAGGAGCCAGTGCACACCAGGTAGTCCTAAAGCTTTTACTTTTGTGCCCAGTCTCCTGCGGAGCTGCTATTCCCCATGGTCCTTTCGGAGTTCCCAGCATCCACTAGGACGTCAGAGAAAACAAGTTACAGCACACCTATATCTGTCTCCGGTGATTACTGGCTAATTTAGCCGTATGAAGAATAATGGCTAAAGATGAAAAAAGTTCATATTCCACAATTCATGAGGAGAATTCAATTTGGTGCAATTCCAAATGGTTATCTCTAAGGGTGTGTACACACGGTGAGATATTTTCTTTCGATTTTGATTATATAGTCAAAATCGCAAGAAAAATAAGAATTTACTTACCGATAATTCTATTTCTCGGAGTCCGTAGTGGATGCTGGGGTTCCTGAAAGGACCATGGGGAATAGCGGCTCCGCAGGAGACAGGGCACAAAAAAGTAAAGCTTTACTAGGTCAGGTGGTGTGCACTGGCTCCTCCCCCCATGACCCTCCTCCAGACTCCAGTTAGGTACTGTGCCCGGACGAGCATACACAATAAGGGAGGCATTTTGAATCCCGGGTAAGACTCATACCAGCCACACCAATCACACCGTACAACTTGTGATCTAAACCCAGTTAACAGTATGACAACAGAAAGGGCCTCTTAAAGATGGCTCCTTAACAATAACCCGAATTAGTTAACAATAACTATGTACAAGTATTGCAGATAATCCGCACTTGGGATGGGCGCCCAGCATCCACTACGGACTCCGAGAAATAGAATTATCGGTAAGTAAATTCTTATTTTCTCTATCGTCCTAAGTGGATGCTGGGGTTCCTGAAAGGACCATGGGGATTATACCAAAGCTCCCAAACGGGCGGGAGAGTGCGGATGACTCTGCAGCACCGAATGAGAGAACTCCAGGTCCTCCTTTGCCAGGGTATCAAATTTGTAAAATTTTACAAACGTGTTCTCCCCCGACCACGTAGCTGCTCGGCAGAGTTGTAATGCCGAGACCCCTCGGGCAGCCGCCCAAGATGAGCCCACCTTCCTTGTGGAGTGGGCTTTTACAGTTTTAGGCTGTGGCAGGCCTGCCACAGAATGTGCAAGTTGAATTGTGTTACAAATCCAACGAGCAATCGACTGCTTAGAAGCAGGTGCGCCCAACTTGTTGGGTGCATACAATATAAACAGCGAGTCAGATTTTCTGACTCCAGCCGTCCTTGCAATGTATATTTTTAAGGCTCTGACAACGTCCAACAACTTGGAGTCCTCCAAGTCGCTAGTGGCCGCAGGCACCACAATAGGTTGGTTCAGATGAAATGCTGATACCACTTTAGGGAGAAAATGCGGACGAGTCCGCAGTTCTGCCCTATCCGAATGGAAGATTAGATAAGGACTTTTATAAGATAAAGCCGCCAATTCAGATACTCTCCTGGCAGAGGCCAGGGCTAGTAACATAGTCACTTTCAATGTGAGATATTTCAAATCCACCTTTTTCAATGGTTCAAACCAATGGGATTTGAGGAAATCTAAAACTACATTTAGATCCCACGGTGCCACCGGAGGCACCACAGGAGGCTGTATATGCAGTACTCCCTTGACAAAGGTCTGGACCTCAGGGACAGAGGCCAATTCTTTTTGGAAGAATATTGACAGGGCCGAAATTTGAACCTTAATGGATCCCAATTTGAGACCCATAGATAATCCTGATTGCAGGAAATGTAGGAAACGACCCAGTTGGAATTCCTCCGTCGGAACCCTCCGATCCTCGCACCACGCTACATATTTTCGCCAAATGCGGTGATAATGTTTCACGGTGACTTCCTTCCGTGCCTTAATCAAGGTAGGAATGACTTCTTCTGGAATGCCTTTCCCTTTTAGGATCTGGCGTTCAACCGCCATGCCGTCAAACGCAGCCGCGGTAAGTCTTGAAAAAGACAGGGACCCTGCTGTAGCAGGTCCCTTCTCAGAGGTAGAGGCCACGGTTCGTCCGTGAGCATCTCTTGAAGTTCCGGATACCAAGTCCTTCTCGGCCAATCCGGAACCACTAGTATTGTTCTTACTCTTCTTTGCCGTATGATCTTCAATACCTTTGGTATGAGCGGCAGAGGAGGAAACACATACACTGACTGGTACACCCAAGGAGTTACCAGTGCGTCCACAGCTATTGCCTGTGGATCTCTTGACCTGGCGCAATATTTGTCCAGTTTCTTGTTGAGGCGAGACGCCATCATGTCTACAATTGGTCTTTCCCAACGGTCTATTAACATGTTGAAGACTTCTGGATGTAGACCCCACTCTCCCGGATGAAGATCGTGTCTGCTGAGGAAGTCTGCTTCCCAGTTGTCCACGCCCGGGATGAACACTGCTGACAGTGCTATCACGTGATTCTCCGCCCAGCGAAGAATCTTGGCAGCTTCTGCCATTGCACTCCTGCTTCTTGTGCCGCCCTGCCTGTTTACATGGGCGACCGCCGTGATGTTGTCCGACTGAATCAACACCGGCTTTCCTTGCAGGAGAAGTTCCGCCTGGCTTAGAGCATTGTAGATTGCTCTTAGTTCCAGAATGTTTATGTGAAGAGACTTTTCCAGACTCGTCCATACTCCCTGGAAGTTTCTTCCTTGTGTGACTGCTCCCCAGCCTCTCAGGCTGGCGTCCGTGGTCACCAGGATCCAATCCTGAATGCCGAATCTGCGGCCTTCTAATAGGTGAGCCTTCTGCAACCACCACAGAAGTGACACCCTTGTCTTTGGTGACAGGGTTATTCGCAGGTGCATCTGCAGATGCGACCCTGACCATTTGTCCAACAGATCCCTTTGGAATATTCTTGCATGGAATCTGCCGAATGGAATTGCTTCGTAAGAAGCCACCATTTTTCCCAGGACTCTTGTGCATTGATGTACTGACACTTTTCCTGGTTTTAGGAGGTTCCTGACCAGATCGGATAACTCCTTGGCTTTTTCCTCTGGAAGGAAAACCTTTTTCTGAACCGTGTCCAGAATCATTCCTAGGAACAGCAGACGAGTTGTCGGGATTAAATGGGATTTTGGAATATTCAGAATCCACCCGTGTTGTCTTAGCACCTCTTGAGATAGTGCTAAAGCTGTCTCCAGCTGTTCTCTGGACCTTGCCCTTATTAGGAGATCGTCCAAGTATGGGATAACTAATACGCCTTTTCTTCGAAGAAGAATCATCATCTCGGCCATTACCTTGGTAAAGACCCGAGGCGCCGTGGACAATCCGAACGGCAGCGTCTGAAACTGATAGTGACAGTTTTGAACAATGAACCTGAGGTACCCCTGGTGTGCGGGGTAAATCGGAACGTGTAGATACGCATCCTTGATGTCCAAGGATACCATAAAGTCCCCTTCTTCCAGGTTCGCTATCACTGCTCTGAGTGACTCCATCTTGAACTTGAACTTTTTTATGTAGAGGTTCAAGGACTTCAGATTTAAAATAGGCCTTACCGAGCCATCCGGCTTCGGTACCACAAATAGAGTGGAATAATACCCCTTTCCTTGTTGTAATAGGGGTACTTTGACTATCACCTGCTGAGCGTACAGCTTGTGAATGGCTTCCAACACCCTCTCCCTTTCGGAAGAGACGGTTGGTAAGGCAGACTTCAGGAAACGATGAGGAGGATCCGTCTCTAATTCCAACCTGTACCCCTGAGATATTATCTGCAGGATCCAGGGGTCTACCTGCGAGTGAGCCCACTGCGCGCTGTAATTTTTGAGACGGCCCCCCACTGTCCCCGAGTCCGCTTGAGAGGCCCCAGCGTCATGCTGAGGTTTTTGCAGGAGCCGGGGAGGGCTTCTGTTCCTGGGAAGGAGCTGCCTGTTGGTGTCTCTTCCCTCTTCCTCTGCCTCGTGGCAGGTACGACAAGCCCTTTGCTCTCTTATTTTTGTAGGAGCGAAAAGGCTGCGGTTGAAAGGTCGGTGCCTTTCTCTGTTGGGGAGTGACTTGAGGTAAAAAAGTGGATTTCCCGGCAGTAGCCGTGGCCACCAAGTCTGATAGACCAACTCCAAATAACTCCTCCCCTTTATACGGCAAAACCTCCATGTGACGTTTTGAATCCGCATCGCCTGTCCACTGTCGTGTCCATAAGGCTCTTCTGGCTGAAATGGACATAGCACTCACCCGAGATGCCAGTGTGCAAATATCCCTCTGTGCATCACGCATATAGATAAATGCATCCTTTATTTGTTCTAACGACAGTAAAACATTGTCCCTATCTAGGGTATCAATATTTTCAATCAGGGATTCTGACCAAACTACTCCAGCACTGCACATCCAGGCAGTTGCTATAGCTGGTCGTAGTATAACACCTGCATGTGTGTATATATTCTTTTGAATAACTTCCATCTTTCTATCTGATGGATCCTTAAGTGCGGCCGTCTCAGGAGAGGGTAACGCCACTTGTTTGGATAAGCGTGTGAGCGCCTTGTCCACCTTAGGGGGTGTTTCCCAGCGCGCCCTAACCTCTGGCGGGAAAGGGTATAATGCCAATAACTTTTTTGAAATTATCAACTTTTTATCAGGAGCAACCCACGCTTCATCACACACGTCATTTAATTCTTCTGATTCAGGAAAAACTGTTTGTAGTTTTTTCACACCATACATAATACCCTGTTTTACGGTATCTGTAGTATCAGCTAAATGTAACGTCTCCTTCATTGCCAAAATCATATAACGTGTGGCCCTACTGGAAAATACGTTTGAATTTCTACCGTCGTCACTGGAATCAGTGCCCGTGTCTGGGTCTGTGTCGACCGACTGAGGCAAAGGGCGTTTTACAGCCCCTGACGGTGTTTGAGGCGCCTGGACAGGCATTAATTGATTGTCCGGCCGCCTCATGTCCTCAACTGACTGTTTAAGGGAAGATAAACCATCACGTAATTCCACAAATAAAGGCATCCATTCTGGTGTCGACCCCCTGGGGGGTGACATCTGCATATTTGGCAATTGCTCCGCCTCCACACCAATATCGTCCTCATACATGTCGACACCACGTACCGACACACACCGCAAACTCACAGGGAATGCTCTAATGAAGACAGGACCCACTAGCCCTTTTGGGGAGACAGAGGGAGAGTCTGCCAGCACACACCACAAAGCGCTATATATACAAGGGATATCCTTATATTAAGTGCTCCCTTATAGCTGCTTTAATATATATATATATATAGCCATTAATGTGCCCCCCCTCTCTGTTTTACCCTGTTTCTGTAGTGCAGTGCAGGGGAGAGACCTGGGAGCCGTTCTGACCAGCGGAGCTGTGACAGAAAATGGCGCCGTGTGCTGAGGAGATAGGCCCCGCCCCTTTTTCGGCGGGTTCTTCTCCCGCTATTTTTCCAGTCAGGCAGGGGTTAAATATCTCCATATAGCCCCTATGGGCTATATGTGAGGTATTTTTAGCCTTGTATAAGGTTTATATTTGCCTCTCAGAGCGCCCCCCCCCAGCGCTCTGCACCCTCAGTGACTGCCCAGTGAAGTGTGCTGAGAGGAAAATGGCGCACAGCTGCAGTGCTGTGCGCTACCTTATGAAGACTGAGGAGTCTTCAGCCGCCGGTTTCCGGACCTCTTCACGCTTCAGCATCTGCAAGGGGGTCGGCGGCGCGGCTCCGGGACCGGACTCCACGGCTGGGCCTGTGTTCGATCCCTCTGGAGCTAATGGTGTCCAGTAGCCAAGCAGCAAATCCACTCTGCATGCAGGTGAGTTTACTACTTTCCCCCTAAGTCCCACGTTGCAGTGATCCTGTTGCCAGCAGGACTCACTGTAAAGAAAAAAAACCTAAACTAAACTTTCTCTAAGCAGCTCTTTAGGAGAGCCACCTAGATTGCACCCTTCTCGTTCGGGCACAAAATCTAACTGGAGTCTGGAGGAGGGTCATGGGGGGAGGAGCCAGTGCACACCACCTGACCTAGTAAAGCTTTACTTTTTTGTGCCCTGTCTCCTGCGGAGCCGCTATTCCCCATGGTCCTTTCAGGAACCCCAGCATCCACTTAGGACGATAGAGAAAGTTAGTGCAGACCGCAAGGTGAAAGTCACCTTGCGATCCCGATGTGCGGTCCCGCCAGGTCGACATCGCAAGAAAAGATAGACTGTGCAGGCAAGTCAATCCTTGCTAGATCGGTGTACTATCTAGTTCATCTCACATGTCAATGACATCTCACATAAGCCAAAATCGTAAGCGCACATAGTCCATATCTCAAGATAAGTTAGTCAAAATCTGTACTATCTGGGCTGCAGGGAGTTCAAGGGAAATCGCAAGTAAAAATCGGCATAGCGAGGATCTCACCGTGTGTACACACCCTAAAAGTCACCAGGTAAGTGGTTGTGAGCATATAATACCTCTCCGAATGGTCTGGTGAAGATTAGCCGAGCGTCCCCGGCTAAAAAGTCCTGCGTTGCGCAATGTACTGCACAACGGAGAGGAGATGTGGATGCTGCCCGATCATCACCTGCCGCTGCGGTGAAGTGAGCGGCGGCCTCCTGTAGCGGTGAGCCGGTCAATGATGGTAATGGTGAGACCAATAGTGGCGGGGCTGCCTCTATGCACACCTGGTCCAGGTGATGCACCTTCGTGCAATCCATATTGGTCTCACCATTACCATCATTGACCGGTTCATCGCTACAGAAGGCCACCGCTCACTTCTCCGCTGCGGTGGGTGCTGATCATCCGGCAGCATCCACATCTCCTCTCCGCTGTGCAGTACATTGGGCAACGCAGGACTTTTTAGTCGGGGACGCTCGGCTAATCTTCACCAGCCCATTCAGAGAGGTATTATATGCTCACAACCACTTACCTGGTGACTTTTAGAGAGAACCATTTGGAATTGCACCATATTGAATTCTCCTCATGAATTGTGGAATATGAACTTTTTTTTCATCTTTAGCCATTATTCTTTATACGGCTAAATTAGCCAGTAATCACCGGAGACAGATATAGGTGTGCTGTAACTTGTTTTAATGTTATTTTTTTTCTATCTGTGATTTTCATTATTAAATAACAATATATTTACAGACTACACGTTTGCTCTCCTTTTACACATAACTGCTGACACACAGCGCAGCCACTGTTTTTGTTATTTTAGTTCGTCAATCCATTCTCTCACATAGTGGTCTTGGCAAGCGCAATGTCTCAGGAATTTTACATTTTTATTTTTTCATTAATTTAATTTACACTGGTGAGGCGCTGTATAAGTAGTTTTTTTGTTATGGATACATTTAAAACCTGGACCGTTGGGTGCCTTGAGGACTGTTTGGGCACTTCCTGGCCTAGCCAGTGCACTTACTGCTGCACCCATGTCGTAGCACTGGCCAGCTTCCCTTGTAGGAAGTGGGGGGGGGAAGATGACCGGCCCAGGACCCCTATCATGCATTTCCCAGCCCCTTAGGGTTAAAATAGTACATAAATATTACCAATAGACATCAATGTAGAAAATCCACCTACTCCTGTGGGCCCAGTAACACAACAGCCTTTATGGCAGAGGGCGAACCATTGTCATCTTTATTACACACATCTAACATGCCTGCAGTCCTGGCTGAGCCTCTACATCGCAGGGTACCCGGTGGATAAGAGAGAGAATGTGAAAGAAATGTTTCCTTGTATGGTGCACTATAAACAGATCATCATTTGTACATTACCAATGACCATCCGTCTAAAGGAAACTATTTTGAAGTCAATGTGGATTGGTTGCCTCCTATGAAGGATCCTCCAGCCTTATTGTAGTGGGCTAGTACCATGACTCCCTATTCTATACATGTCTTTCATTTGCTTTTTTAGCAGCTTAGATCTGTCTGTGCAGGCAAGGGAGTATATACAATATGTAAAATTAGAATAAAGAACACAGTCATCTTTGTTAGCGCAGTAACGTCTCATCCATCCCTGGAGTAAATACACCACCAGGAGGTCTGACATGGGATAAAAACTGCGCTCCACAATCTGTCCCTGATGTGACATTCGCTACTTAACTTTGTCTTCTAGATACGAGAAGAGACTCTTCTAACCAGTGCCAAATCTCTGCACAGAATGTAGCCGCTGCCTGTGCTGCATGTTCCCGATGTGGAGGCTCTTACACCACCAGCTGCCTTGTCCTCATCTGCCTGCTCCAGGAGAAGGAACTCGCAGTACTATAGCAGTAAATAATTACTACTGAACATAGTTTTGCAATAAAATAAAAAATATCAAAACCTGCTGTTCCATTATTAGAAATCAATCATCAGAAACTATTTTTTGTGTTTTTCATTTTTATTTTTTTTTCCTTGCATAATACAAATTATTTTTGACAAAACAGAGCCGATGCCACAATGCCCTTACACGTAAGTAAGGAATATAGTCAGTAACTTGCCGCAGCCTCCGTCCTAGCGGACATCTGAGCTGTAGCGGTGTATGGTTCCGCACAGCTGGAGTAAACTGTAAACCATTCAGCAGTCAGTTGGCGGAGCGTCGCACCCCTGTATCCTCTCCTGGGGGTCACACTGTTGTGATGAAAGCAATAGCACAAAACAGTCTCTCGTTGATTCCAGCTTCTAGTTAGCAGTGACTGGAATTAGCGCAGCCGCTACTATCCGTCTCTCGCTGAGCATAAAGTTGAAAGTGGCACAGGCGTTGGGCTGTGGGGTGTATAGAACAGTCCTGTTATCTGCAATCTATTAAAGTTATACTATATCTATAGAACTGTATATCACAAACCTTTTATGTTATTACACAGAAATATATATATATATATATATATATATATATATATTTTCATATTCATTCTACCAATAGGACTGAGAGCATCTTGGTCGTACCCAGTTGCGATTCTCTGTAATCATTCACAGTAGTCCTTGATCCAGTGACACGTGCCATTCCATACAGGTGTCATATTTGTCACAAGCCAATTAACCAACCAGCATGCATTTGGGAGCCCATGTACAACATACAAACTCTGGCTATATGGGGACATAACTGGAATTGAACCTGTGACCTCACTGATGAATTTAATAAATTGGGTAATATATTTTGCATAGCTACAAACACAACATTGCCCACATACACTGAAAATTACGAGAGTACCCGCAGCTCTTATACATCGATGTCTGCACAAAACCATGTATATTCATTCTGTAAATGATCTGTATATTACTAATGTAGCATTCAAAAAAGCATATCGCAGTAATTGCTGGGATGATTTGCTTCTTGTCTGAGTAATGTTAGGCAGGCATTAAGGGTCCTGGTGTAAACACAATACTGTGCTAAAATGAGTATACACATGACAACATACTGTACATACCTAAAGAAAAGTTATATCTCCTTCATCCACTAGGGGACACTGGAGCATATAGACAATGGGGTATAGACGGTGGATAACTGGAGCCTGGCACTCAATTGTAAAAAGCAAATTTATGTAATTAGCATCAGTGTAAGCACCATCAGCTGCCTGTGATACTGCGTTTATTAGTCTGACCCTGGGAACGGTTTGCTGCTGCCGTCAGTACGTCTGTTGACGCGTTTGCAATTCCTGCAATATGTTTTGCATATATTGCGACTACTGTGTTAGCCGATATCTAGGTACGATCACGAAAACCAGACTTGGCTCGTGCGCAACTTGTGTATGGCTGTGTACACATTCGGAGTGTGACGAGAATCGCTCATTGCACGATAATTCGCATTTGCAAGTGATGCTGAATGAGGTTCTTAGTGCATACCGGTGATGAAGAAGCTGATAATTAAGAACGCCATGCCGAGAATAATAAGCATATATCGCAATTGAAATGCGATAATTAGTACATATGTGATAAATGTATTTATTTGAAGATGTGCAAATTTTCAAGTGAAGATTTTATTATGGGAAATAAGCTTGGCGCAGTGGTGAAATAAGCCTGAATGGCATAGGGGTCTCTTATACCCCTTTCACATCACACAAATAACCCGGTATCAACCTGTTATATTGCCGAGTCGATGTGTGGTGTGAAAGGGTCAGTTCCGAATTCCCGGGTCGCCTGACACGGTAATTCAACCCTTTTCCAATTCCCGGGTGCGACCTGGCATTAGTGATCTGAAAGCGGTATTAGGAGAGGTCTATCTAATTCATGACATTGTTTTGTGGTGTCATTTGTCTATTTAGACCACCTCAGTGATGTCACTGGTTCAACCATGTTCTCACGCATATTGGTGAAGCCCCCAAAATGGCTGACTCCAAGCAGTCGAGCTGGTTCTACACAGAATATCAGATCTATCTAGCACAAAATGCTGCAGAACATTAAATACTCACCGTGTCCTGAACCTCAACAGCTATGCCTTTCTGCCTCATGAGCCGCAACAGGGTGGGGTCCAGCCTCTCAACGCGGTCTCCCGTCCCCACAACCAGGATCTCTGCCGTAAGAAAAACAATTGATTCTACGTCTGTCAGGCCTCCGAGAATGAAACGCTAACACACAGACTATATGAGGCCCTCACATCTTACAGTCATGCATGAGAAGATCTTGCTGTCATGTGTAGGAGGCGCCATTTTACCTCACAACAAAATGGAGGCTGACCTCTCTCTTCCTATTAGAAATGAGCACAGTAATGGAAGAGAGGACATTTCGTGCGGAAGAGATAATTAATGGAATGGATCTAGGGTAAAGGTTAGTGGACCTTAGTCAATTCCCTCAAAAAGGGGCAAATAACTAATGGCGCTGGGACACGATGTATCCTAGCACGTTTGTGTTTTGCTCTGGTCTCTGTTATGTCTTTCATTCTGTCAGGATAGTCTGTTCTCTCTCTCTTTTTCTTCCTGGCTCTGCCTGGGGCTTAGTTAAAATGAACTGAGTGTCCTTACTCCTGAACCATATGAGGTATGGGTGCGGGAGCCCAGCTTCAGATCAATTAAGGTCTTAAAGTGCCAGGCTCCAACCACCACCATCTATACCCCAGATTTTACAGTAAGTACAAGAAGTCTGCCTGCAATAACACCACTGTATCTAGTACAGCAGGTAAATGGAATGGAAATAAACAGCTGGACCTGGAAAGCCATGTTACTCTTCTCTAATACTCTTTCATTGTGACCCAGGAAATTGCTGAGTTTATCAACCTGGCAAATTCCCAGGTCTCAGCCCCGACCCATACACGTGCAAAAACCCGGGATTTTCATGTCAGTGGAAAAAGGGTGTAAAGTAATATATTGCTGTTACCTATTTTGGGAACCAGCATGCGAAACAAGGATAAACTTTCATAGGAGATGTCTTTATAGGAGCACACCTGCAAACAGAAACAGAGAATTACTGAGCCTTGAATATATTTTTACTGACCACTAACATTTTAACTGGGAGATCATGAAGAACTGTGGACACCATTCCAGTACTAAAAATATAGGCAACATCAACTCAATCTTATAATGACTGTTGCTTGGCAACCACAGGCGGATGCCAAGCTAGGAGAAACAAGTTATAAAATGCAGCAAGTGACTTTGTGTTCGTATGGTCACACAGAACCACTTTCTCTAATAAAAACATTCAACATTTCTTTTGTTAATTCATTTTTATAGAATGCTACTGTATGCAATAAGTGACACACCTACGGCTAAGGAAGGGGTGCGTTAATCAAGTCTTCTCGTTGGAACCAATCAGTTCGTAGCTCTCATTCATCTAGTGCACTCTATAAAACAGCTAGAAGCTGATTGGTAACAGTTGGTGGGTTACATATGGGCCTCCAGTACTTGGGGTACTGGTGGTCCCAGCAGGTGAGAGAAGCAAGCTGTGCGAGCACCCTAGAAATGGACAATGTTTAATACTGAAGTACCAGTCGGTGCACTAGATGACACGGGGCCTAATTCAGACCTGATCGTAGCCCTGCAAAATGTATCAGGACTATGATCAGGCACACAGACCTGCAGGGGGACGCCCAGCACGGGGCTAGCCCACCCCGCATGTCATGCCTGACCCCCGCAGAAGTACAAAAGCAACGCACAGCGGCGATGCTTTTGTACTTTAGGAGTAGCGCCCTTCCAATGCAGCGCCTGCACGCTGCTTGGGAGCTACTCGTCGCTGCCTGAGTCGCAGCGGCTGCGTGTAACGTCCTGCAGCCGTTGCGGCCCATCCCCCGCATGGGCCGGACTACACCCACAAAACGGTGGCCAAACGCCGCCCCCGCCCGCCCAGCGAACGCCTCTGCCTGTCAATCAGGCAGAGGTGATCGTTAGGCTACGGCAGCCGTCGGCTGTCAGCCATGCGCCGGCGCACTGCGGCGCCGGCGCATGCACACTTCTGATCGCTGCGCTGCAAAGAATGGCAGCGTGCGATCAAGTCAGAATGACCCCCATGGTCCTTATCAGGACAGAATGACCCCCATGGTCCTTACTGCGATCAGGTCAGAATGACCCCCATGGTCCTTACTGCGATCAGGTCAGAATGACCCCCATGGTCCTTATCAGGTCAGAATGACCCCCATGGTCCTTACTGCGATCAGGTCAGAATGACCCCCATGGTCCTTACTGCGATCAGGTCAGAATGACCCCCATGGTCCTTACTTCTGCTTAGCACACACTGGAATATGTAAATGTGGGTGACACAGGAAGTATTGGGCAGGTGACACAGGAAGTATTGGGCAGGTGACACAGGAAGTATTGGGCAGCTGCCACACTCACATTCCAGTGCAGGATGCTCCAATGTATCACGGCGCAGGGCCCAATCACCCGGTTTCCACTGATGATAAAACCCTGACGGCTGTAGCTCTCGACAAACAGCACATCAGGAGTGTCCTTCTCGATGCGCGTCACCGTGGTCTTCTCGTACAGCTCATCCCCTGTCGGCCACAAGCGATGGGACCTTTTCTGCTGCCTAGAAGCAGGGCAACGTTATTTTAAGGAGGATTTCAATATTCAGGCTCAATGCATATAGACATATGGAGGGTGGGGACACCTTGGACTGCACACCTTTATTCCAAACATAATGAGAGGTGCACACTCTATAATAAGCACTGCTAATCAGAATAATTATAATAAACTACAATCTAACACAGAGCAAAATTCAGGTGCTAACCATAATTTTTGGACCCCAAAAAATAGGATTTTAATTACCTACCGGTAAATCCTTTTCTCGTAGTCCATAAGGAATATTGGGGAGACTTAGGCCCTCATTCCGAGTTGTTCGCTCGGTATTTTTCATCGCATCGCAGTGAAAATCCGCTTAGTACGCATGCGCAATGTTCGCACTGCGACTGCGCCAAGTAACTTTACTATGAAGAAAGTATTTTTACTCACGGCTTTTTCTTCGCTCCGGCGATCGTAATGTGATTGACAGGAAATGGGTGTTACTGGGCGGATACACGGCGTTTCAGGGGCGTGTGGCTGAAAACGCTACCGTTTCCGGAAAAAACGCAGGAGTGGCCGGGGAAACGGTGGGAGTGCCTGGGCGAACGCTGGGTGTGTTTGTGACGTCAACCAGGAACGACAAGCACTGAAATGATCGCACAGGCAGAGTAAGTCTGGAGCTACTCAAACTGCTAACTCGTTTGTAATCGCAATATTGCGCGTACGTCGGTCGCAATTTTAAGAAGCTAAGATTCACTCCCAGTAGGCGGCGGCTTAGCGTGTGTAACTCTGCTACATTCGCCTTGCGAGCGAACAACTCGGAATGAGGGCCTTAGTACGATGGGGTATAGACGAGGTCCAAAGGAGCCGGTGCACTTTAAATTTCTTCACTGGGTGTGCTGGCTCCTCCCCTCTTTGCCCCCTCCCACAACCAGTTATAGGCAAAACAGTGCCCGAAGGAGAAAGGACATATATGACAGAAGGAACATGATAACAAAGGGTGGTGAGATTTATACACCAGCACACCATTAACCTAAAACAACCAGCAACGGCCAGTAACAAAACAGCAACAGCTGGACAGGTAACCATATAAGACAACCTGAAGAAAAGTCAATGCACTGAGGGCGCCCAATATTTCTTATGGACTACAAGAAAAGGATTTACCGGTAGGTAATTAAAATCATATTTTCTCTAGCATCCATAAGGGATATTGGGGGAATCTAGTACGATGGGGAGGTCCCAAAGCTTCCAGAATGGGCGGGAATGTGAGGAGACTTCTGCAGCACCACCTGTCCAAACTGGGTATCTTCTTTGGCCAGGGTATCAAACCTGTAGAACTTCACAAAGGTGGTCTTCACCGACCAGGTACCTGCTCGGCATAGTTGTAAGGCCGAGACTCCACGGGCAGCCGCCCAGGAAGACCCCACTGGTCTTGTAGAGTGGGCCTTCAGAGACTGGAACAGGTAGGGCTGCAGACACTGGCCTGTTGGATAGTAAGCCTAAGCCAACGAGCAATGGACTGCTTTGAAGTAGGGCAACCCTTTTTCTGTGCATCGTATAGCATGAACAAGGAATCAGTCTTTCTGTTTCGAGCCGTTCTCTCGACATAGATCTTCAAGTCTCGCACAGCATCCAATGCCTCCAGAGGAGCAGAAGAAGCCAGAACCTGACGGAACCACAATAGGTTGATTCAAGTGGAACTCAGAGACAACCTTCGGCAGGAACTGCTAACTAGTCCGGAGCTCCACTCTGTCCCCGTAAAAGATCAAGTAGGGACTTTCTCTTTCATCCACTAGGGGACACTGGAGTCCTATACAGTAGGGGTGTGAAGCCTTGAACCGGAGGTGTGGCACAATCTAAAATTAGCATTGTCTGCACAGCCGGCTCCTCCCCCTTCACATCCCTCCTCCCTCAGTTTGAAAAATTGTGCTGGAGGCACAATACATGGAGCACTGAGCTCCTGACAAAAAAGCAAGAAGGGGCTGCGTAACCCTAATAAAGGGGGAACAAGGCTACCTAAGTTTCATAGAGACAAAGATCCCTATTGAAGGGACCTGCATCTCTCCACAGGAGATCCTCCATAAAATAGTGAGTACTGGTACAAACTTAGACTAGGGTCTTCAAGTTAGTAAAAGTTTTTTTTTTCCTTTTTTTTTTCCCCTCACTCTCTCTCTTAAACTTGCGGTGCTGTTTTAAAACTCCCTTTTATACAGAGGGAGGCATGGGCAGACTGACAGTGGCCGGCGCGTGGGAGCCCCAGTGCAGCAGCGGGACTCAGCCTGGTTTCCCGGTGAGCAAGGGGGAAGGCAGAGCGGCGCGCTGCACAGTACAGACAGGCGCCGCTACGGAAGACAAACCCGTCGCGCGCGGCAGCCGGCGGGTCCGGGGCGCGCGGCACAGCACTGGAGGTAGATTAAGTTCCCACGGACAGGCGCTGCTACGGGAGACGGACCCGTCGCGCGCGCCAGCCGGCGGGTCCGGAGCGCACTGCAGGGCTCGGCACGCACAAGAGACCAGCAGCACATAGAGAATCCCGCAGAGCAATGAGGCGCAGAGTTAAGATTTAAAGGTAATGGACTTACATTTAGTGGGGGCCATATTTTTTTTTCCGTTTTGGCGCCAGGCTGAGGTGAGGGATGGGTCCTCCTCAGAGGCGTAACTAGGGTAGGGCGAGTTAGGCACGTGCCCTGGGCGCCCTGGCAGGCCCAGGACAGGGGGGCGCCGCCGGCGTCCAGGGCATCATGCCCCACTCGCCCTGTTAACCCTAAATGTGAGGGGAGGAGAAAGCGCAGCGTTTCTCCCTCCCCTCACCGCCGCTGGGAGCACTAGCAGCGCTGCCGTGTCCGGTCTCCGGCGCTAGCCAATCAGGGCTTGCGGACCGGCTCCTGATTGGCTGCCGGTCCGCGAGCTCTGATTGGCTAGCGAACCGGCGCCAGACAGCCGCCGGCGTCCGGAGACCTGGAGCAGCGAGGGAAAGGAGAGGCGCTGCGCTGCGCTCTCCTCCCCTCACAGGTGAGTGACGGGGCACGGGGGTCCGGCGGCGGCACGGGGGTGGCCTGGCACTGTGGGGCATTGTATCCAGCACTGTGGGGCATGTAACTGGCACTGTGGGGCATTGTATCCAGCACTGTGGGGCACTGTATCCGGCACTGTGGGGCACTGTATCCGGCACTGTGGGGCACTGTATCCGGCACTGTGGGGCACTGTATCCGGCACTGTGGGGCACTGTATCCGGCACTGTGGGGCACTGTAACTGGCACTGTGGGGCACTGTAACTGGCACTGTGGGGCACTGTAACTGGCACTGTGGGGCACTGTAACTGGCACTGTGGGGCACTGTAACTGGCACTGTGGGGCAATGTATCCGGCACTGTGGGGCAATGTATCCGGCACTGAGTGGGGCATTGTATCCGGCACTGAGTGGGGCATTGTATCCGGCACTGAGTGGGGCATTGTATCCGGCACTGAGTGGGGCATGTATCTGGCACCATGGGGCAATGTAACTGGCACTGTGGGCCATTTTCAGTGGCCACACCCCTTCTGGAGCGTAGCCACACCCCTTCTTGAGTGTGGCAACGCCCATTTTTGGCGCACGCGCCTTAGGCGCGCACACATGCTTCTTTTAGTTTTTTTTTTTTTTTTAAGGGGGGGGGGGCGCCATTTTCCATCTTGCCCTGGGCTTCAAAAACCCTAGTTACGCCTCTGGTCCTCCTCCCCCCTCCCCTGCAGTAGTGTACATAGGGGAAGGTTTATTAATAAAGGAAATAGCTCCCCCTGCTGCTCGGCCTGGATAGTGCATGTATTCAGATAATAGAGAGAGAGTTAGGTAACAGCTCCCTCTGCTGGTGAAATGTATATATACACAACATATGAGGATCTCCTGAAAAATAATAAAAATTTACAAATTATATTTTCAAGGGACGTCTGTTTCAAAGATCCCGGAGAAAATACACGGAAGCAAGCCAACTCTAACATCATAGCTGATTTACAGTTGGGGTGTGAGGGTTGCGAGTCGGCTGGTGTTTTATTTTATTTTTATTTTTTGGCCTGTTCCTTTTCTAGAGAAAGAGAGGACGAGTAATTCCAGCCGGATCCAATACCTTCGCTTCCGTCATCTCCCAGTCTTTCTCTTCCTAGTTTAAAGGGTGAAAGCGCTGCGTAGTACCCGACTAAGGGGTTTTAAAAAGAAAAACAACATGTCTAAGGCTACCAAGACCTCAAAGACCTGCTATGTTTGTACGAAATGTAACAAGAAGAGACGTTTTTTGTTCGGTTAAGAGTTCTTGGCCGCTGTTTGATATGTTGTACGGTTCGGTTCCTCGCCATATGCTATAGTGTCATGTCCTATTCTCTCAGTCACATTTTTTCAAACTGAGGGAGGAGGGATGTGAAGGGGGAGCATCTGAAGATGTGATCCGGACCACTTGCTCTGGAGATCCAATTGAAATGTTCTGTCATGGAACCTTCCATATTGGATCGCCTCGTATGAGGCTACCATCTTACGCAAAGATGGATGGATATTCGAGCAGGTCGGAGAACCATGCGGACCATCTCTTAAACGTGTTCTCGCTTTGTCCTCTGGGAGGAACACTTTCTCGACAACAGTATCCAGCAACATCCCCAGGAACAGGAGCCGCTGAGTCGGCTCCAGGTGGGACTTCTGTAAATTGAGAATCCACCCATGGTGTGATAGAAGTTGGATAGTGCAGTCGATATGGAGCAATAAAAGCTCCCTGGATCTTGCTTTTATCAGTAGATCGTCCAGGTAAGGGAAAACATTGACCCCCTGGACCCGGAGCTGGAACATCATCTCCGCCAATACCTTCGTGAACACCCTTGGAGCTGTGGACAGGCCGTAGGGCAGCACCTGGAACTGGTAGTGATCGTCCAGTAGGGCAAAGTAGGTGGGCAAAATGGAATATGGAGATAGGCGTCCTTGATATCCAAGGAGGCCATGAATTCCTGTTCTTCCAGCCCCCAAAATCACTGCTCGCAAGAATTCCATCTTGAACTTGAAAACCTTTAGGTAAGGGTTCAAGGATTTTAGATTCAAAATGGGCCTTACCGAACAGTCCGGTTTCGGTACCACAAACAGATTGGAGTAATAACCCTTTCCCTGTTGTTTTATTGGCACTGGAACAATGTCTTGGGACTGGACCAACTTTTAGGATGGCCTGTTGCAGTGTAACTCGTGTATCCTCCAAAGCTGGTAAGCTTGATTTGAAAAATCGGTGGGGAGGAGCACAGTCGAACTCCCGCTTGTAGCCCTGAGAAATTAGATCCCGTACCCAGGCATCATGGCAGGATCCTTCCCAGATGCGGGTGAAGTGACGCAGCCGAGCCTCCACCTCGAGATCCCCTCGGGGCAGGTGGGCACCGTCATGCTGAGGCCTTGGTGGACGCTGAATCGGTGCTCTGATCCGGAGAACCGGCGATCGCTTGTTTTCTTGTCTTACCTCTGGTGTCTCTAGCCGCATTGGAGGCACCTCTGGCCCTAGAACGGAATCTGTTAGACTGAAAGGACTGAACAGACGGCCCCGGGTAGGTACGCCTAGCAGGCAGGTCCCCAGAGGGGAGAAACGTGTATTTCCCCGCAGTAACTTTAGAAATCCACGTATCCAACTCAATTCCGAAGAGCCATTCCCCAGTAAAGGGGAGAGACTCCACACTGCACTTGGACTCCATGTCCGCTATTCACAGACGCAACCACAAGGCCCTGCGCGACAACAATGCCATGGCGGAGGTCCTAGCATTAATATTGCCCATCTCCTTGAGAGAGTCATACAGGACGCGAGCAGTGTCCTGAATGTACCTTAGGAGAGTCACCGTACTAACCAGGGGCATATCCCCAGAGAGGCCCTCCTGAATCTGAGTAGCCCACGTATGAATGGCATGGGTCATCCAGCAACCTGCTATGAGCAGCCTTTGTGATACACCCGCTGCAGTGTAGATAGACTTCAGCGTAGTCTCTATTTTTCTGTTCCCACGGCCTTTTTAGATAGGCGAGTGACTGATACGTCGACAGCCGGGGGTTCTTCCCAGAATTTCCCGCCTTCAGGAGCAAATGGGAAAGTGTGCAAAAACCTTTTTGACACTTGGTATTTTTTATCTGGATTATTCCAGGCTAACTTAAATAGATCATCTAACTCTGCAGAATCAGGGAAAGTGACTGCTTATTCTGTGTAAAGAAGGATGACTGCTGTGTCGCAGCATCCCCTAGAGGAACTAGAATGAGGGGTTCAATACCCTGGGCAGAAGGCGAATCCCCACTAGTGGGACCCAAGTCCTCCCCGTCCTCCTGTACCTCTTCATCTGAATCTAAGAGTAAAGCGGGCAACCCACGTTTCTGTGGTCCCGAGAAAGGGGGGGGGGGGGGGGGGGGCTGTGAAGTATCTGCCCTGGCAGCGAGGTCTGCAACAGCCTGCTGCAGTAGCTGAGTTTTTTGTGCATTAGCAGTGAGTTGAGATGACACATCAGATATCAGTTTTAATGGCACCTAACCAGGAAGGCTCATGACACAACCCCCCAGCCCCCTCACTGAGTTGTGAAGATTGGCTGCATTATTCACAGGATACAGAATCAGATGTTGAGGGAGAGAATCTGATGTGACACACATTGCATAATTTGTGTTTTACCATGGTCACAGTAAATCACACTGACATACACATACACACAGACAAGTAATTAATTAACAAGCCTGTCTTTACTGTATGTGAGAGGGGGGGACAAAAGGAAGGGACCAGCACGCCCCATCTACACACCCCCAGTGAGGCTGCAAGCTAATATTACAAGGTGAAACACCTATGATTACTGTCCTATACAGGACACAGATTGTTCTCAATAGCAGCTCTCCCCCCTCTGCTACACCCCTGTACCAGTTTTCTAGCGTTTCCTGAGAGTCTGGGGGAGCTGTGTGTGTCTGCTGCTGCAGCTGTAAGCAGAGGAAGTCGCCAAAACGCTGCTGGTCCCGCTCCGAGGTAGCTCGGCCCCTCCAATGGAACCGCAGCTACAGTGTTTTTTTATACTGGCAATGTCTCCCAAACAGCTTAAAAGCCTTACACAAGTGCTAGTTTAAGCCACCGCTAGCCAGTGTACACAGGGGGCTATAGCGGGTCCCCCCCAGGAGGGTCCCATATGCCTCCCCTGCGTGTCAGCCGCACCTTGAACTGTGGGACCTCCCTAGCGGGTCCCCCGGTTTGTACTTCCCACCTTCAGGGGTGTGCGGCGGACTGCAATTATGACTGCCAAGGCGCAGTGCCCCATTGTACAACAATCTCTGACACTTTGCAAGGTCGGTGACCGCGCCCCCCCCCCCCCCCCCCCCTTCCCCTAACTCCCACAGTGCAGGTATGCTGTTGCGCAGCACAGTGTAGACAGACGGCAGAAAACCGGTGTACTTAAAAACCTCACAGATTTATTCATAAAAGCATCAAGAACATGGATACAGCAACAGAACGTCCCACAGTCAGAGGATGATCGTCACGGCATTTAACTTCAACGCGTTTCAAGGATTTCTTTCCCCTTTGTCAAGACAACGGGGAAAGAAATCCTTGAAACGCGTTGAAGTTAAATGCCGTGACGATCATCCTCTGACTGTGGGACGTTCTGTTGCTGTATCCATGTTCTTGATGCTTTTATGAATAAATCTGTGAGGTTTTTAAGTACACCGGTTTTCTGCCTTCTGTCTACACTGTGCGGGGGACTAAAAGAAACCTTTCAGTGCACGCGAGACTGAAAGTCAATGTAAGTGTGATTCCTACAGTGTTTTTGTCTTTGACACGAACTACAGTCACTGTCTATGGGTGTAAAAAAGATACCTTTATAGGAACGCGGGATTGAATTTAAATGTAAGTGTCTTTTCAATAACGTGGGACCGTTTGAAGACATAACTGGATGAAGCTACATGTTTTCTGGATTCTCCAGTTATGAATGTTTTAAACTAAATTATTAAAACAATCACAGCGCTAGTTTTTTATCGTTTTGTGTGTATAGATATATGTTTTTGGAATTTTAGAGGGTTATTCCATAGATCAAAAACCAGCAGCGCAAGGCTACAGACACTCTATTCCCTATGCTGTTGCGCAAACAGCATACCAAAAATAATAAATTTTTTAAAAGAAACTGAAGAAAACTCTGGAGCTCCAGTGTGCATCCTTTTTCTAAAATTGCCTGTGGGAGGGGGCATAGAGGGGAGGAGCCAGCACACCCAGTTGAATAAATTTAAAGTGCACCGGCTCCTTTGGACCCCGTCTATACCCCATCGTACTAGATTCCCCCAATATCCCTTATGGATGCTAGAGAAAATATGGGCACACCTGGTCGTTGGTTAGTTGGCCCATATTTTTGAGACAAAAATTATGCTAAGCACCTCCATTTTGCTCTGTGTTAGATTGCAGTTTATTATAATTATTCTGATTAGCAGTGCTTAGTACTGTTGAGTGTGCATCTGCATTTTCTTTTGTCACTTTATACAAAGTCTGGTCTGCTTCTGCAGCCATAATTTCACTGGGTAGGAGAGATGTAACCTTTGTGCCTCATGTATCAGCGATGTCACAAGTTTCTGGTTAACTGAAGACTGATTTGAGGAGAAGTAATAATACAACTTATACTTTGGCTGTGGAGAGCGTAGAGCAGTGATTTTCAACCTTTTTTTACTCGCGGCACACCGAAATATATTTTCAAATTGCCAAGGCACACCACCAGCTCCCCACAGAAAAAAAACAAAAAACACACATTGGCCCTCATAGTAAAAAAAAAAAAAATCCACACATACATGGGCCTACACAGAAAAAAACAATCACATTGCTCCCTACATAAATCCTATTGCTCCCCACATAAATTATTCACATTGTCCCCCCCATAAATCCTTATTCTCCCCAAATAAATCCTATTGTTCCCCACAGGAGAAAAAGAACCTCCAAATATTATCCCCTATCAGTCAACTGTCCTCCGCCCTGTCCCTCAGTGGCGGGGATTGTTCATAGTGGAGTGCTGCGAATACTGAGCAGTGGGCGGTCGGGCAGGTGTGGATGTGGGTGGGCAAGGAAAGCGGTGTATGCAGTCAGAAACTGGAAGATGTGTATGTAGGCGGGTGGGCTGGTTGGGTGGTGAGAAGCGGCGGCCATGACCTATGATATCACACCGCCGCGTCTTCAAGGCATACGTCACGGCCGGAGCATGACTGATCCTCTAAGAAGAGCCCGGATCAACAGTTCACCCTGAAGGTTCAGGAAGCTGCTCTGGCTCTGGGGCACACCTTGCAACTGGTCGCGGCACACTAGTGTGCCACGGCACACTGGTTGAAAAAGCCTGGCGTAGAGGTTCTACAGAAAGCAATGAATTGTAGTGGGGAGGGTGTTTTGTCACATGCCATTTAATAAAGTTTTGTTTGTTTCGATATGTCTGCAAGCGAACAGGATGTGGTCTTTAGAAAACATGCTACGATGTTCCACGAAAATTCACTTAGAAAGTTTTGGTCAAATTTGATTTGAGAACCTTTATGCGCATTCCTCTCCAACACACGACATGTTCTAATTCTAACTGAGATCGTGTATTGCCCCAGCGTAGCAGTTCTGCAGCGTTTTCTGAATGGCTCATCCATATACCATGGTGTTCTGTATACTGAACGCTCCGGCAACTAAGTTACAAGTTCTGATCGTACATGATGAAACTAATGTGGATGATAATTTAGAATTTAGTGTTTTCCTTTGACCTGTCACATCTCGGTCTGACTTACCATGGGAGTGCTGCTATTGCTGGCGCACATCTTGCCCAGCGCGTAGGTGACTTGCGCAGCAGAGGAAGTCCAAGTGCAACTAAAGGAATCATGGGGGCGGCTGGAAGAAATCCTGCAGAAACAAGGTACACCGTTATTCCCCAGCTAGTGATATCCTACACTCTCATCGGTCTGTGCTCAGGAAGAGGCTGCTGCAGCAATACGCAGTACTGGTGGCGGATAAAGGAAGAATGCGTAGTATACAGTGCTGTGTATATGGTCAGCCTTCTCATACAGGTGAATAACCTGTGGGTGTGGATCCCTAATTTTACCCCATGCTTGGTGGGACATAATGCAAAAGAAGGTACCGCCTCTTTTGGCGTGCCCTAAATGCTAACATGAGGTTCTCGATTGAAAATATTTATGATTACGGACGACAATATTGGACAATATCATCCACGGACAGCGCTCTTGGGTTAGAGCGTCTGTATATTATCTAAGCACCCTACAGGGCTACAAACTAGAGATATAAAACAATACAACTTCCAACAATACAACGTTCTGATATGGAAGGTACTAGGAGTCTAAGAGATGTAGGCAAACCCGACAGTTTACGTACAACTCCAATGTGCATAGGTCCAAGCCAGGTCAGACCCGGGACTTACCCCGTTCCCATTACGGTGCGGACTTAGGATATTCCCCTGGTCGGTGCCGTTCACACTTCACAGTTGCAGTGTCGGCGCTTGGAGATGGCGTCATCATCTCCTATCGGGAGGGTGTCTGTCACATTTGTCACCAGGGAGATGGGTGGAGAGAGATCACAGCCTCCACGTATGAAGCGGGGATCGGATAAAAACCGGAACGGTCCATACTATACGGGGAGGCTGTGAGACACCCAATCACATGGTCCCAGGTTGGATGACCCGGGTTACCTGTTTACACTACCCCATAACCAGGATCCTTCCCAAGTCCAACCCTGCAAGCTGCCCAGGTTGGACTCTCGGGTCACTGGATCTGGGGGGGGGGTTTCCTAGGGTGCCGTTTCCACTGAGCAATAACCGGGGTTTTTATGGCAGTGGAAAAGGGGGTATAATAAGCAAGAAAAGGGTAAGCACAGGAGGGGAGAGGGCCCTGCCTGTGAGAGCTTACATTGTGAAGGGGAGGGACAGTATGGCACCTGCAATAGCCCCGTACTAGGGGGGTCATTCCGAGTTGTTCGCTCGTTATATTTTTCTCGCAACGGAGCGATTAGTCGCTAATGCGCATGCGCAATGTCCGCAGTGCGACTGCGCCAAGTAAATTTGCTATGCAGTTAGGTATTTTACTCACGGCATTACAAGGTTTTTTCTTCGTTCTGGTGATCGTAATGTGATTGACAGGAAGTGGGCGTTTTATGGGTGTGTGCGAAAAAACGCTACCGTTTCTGGGAAAAACGCGGGAGTAGCTGGAGAAACGGGGGAGTGTTTGTGACGTAAAACCAGGAACGAAACTGACTGAACTGATCGCAGATGCCAAGTAAGTCTGGAGCTACTCAGAAATTGCTAAGAAGTGTCTATTCGCAATTTTGCTAATCTTTCGTCCGCAATTTTGATAAGCTAAGATTCACTCCCAGTAGGCGGCGGCTTAGCGTGTGCAATGCTGCTAAAAGCAGCTTGCGAGCGAACAACTCGGAATGAGGGCCCAGGTGCAGAATCTCCATCAGTGTACGGCCTCCAATGTGAGCGATTACACGTATGTGCACACAGACGCTTCAGCGTCTGACCTATAACAAGCACAGAAGACAGACCATCTCTGCGCGTCTGAACAGCCACTCCCAGTCACCGGCCATGCGCGCCCAACGCATTTCTGCATGCGTGCACCTGAAATTGCGACTCTGTACACACACAATCGGATTGTAGACACGTGCACCGTAAAATAAAGAATCCCACAATTACGTCAGACATGGACGTAACATCTCACCTCATTCTGTACAGGGCACCATGCAACCCGATATCTATCACCTCTACAGAGTGGAAGCAGCAACAGTGCCTCATGCCGCAGTGATGAGGTCCAAGGCTGGCAGTGCAATGAGTGAGGAAGTGATGGGCACCCTGCATAATGCCATGGGTGCCTCTGCTGGCAGGGAATATATTTAAACATGCCATGCAGCCCAGCTAACATGCCAAGCAAGGTGCACACGTGCCAAAGAGCTTGCAATCTAATGGATAATAATAAGAATTTACTCACCGGTAATTCTATTTCTCGTAGTCCGTAGTGGATGCTGGGAACACCGTAAGGACCATGGGGAATAGCGGGCTCCGAAGGAGGCTGGGCACTCTAGAAAGATCTTAGACTACCTGGTGTGCACTGGCTCCTCCCACTATGACCCTCCTCCAAGCCTCAGTTAGGATACTGTGCCCGGACGAGCGTACACAATAAGGAAGGATTTTGAATCCCGGGTAAGACTCATACCAGCCACACCAATCACACCGTACAACTCGTGATATGAAACCCAGTTAACAGTATGAAACAACAGAGCCTCTCAACAGATGGCTCAACAATAACCCGATTTAGTTAACTAACTATGTACAAGTATTGCAGATAAACCGCACTTGGGATGGGCGCCCAGCATCCACTACGGACTACGAGAAATAGAATTACCGGTGAGTAAATTCTTATTTTCTCTGACGTCCTAGTGGATGCTGGGAACTCCGTAAGGACCATGGGGATTATACCAAAGCTCCCAAACGGGCGGGAGAGTGCGGATGACTCTGCAACACCGAATGAGAGAACTCCAGGTCCTCCTCAGCCAGGGTATCAAATTTATAGAATTTTGCAAATGTGTTTGCCCCTGACCAAGTAGCAGCTCGGCAAAATTGTAAAGCCGAGACCCCTCGGGCAGCCGCCCAAGATGAGCCCACCTTCCTTGTGGAATGGGCATTGACAGATTTTGGCTGTGGCAGGCCTGCCACAGAATGTGCAAGCTGAATTGTATTACAAATCCAACGAGCAATAGTCTGCTTAGAAGCAGGAGCACCCAGCTTGTTGGGTGCATATAGGATAAACAGCGAGGCAGATTTTCTGACTCTAGCCGTTCTGGAAACATATTTTCAGTGCCCTGACAACGTCTAGCAACTTGGAGTCCTCCAAGTCCCTAGTAGCCGCAGGCACCACAATAGGCTGGTTCAGGTGAAACGCTGACACCACCTTTGGGAGAAACTGGGGACGAGTCCTCAATTCTGCCCTATCCATATGGAAAATCAGATAAGGGCTTTTACAGGACAAAGCCGCCAATTCTGATACTCGCCTGGCAGAAGCCAAGGCCAAGAACATAACCACCTTCCACGTGAGATATTTCAGATCCACGGTTTTTAGTGGTTCAAACCAATGTGATTTTAAGAAACTCAACACCACGTTGAGATCCCAAGGTGCCACAGGGGGCACAAACGGGGGCTGAATATGCAGCACTCCTTTAACAAATGTCTGAACTTCAGGTACTGAAGCTAGTTCTTTTTGAAAGAAAATCGACAGAGCCGAGATCTGTACCTTAATGGAGCCCAGTTTTAGGCCCATATTTACTCCTGCTTGCAGGAAATGCAGAAATCGACCTAGTTGAAATTCCTCCGTTGGGGCCTTTTCGGCCTCACACCATGCAACATACTTCCGCCATATGCGGTGATAATGAGTTGCTGTGACCTCTTTCCTGGCTTTAATAAGCGTAGGAATGACTTCCTCCGGAATGCCCTTTTCCTTCAGGATCCGGCGTTCAACCGCCATGCCGTCAAACGCAGCCGCGGTAAGTCTTGGAACAGACAGGGCCCCTGCTGTAGCAGGTCTTGTCTGAGCGGCAGAGACCACGGGTCCTCTGAGATCATCTCTTGAAGTTCCGGGTACCACGCTCGTCTTGGCCAATCCGGAACCACGAGAATTGTGTTTACTCCTCGCTTTCTTATTATTCTCAATACCTTTGGTATGAGAGGTAGAGGAGGGAACACATAAACTGACCGGTACACCCACGGTGTCATTAGAGCGTCCACAGCTATCGCCTGAGGGTCTCTTGACCTGGCGCAATACCTCTCTAGTTTTTTGTTTAGGCGGGACGCCATCATGTCCACCTGTGGACGACCCCATTGATTTACAATCATTTGGAAGACTTCTGGATGAAGTCCCCACTCTCCCGGGTGGAGGTCGTGCCTGCTGATAAAGTCTGCTTCCCAGTTGTCCACTACCGGGATGAACACTGCTGACAGTGCTAGTACATGATTCTCCGCCCATCGGAGAATTCTTGTGGCTTCTGCCATTGCCATCCTGCTTCTTGTGCCGCCCTGTCGATTCACATGGGCGACTGCCGTGATGTTGTCTGACTGGATCAGCACCGGCTGGTGTAGGAGCAGGGATTTTGCTTGACTTAGGGCATTGTAAATGGCCCTTAGTTCCAGAATATTTATGTGAAGGGCAGTCTCCTGACTTGACCATAGTCCTTGGAAGTTTCTTCCCTTTGTGACTCCCCCCCCAGCCTCGTAGGCTGGCATCCGTGGTCACCAGGACCCAGTCCTGTATGCCGAATCTGCGGCCCTCCAGAAGATGAGCACTCTGCAGCCACCACAGAAGAGACACCCTGGTTCTTGGGGACAGGGTTATCAAGCGATGCATCTGAAGATGCGATCCGGACCACTTGTCCAACAGGTCCCACTGAAAAATTCTGGCATGGAACCTGCCGAATGGAATTGCTTCGTAAGAAGCTACCATCTTTCCCAGGACCCGCGTGCAGTGATGCACAGATACCTGTTTTGGTTTTAGGAGGTCTCTGACTAGAGAAGACAACTCCCTGGCTTTCTCCTCCGGGAGAAACACTTTTTTCTGGACTGTGTCCAGAATCATTCCCAGGAACATTAGACGTGTCGTGGGGACCAGCTGTGACTTTGGGATATTCAGAATCCAGCCGTGCTGGCGCAGCACTTCCTGAGATAGTGCTACTCCCACTAACAACTGTTCCTTGGATCGTGCCTTTATTAGGAGATCGTCCAAGTATGGGATAATTAAAACTCCCTTTTTTCGAAGGAGTATCATCATTTCCGCCATAACCTTGGTAAATACCCTCGGTGCCGTGGAGAGTCCAAACGGCAGCGTCTGGAATTGGTAATGGCAATCCTGTACCACAAATCTGAGGTACTCCTGGTGAGGATGGTAAATGGGGACATGCAGGTAAGCATCCTTGATGTCCAGGGATACCATGTAATCGCCCTCGTCCAGGCTTGCAATAACCACCCTGAGCGATTCCATCTTGAACTTGAATTTTTTTATGTATGTGTTCAAGGATTTCAAATTTAAAATGGGTCTCACCGAACCGTCCGGTTTCGGCACCACAAATAGTGTGGAATAGTAACCCCGGCCTTGTTGAAGTAGGGGTACCCTGATTATCACCTGCTGGGAATACAGCTTGTGAATCGCTGCTAGCACCGCCTCCCTGTCTGAGGGAGCAATCGGCAAGGCAGATTTTAGGAACCGGTGGGGTGGAGCCGCCTCGAATTCCAGCTTGTATCCCTGAGATACTATTTGAAGGATCCAGGGATCCACCTGTGAGCGAGCCCACTGATCGCTGAAATTCATGAGGCGGGCCCCCACCGTACCTGGCTCCGCCTGTGGAGCCCCACCGTCATGCGGCGGACTTGGAAGAGGAAGCGGGGGAGGACTTTTGTTCCTGGGAACCTGCTGTTTGCTGCAGCCTTTTTCCCCTACCTCTGCCTCTAGACAGAAAAGACCCTCCTTTTCCCCGCTTGTTTTTCTGGGTCCGAAAGGACTGAACCTGATAAAATGGCGCCTTCTTAGGCTGTGAGGGGACATGGGGTAAAAATGCTGACTTCCCAGACGTTGCTGTGGAAACTAGGTCGGAGAGACCATCCCCAAATAATTCCTCCCCTTTATAAGGCAAAACTTCCATGTGCCTTTTGGAATCTGCATCTCCAGTCCACTGGCGAGTCCATAAGCATCTCCTAGCAGAGATGGATAATGCACTTACTTTAGATGCCAGCCGGCAGATTTCCCTCTGTGCATCTCTCATGTATAAGACTGAGTCTTTGATATGGTCAATTGTTAGCAGAATCGTGTCTCTGTCGAATGTGTCAATATTTTCTGACAGTTTATCTGACCACGCAGCGGCAGCACTGCACATCCATGCTGACGCAATAGCTGGTCTAAGTATAATGCCTGAGTGTGTATATACAGACTTCAGGATCGCCTCCTGCTTTCTATCAGCAGGTTCCTTAAGGGCGGCCGTATCCTGGGACGGTAGTGCCACCTTTTTAGACAAACGTGTGAGCGCTTTATCCACCCTAGGGGGTGTTTCCCAACGTAACCTATCCTCTGGCGGGAAAGGGAACGCCATTAGTATCTTCTTAGGAATTACCAATTTCTTATCAGGGGAAGCCCACGCTTCTTCACACACTTCATTTAATTCATCTGACGGGGGAAAAACTACAGGTAGTTTTTTCTCCCCAAACATAATACCCTTTTTTGTGGTACCTGGATGTAAATCAGAAATATTTAACACCTCTTTCATTGCCTCAATCATGCAGTGAATGGCCTTAACGGGCATTAAATTTGACTCATCGTCGTCGACACTGGTGTCAGTATCCGTGTCGACATCTACTTGTGCCATCTGAGATAGCGGGCGTTTCAGAGCCCCTGATGACTTTTGAGACACCTGGACAGGCACGAGCTGAAGACTCGGCTGTCCCACAGTCGGCATGTCATCAAATTTTTTATGTAAGGAGTCTATACGTGCACTCATTTCCTGCCATAAACTCATCCACTCAGGTGTCTGCCCCCCAGGGGGTGACATCCCTGCTAAAGGCATCTGCTCCCCCTCCACATCATTATCCTCCTCAAACATGTCGACACAGCCGTACCGACACACTCCACACACACAGGGAATGCTCAAACAGAGGACAGGACCCACAAAAAGCCCTTTGGGGGGACAGAGTAAGAGTATGCCAGCACACACCAGAGCGCTATATATATACAGGGACTAACTGAGTTATGTCCCTAATAGCTGCTTTTCAATAAAATATATATACTGCCAAATTTAATGCCCCCCCTCTCTTTTCCCTCTTACTGGTACTGTAGATTGCAGGGAAGAGCCAGGGAGCTTCCTTCCAGCAGGAGCTGTGAGGGAAAAATGGCGCCAGTGTGCTAAGGAGATAGGCTCCGCCCCTTTTTCGCGGCCTATTCTCCCGCTTTTTATGGAATTCTGGCAGGGGTATTTACCTCATATATAGCCCCTGGGGCTATATATTGAGGTATTTTAGCCAGCCAAGGTGTTTTTATTGCTGCCTCAGGGCGCCCCCCCCCCAGCGCCCTGCACCCTCAGTGACCGGAGTGTGAAGTGTGTGAGAGGAGCAATGGCGCACAGCTGCAGTGCTGTGCGCTACCTTGGTGAAGACAGAGTCTTCATGCCGCCGATTTTCCGGACCATCTTCTTGCTTCTGGCTCTGTAAGGGGGACGGCGGCGCGGCTCCGGGACCGAACATCAAGGCTGGGCCTGCGGTCGATCCCTCTGGAGCTAATGGTGTCCAGTAGCCTAAGAAGCCCAATCCGGCTGCAAGCAGGCGAGTTCGCTTCTTCTCCCCTTAGTCCCTCGCTGCAGTGAGCCTGTTGCCAGCAGGTCTCACTGAAAATAAAAAAAATCTAAGACTATTACTTTCTAAGAGCTCAGGAGAGCCCCTAGTGTGCATCCAACCTCGGCCGGGCACGAAATCTAACTGAGGCTTGGAGGAGGGTCATAGTGGGAGGAGCCAGTGCACACCAGGTAGTCTAAGATCTTTCTAGAGTGCCCAGCCTCCTTCGGAGCCCGCTATTCCCCATGGTCCTTACGGAGTTCCCAGCATCCACTAGGACGTCAGAGAAATTAACATTAACCAAGCACAGCTCATGCATGCAACATAATAACGCACATGGATTCAGAGAGCATATTAGGTCACTGCTGCAGCACACAGATCTAACATATGACAACACTACTGAATGCTGGTGGGGTATCATACCTATAGGTGGGACAGGAACATCCTCAGGCTAGCAGAGCATTTGTCCTTGTACACACAGCATGGCAGCCAGAGCCTGACACTTACCATAGAAAGCAAGCAGCTGCTGCAGATAATCCCATGCAGCATTTGTCAACTCCTATCGCTCTCTTGTGGCCGGGAAGCGCACTGCACGCCCTAGAAGCCAGTTCACTATTCTATATCTATATACACAGCTTGCAGTACATAGTACATACTGTATGCAGCAGCTTCTTTCACTTTCAGTATCATGATAGGTGACTCCCTAATTGCACTTTACCCCAATTATGTATCTGGTATATTCTTGAAAAAAATATATATCAGAGATATAAACATTCAAATGGGATAATTTCCCTGCGTTGGTTATAAGGCACAATAGATCCCCATGGCTACATGCATTTTCTAATAAGATTTATCACGGCCACTTGAGAGTATATGGGGGTAATTCCAAGTTGATCGCAGCAGGAATTTTGTCAGCAGTTGGGCAAAACCATGTGCACTGCAGGGGAGGCAGATATAACGTGCAGAAAGAGTTAGATTTGGGTGGGTTATTTTATTTGGGTGGTCTTTAGTATGCCGACTGACGGGATCCCGGCGCACAGTATACCGTCGCCAGAATCCCGACAGCCGGCATACCGACACTTATTCTCCCTCGTGGGGATCCACGACCCCCCTGGAAGGAGAATTAAATAGTGTGGCGCGTGTAGCGCGCCACCGTGCCCGTAGCGTGGCGAGCGCAGCGAGCCCGCAAGGGGCTCATTTGCGCTCGCCACACTGTCGGTAAGCCGGCGGTCGGGCTCTCAGCGCCGGTATGCTGGTCGCCGGGAGCCCAGCCGCCGACATACCATACTGAACTTATTTTATTTCTGTGCAGGGTAAATACTGGCTGCTTTATTTTTACACTGCAAATTAGATTGCAGATTGAACACACCCCACCCAAATCTAACTCTCTCTGCACATGTTAAATCTGCCTCCCCTGCAGTGCACATGGTTTTGCCCAACTGCTAACAAAATTCCTGCTGCGATCAATTTGGAATTACCCCCTATATACAGTATGTGTGCCAGACTATGGGGGTAATTCCAAGTTGATCGCAGCAGGAATTTTTTTAGCAGTTGGGCAAAACCATGTGCACTGCAGGGGAGCAGATATAACATGTACAGAGAGAGTTAGATTTGGGTGGGTTATTTTATTTCTGTGCTGGGTAAATACTGGCTGCCTTATTTTTACACTGCAAATTAGATTGCAGATTGAACACACCCCACCCAAATCTAACTCTCTCTGCACATGTTAAATCTGCCCCCCTGCAGTGCATATGGTTTTGCCCAACTGCTAACAAAATTCCTGCTGTGATCAACTTGGAATTACCCCCTATAACAGCTTGGGGGCTCGTTTATATTTGGATATAAGTACATTTTATGACACGCCTCTCAGGCAGTATACGTCCAGTCTAGGGATAGCCTTCGGACTGTGGTTACCTTGATGGTGATATAAATCATTGGTGGTAACTAACTGTGGGGGTCATTCCGACCTGATCACATGCTAGGTTTTTTCGCTGCGGTGCGATCAGGTCTAAACTGCACAAGCGTATGCACCGCAATGTGCATGCATGTTGTACGGGTACAATGCGGATCGTAGCTGAGCGATGGATTTATCGAAGAATCCATTCGCACGGCCATTCGCAAGGAGAGTGACAGGAAGAGGGCGTTTGTGGGTGGCAACTGACCGTTTTCTGGGAGTGTTTGGAAAAACGCAGGCGTGTCCAAGCGTTTGCAGGGCGGGTGCCTGACGTCAAATCCAGACACGAACAGGCTGAAGTGATCACAGCGGCTGAGTAAGTTCAGGGCAACTCAGAAACTGCACAAAAGTTTTTTGTACCGCTCAGCTGCACATGCGATCGCACACTTGCAAAGCGAAAATACACTCCCCTATGGGCGGTGACTATCTGATCGCAGCGCTGCAAAAAGTAGCTAGCGAGCGATCAACTCGGAATGACCCCCTATGTGGTAATGTGCCATCGATGGTTTGAACGGCGGACATGCGGCTTCATTGTCAGGCCAGTGAGGGGGGGGGCCTCTAGATCAGCATCCCGGCACCTCTGCACGTGTGTAAAAGCCGGAGGCGATGCATGGTGGATGACTGACAGCTGAGCCTGTCAAGTCCGCTATAGAGCACAAGTCCCCTACAGAGCACAAGTCAACTATAGAGCACAAGTCCATTACAGAGCACAAGTCCATTACAGAGCACAAGTCCATTACAGAGCACAAGTCCACTACAGAGCACAAGTCCGCTATAGAGCACAAGTCAGCTATAGAGCACAAGTCCACTACAGAGCACAAGTCCATTACAGAGCACAAGTCCGCTATAGAGCACAAGTCAGCTATAGAGCACAAGTCCACTACAGAGCACAAGTCCGCTATAGAGAACAAGTCAGCTATAGAGCACAAGTCCACTACAGAGCACAAGTCCATTACAGAGCACAAGTCCACTACAGAGCACAAGTCCGCTATAGAGCACAAGTCCGCTATAGAGCACAAGTCAGCTATAGAGCACAAGTCCATTACAGAGCACAAGTCCACTACAGAGCACAAGTCCGCTATAGAGCACAAGTCCGCTATAGAGCACAAGTCCGCTATAGAGCACAAGTCCGCTACAGAGCACAAGTCAGCTACAGAGCACAAGACCATTACAGAGCACAAGTCCGCTAGAGAGACCAAGTCCACTACAGAGCACAAGTCAGCTATAGAGCACAAGTCAGCTATAGAGCACAAGTCCACTATAGAGTACAAGTCCATTACAGAGCACAAGTCAGCTAAAGAGCACAAGTCCACTACAGAGCACAAGTCCATTACAGAGCACAAGTCAGCTATAGAGCACAAGTCAGCTATAGAGCACAAGTCCACTACAGAGCACAATTCCACTATAGAGCACAAGTCAGCTATAGAGCACAAGTCCACTACAGAGCACAAGTCCGCTATAGAGCACAAGTCCCTTACAGCGCACAAGTCCACTATAGAGCACAAGTCCACTACAGAGCACAAGTCCGCTATAGAGCACAAGTCAGCTATAGAGCACAAGTCAGCTATAGAGCACAAGTCCACTACAGAACACAAGTCCGCTATAGAGAACAAGTCAGCTATAGAGCACAAGTCCACTACAGAGCACAAGTCCATTACAGAGCACAAGTCCACTACAGAGCACAAGTCCGCTATAGAGCACAAGTCAGCTATAGAGCACAAGTCCATTACAGAGCACAAGTCCACTACAGAGCACAAGTCCGCTATAGAGCACAAGTCCGCTACAGAGCACAAGACCATTGCAGAGCACAAGTCCGCTAGAGAGACCAAGTCCACTACAGAGCACAAGTCAGCTATAGAGCACAAGTCAGCTATAGAGCACAAGTCCACTATAGAGTACAAGTCCATTACAGAGCACAAGTCAGCTAAAGAGCACAATTCCACTATAGAGCACAAGTCCACTACAGAGCACAAGTCCATTACAGAGCACAAGTCAGCTATAGAGCACAAGTCAGCTATAGAGCACAAGTCCACTACAGAGCACAATTCCACTATAGAGCACAAGTCAGCTATAGAGCACAAGTCCACTACAGAGCACAAGTCCACTACAGAGCACAAGTCAGCTATAGAGCACAAGTCAGCTATAGAGCACAAGTCCGCTATAGAGCACAAGTCCATTACAGCGCACAAGTCAGCTATAGAGCACAAGTCCATTACAGCGCACAAGTCAGCTATAGAGAACAAGTCCACTACAGAGCACAAGTCAGCTATAGAGCACAAGTCCATTACAGAGTACAAGTCCGCTATAGAGAACAAGTCCGCTACAGAGCACAAGTCCACTATAGAGCACAAGTCAGCTATAGAGCACAAGTCCCTTACAGCGCACAAGTCTGCTATAGAGCACAAGTCCACTACAGAGCACAAGTCAGCTACAGAGCACAAGACCATTACAGAGCACAAGTCCACTATAGAGCACAAGTCAGCTATAGAGCACAAGTCCATTACAGCGCACAAGTCCGCTATAGAGCACAAGTCCGCTACAGAGCACAAGTCAGCTACAGAGCACAAGACCATTACAGAGCACAAGTTCGCTAGAGAGACCAAGTCCACTACAGAGCACAAGTCAGCTATAGAGCACAAGTCAGCTATAGAGCACAAGTCCGCTATAGAGTACAAGTCCATTACAGAGCACAAGTCAGCTAAAGAGCACAATTCCACTATAGAGCACAAGTCCACTACAGAGCACAAGTCCATTACAGAGCACAAGTCAGCTATAGAGCACAAGTCAGCTATAGAGCACAAGTCCACTACAGAGCACAAGTCCACTACAGAGCACAAGTCCACTATAGAGCACAAGTCAGCTATAGAGCACAAGTCCACTACAGAGCACAAGTCAGCTATAGAGCACAAGTCCGCTATAGAGCACAAGTCCATTACAGCGCACAAGTCAGCTATAGAGCACAAGTCCATTACAGCGCACAAGTCAGCTATAGAGAACAAGTCCACTACAGAGCACAAGTCAGCTATAGAGCACAAGTCAGGTATAGAGCACAAGTCCCTTACAGCGCACAAGTCTGCTATAGAGCACAAGTCCACTACAGAGCACAAGTCAGCTATAGAGCACAAGTCCGCTATAGAGCACAAGTCCATTACAGCGCACAAGTCAGCTATAGAGCACAAGTCCATTACAGCGCACAAGTCTGCTATAGAGCACAAGTCCACTACAGAGCACAAGTCCACTATAGAGCACAAGTCAGCTATAGAGCACAAGTCCCTTACAGCGCACAAGTCTGCTATAGAGCACAAGTCCACTACAGAGCACAAGTCCACTATAGAGCACAAGTCAGCTATAGAGCACAAGTCCCTTACAGCGCACAAGTCTGCTATAGAGCACAAGTCCACTATAGAGCACAAGTCCCTTACAGCGCACAAGTCTGCTATAGAGCACAAGTCCACTACAGAGCACAAGTCCGCTACAGAGCACAAGTCCACTATAGAGCACAAGTCAGCTATAGAGCACAAGTCAGCTAAAGAGCACAAGTCCGCTACAGAGCACAAGTCCGCTACAGAGCACAAGTCCGCTACAGAGCACAAGTCCGCTACAGCGCACAAGTCCGCTATAGAGCACAAGTCCGCTATAGAGCACAAGTCCATTACAGCGCACAAGTCAGCTAAAGAGAACAAGTCCACTACAGAGCACAAGTCAGCTATAGAGCACAAGTCCATTACAGAGTACAAGTCCGCTATAGAGAACAAGTCCGCTACAGAGCACAAGTCCACTATAGAGCACAAGTCAGCTATAGAGCACAAGTCCCTTACAGCGCACAAGTCCACTATAGAGCACAAGTCAGCTATAGAGCACAAGTCCTTTACAGCGCACAAGTCCGCTACAGAGCACAAGTCCACTATAGAGCACAAGTCAGCTATAGAGCACAAGTCCCTTACAGCGCACAAGTCTGCTATAGAGCACAAGTCCACTATAGAGCACAAGTCAGCTATAGAGCACAAGTCCCTTACAGCGCACAAGTCTGCTATAGAGCACAAGTCCACTACAGAGCACAAGTCCGCTACAGAGCACAAGTCCACTATAGAGTACAAGTCAGCTATAGAGCACAAGTCCACTACAGAGCACAAGTCAGCTAAAGAGCACAAGTCCGCTACAGAGCACAAGTCCGCTACAGAGCACAAGTCAGCTATAGAGCACAAGTCCGCTACAGAGCACAAGTCAGCTATAGAGGACAAGTCCATTACAGAGCACAAGTCAACTATAGAGCACAAGTCCACTATAGAGCACAAGTCCATTACAGCGCACAAGTCAGCTATAGAGCACAAGTCCACTATAGAGTACAAGTCCACTACAGAGCACAAGTCCGCTATAGAGAACAAGTCAGCTATAGAGCACAAGTCAGCTAAAGAGCACAAGTCAGCTAAAGAGCACAAGTCCACTATAGAGCACAAGTCAGCTATAGAGCACAAGTCAGCTATAGAGCACAAGTCAGCTAAAGAGCACAAGTCCACTATAGAGCACAAGTCAGCTATAGAGCACAAGTCAGCTATAGAGCACAAGTCAGCTATAGAGCACAAGTCCACTATAGAGTACAAGTCCACTACAGAGCACAAGTCCGCTATAGAGAACAAGTCAGCTATAGAGCACAAGTCCGCTACAGAGCACAAGTCAGCTATAGAGCACAAGTCCATTACAGAGCACAAGTCCGCTAGAGAGACCAAGTCCACTACAGAGCACAAGTCAGCTATAGAGCACAAGTCAGCTATAGAGCACAAGTCAGCTATAGAGCACAAGTCCACTATAGAGTACAAGTCCATTACAGAGCACAAGTCAGCTAAAGAGCACAAGTCCACTATAGAGCACAAGTCAGCTATAGAGCACAAGTCCACTACCGAGCACAAGTCAGCTATAGAGCACAAGTCAGCTATAGAGCACAAGTCCACTATAGAGTACAAGTCCACTACAGAGCACAAGTCCGCTATAGAGAACAAGTCCACTACAGAGCACAAGTCAGCTATAGAGCACAAGTCCGCTATAGAGCACAAGTCCACTGCAGAGCACAAGTCAGCTAAAGAGCACAAGTCCGCTATAGAGCACAAGTCAGCTGTAGAGCGAGGCTGGCCATTGGCATCCCAAAACACTGTATGTGTGTAGAGGGTTATAGGACTATCGGCAGTGGTGCAAGGGGGCGGGTACGGGTGGGTACGGCGTACCCTTAAGGATTTAGCCGTGGGTACGCCGTACCCACTGCCGACTGGCCGATGCTCCCTCCCTCAATCCACTGCTCACCGCCGCTGCTGCACGAGAGGAGGAGAGCGCAGCGTTCGCCTCTCCTGCCCCTCAGTGTCTTCCTTCAATTCAGTGCCGGCCCATGAGCCAATAAGAGCTCACGGACTAGCAGCCAAGGCTGCCGGACTGCGAGCTTTGATTGGTTCACGGATCGGCGCTGAATTGAAGGAAGACACCAGCACCGCCGCCGGAGACTGAGGGGCAGGAGAAGCGCAGGCTGCGCTCTCCCCCCCCCTCACACACACAGGACAGCAGCAGTGGTGAGCAGCAGGGGAAGGGGGGGGCATATATACATGGCACTGGGGCATATCTGGCACTGGGGGCATATCTGGCACTGGGGGGACATGTGTATCTGGCACTGGGGGGACATGTGTATCTGGCACTGGGGGCATATCTGGCACTGGGGGGACGTGTGTATCTGGCACTGTGGGCATATCTGCCACTGGGGCATATCTGGCACTGGGGGGATATGTGTATCTGGCACTGTGGGGACATGTGTATCTGGCACTGGGGGCATATTTGGCACTGGGGGCATATCTGGCACTGGGGGGATATGTGTATCTGGCACTGTGGGCATATCTGGCACTGCGGGGGACATGTGTACCTGGCACTGGGGGCATATCTGTCACTGTGGGGACATGTGTATCTGGCACTGTGGGGACATGTGTATCTGGCACTGGGGGCATATCTGGCACTGGGGGCATATCTGGCACTGGGGGGACATGTGTATCTGGCACTGGGGGCATATCTGGCACTGGGGGCATATCTGGCACTAGGGGGGACATGTGTATCTGGCACTGGGGGCATATCTGGCACTGGGGGGACATGTGTATCTGGCACTGCGGGGACATGTGTATCTGGCACTGTGGGCATATCTGGCACTGTGTGGGACATGTGTACCTGGCACTGGGGGCATACCTGGCACTGTGGGGACATGTGTATCTGGCACTGTGGGGACATGTGTATCTGGCACTGGGGGGACATGTGTATCTGGCACTGTGGGGACATGTGTATCTGGCACTGGGGGCATATCTGGCACTGTGGGGACATATGTATCTGGCACTGTGGGCATATCTGTACTGGGGGGAGACATGTGTATCTGGCACTGGGGGCATATCTGGCACTGTGGGGACATGTGTACCTGGCACTGGGGGCATATCTGGCACTGTGGGGACATGTGTATCTGGCACTGGGGGCATATCTGGCACTGGGGGGACATGTGTATCTGGCACTGTGGGGACATGTGTATCTGGCACTGTGGGGGCATGTGTATCTGGCACTGGGGGCATATCTGGCACTGTGGGGACATGTGTATCTGGCACTGGGGGCATATCTGGCACTGTGGGGACATGTGTATCTGGCACTGGGGGCATATCTGGCACTGGGGGGACATGTGTATCTGGCACTGTGGGCATATCTGGCACTGGGGGGACATGTGTATCTGGCACTGTGGGCATATCTGGCACTGGGGGGAGACATGTTTATCTGGCACTGGGGGCATATCTGGCACTGTGGGGACATGTGTATCTGGCACTGTGGGGACATGTGTATCTGGCACTGTGGGCATATCTGGCACTGGGGGGAGACATGTGTATCTGGCACTGGGGGGACATGTGTATCTGGCACTGTGGGCATATCTGCCACTGGGGCATATCTGGCACTGGGGGGACATGTGTATCTGGCACTGAGGGACATGTGTATCTGGCACTGTGGGCATATCTGCCACTGGGGGCATATCTGGCACTGGGGGGACGTGTGTATCTGGCACGGTGGGCATATCTGCCACTGGGGCATATCTGGCACTGGGGGGACATGTGTATCTGGCACTGTGGGGACATGTGTATCTGGCACTGGGGGCATATCTGGCACTGGGGGGATATGTGTATCTGGCACTGTGGGCATATCTGGCACTGCGGGGGACATGTGTACCTGGCACTGGGGGCATATCTGGCACTGTGGGGACATGTGTATCTGGCACTGTGGGGACATGTGTATCTGGCACTGGGGGCATATCTGGCACTGTGGGCATATCTGGCACTGGGGGGACATGTGTATCTGGCAATGGGGGCATATCTGGCACTGGGGGCATATCTGGCACTGGGGGGACATGTGTATCTGGCACTGTGGGCATATCTGCCACTGGGGGCATATCTGGCACTGGGGGGACATGTGTATCTGGCACTGCGGGGACATGTGTATCTGGCACTGTGGGCATGGCACTGGGGGGACATGTGTATCTGGCACTGGGGGGACATGTGTATCTGGCACTGGGGGCATATCTGGCACTAGGGGGGACATGTGTATCTGGCACTGGGGGCATATCTGGCACTGGGGGGACATGTGTATCTGGCACTGGGGGCATAGCTGGCACTGTGGGGACATGTGTATCTGGCACTGGGGGCATATCTGGCACTGGGGGGACATGTGTATCTGGCACTGGGGGGACATGTGTATCTGGCACTGGGGGGACATGTGTATCTGGCACTGGGGGCATATCTGGCACTGGGGGGGACATGTGTATCTGGCACTGGGGGCATATCTGACACTGAGGGCATATCTGGCACTGCGGGACATGTGTATCTGGTACTGGGGGCAAATCTGGCTGTCTCTGTGGGGCAATGTGTATCTGGCACTGGGGGGCAATTTATATCTGGCACTCTGTGGGCATTTGTGTATCTGGCACTGTGAGGCAATGTGTATCTGGCACTGTGGGGCAACGTATATCTGGCACTGTGGGACAATGTGTATCTGGCACTGTGGGACAATGTGTATCTGGCACTGGGGGGGCAATGTGTATCTGGCACTGTGGGACAATGTGTGTCTGGCACTGTGAGGCAATGTGTATCTGGCACTGTGGGGCAATGTATATCTGGCACTGTGGGACAATGTGTATCTGGCACTGTGGGACAATGTGTATCTGGCACTGTGGGGGCATTGTATATCTGGCACTGTGGGACAATGTGTATCTGGCACTGTGGGACAATGTGTATCTGGCACTGGGGGGGCTATGTGTATCTGGCACTGTGGGACAATGGAGGTAATTCCAAGTTGATCGCAGCAGGAATTCTGTTAGCAATTGGGCAAAACCATATGCACTGCAGGGAGGCAGATATAACATGTGCAGAGAGAGTTAGATTTGCAATCTAATTTGCAGTGTAAAAATAAAGCAGCCAGTATTTATCCTGCACAGAAACAAAATAACCCACCCAAATCTAAATCTCTCTGCAAATGTTATATCTGCCCCCCCTGCAGTGCACATGGGGGGTCATTCCGAGTTGTTCGCTCGTTATTTTTTTCTCGCAACGGAGCGATTAGTCGCTAATGCGCATGCGCAATGTCCGCAGTGCGACTGCGCCAAGTAAATTTGCTATGCAGGTAGGTATTTTACTCACGGCATTACAAGGTTTTTTCTTCGTTCTGGTGATCGTAATGTGATTGACAGGAAGTGGGTGTTTCTGGGCGGAAACTGGCCGTTTTATGGGAGTGTGTGAAAAAACGCTACAGTTTCTGGGAAAAACGCGGGAGTGGCTGGAGAAACGGAGGAGTGTCTGGGCGAACGCTGGGTGTGTTTGTGACGTCAAACCAGGAACGACAAGCATTGAACTGATCGCACTGGAAGAGTAAGTCTCGAGCTACTCAGAAACTGCACAGAGAAGTCTTTTCGCAATATTGCGAATCTTTCGTTCGCAATTTTGATAAGCTAAGATTCACTCCCAGTAGGCGGCGGCTTAGCGTGTGCAATGCTGCTAAAAGCAGCTAGCGAGCGAACAACTCGGAATGACCCCCATGGTTTTGCCCAACTGCTACAAAATTTCCTGCTGCGATCAACTTGGAATTACCCCCCATGTGTATCTGGCACTGTGGGGCAATGTATATCTAGCACTGTGAGGCAATGTGTATCTGGCACTATTGGGGTCATATGGGTATCTGCCCCTGCCCCCATATGTGTATCACGCCCCCAATTTCACTGGCCATGCCCCATGTGGCATTTGGCCACACCCATTTTTGGGCGCGCGCACACAGTACCTATAAGACATTTTTTCTACTTGCACCACTGACTATCGGGATCATGGATACCATTAATGGCGGTAAAGCATTCGGATATCCGCCAGTGTAGGTTAAGGTATTTGACATTGGTTGGGAAACTATCAAGCCTTGAAGAGAGATAAAGTACCACCCAATCAGCTTTTGTCACTTACAGGCTGTGCTTAAAAAAACTGACAGCTGATTGGTTGGTCACACAATGGCCCTCATTCCGAGTTGATCGCTCGTTAGCTACATTTTGCAGCCGTGCAAACGCATAGTCGCCAGTCGCCGCCCACGGGGGAGTGAATTTTCACTTTACAAGTGTGCAATCGCATGTGCAGACGAGCGGGACGAAAAGTTTGTGCAGTCTCAGAGTAGGTCTGAACTTACTCAGCCGCTGCGATCACTTCAGCCTGTTCGTGTCCGGAATTGACGTCAGACGCCCACCCTGCAAACGCCTGGACACGCCTGCGTTTTCCCTACCACTCCCAGAAAACAGTCAGTTGACACCCATAAACGCCTTCTTCCTGTCAATCTCCTTGCGATCGGCTGTGCGAATGGAATCGTCGCTAGAAGCATTGCCCAGCAACGATACCGTTTGTACCCGTACGACGCGCGTGCGCATTGCGGTGCATACACATGAGCAGTAGTAACCTGATCGCTGCGCTGCGAAAAACGTCACCGTGCGATCAACTTGGAATGACCCCCAATGTACAGACACAAGAATGGAATATAATAAGCACAGATTTTACAGTAGGTTTGTGCAGATCATTTCTTACAGGAATTGTATTGTCCGGCTCTTCGTGTGACAGCGTTTGATAGTAGGAACTGTAATACCCCTTTCACATCGCACAAATAACCCGGTACCGACACGGCATATTGCCGTGTCGAACCGGGTCAGTGTGCGATGTGAAAGCACACTGGCCGATTTAGCGGGTCGCCTGACCCGGTAAATCAACCCGGTAAAAAAGAAGGGTTTTACCCGGGTTGATTACCGGGTCAGGTGCGGTGTGAATGGGAGCCGTGTCGATGCGACACGGTTCCCATTCACAAGATAGGGAGAGGCGGCGCTGGAGATGAGCTCATCTCCCGACGCCGCCTCCACCCCCGCCCCTGCTGCTGCTGCGCGCTCCGTTGTTATGGCAACCGACCCGGTATATTGCCGGGTCGGAAAGCCAGCAGCGGAGTGCAAATGCCGGATCCCACCCGGTAAGTACACGTTTGTCTTACCGGGTAGGATCCGGCATTTGCAATCTGAATGCAGCATTAGTGTATAATGCTGTATAATATAATGCTGCCATAATGATCATTGCATCTGAGCCAAACAGGAATATCCCGTATTACTTCCTGTCCTTATTGCCCCTGGTTTATAACTGTAGAACTACACTCAATCCATACCTCCCAACTTTTTAAATGCAGTAAGAGGGACATCTGTGAGCGCTTTGCGCGCACCCAAAAAGGGGTGTGACCTATATAAAATGGGCGTGATCTCATGGCAGAGCCTCGATCGCGAGGCACGCCCCCTTTTACCGTCACCTTGAGCTGCTGGCATGCCCCCTCTCCCTCTGACTCCAGTGAATAGACGCTGTGCGCATGCGCACAGCGTCTATTCACCGCTGCTCTGCTAAGCAGAGCAGCAATAATAGGAGCCTCCCAACTGCCCCCCCCCCCCCCCCCTCACACACACACACACCCGCGGGACACTGCGGCCCGCTGGTGGGACAGCGGGACAGTCCCAACAAAGGGGACTGTCCCTCGAAAATCAGGACAGTTGGGAGGTATGGAAATCTGCTGATTTATGTACAAGTTGTTGTCTTGCATTCAGTTTTCTGTGTCGGAGAGTGGAGTGAGACTGTCACTGCTTCCTACACTATGGGGGTAATTCCAAGTTGATCGCAGCAGGAAATTTTTTAGCAGTTGGGCAAAACCATGTGCACTGCAGGGGGGCAGATATAACATTTGCAGAGAGAGTTATAGGCCCTACACACATGCCGATATTCTGAAAGATATGAACGATCTCGTTCATAAATGAACGAGAACTCGTTCATATCTTTCAGTGTGGAGACACCAGCGATGAACGATGCGCGGCCCCGCGCTCGTTCATCGCTGATCTCCCGTCGGCTGTGCATGCAGGCCAATATGGACGATCTCGTCCATATTTGCCTCCACTTTAATGCAGCCGGGTGACGGGGGGAGTGAAGAAACTTCACTCCCCCCGTCACTGCCCCCCCGCCGCCGGGTTGCTCGTCGGCCGTATCGGCCGTCGGGCACCTCGGCGGCGCATCGTCGAGTGTGTAGGGCCCCTTAGATTTGGGTGTGGTGTGTTCAATCTGCAATCTAAATTGCAGTGTAAAGATAAAGCAGCCAGTATTTACCCTGCACAGAAACAAAATAACCCACCCAAATCTAAATCTCTCTGCACATGTTAAATCTGCCTCCCCTGCAGTGCACACGGGCCCTCATTCCGAGTTGTTCGCTCGTTATTTTTTTTTTCCGCTACGGAGTGATTAGTCGCAAACTGCGCATACGCAATGTTCGCAGTGCGCCTGCGCCAAGTAAATTTGCACAAAAGTTTGGTATTTTACTCACGGCGTAACAAGGTTTTTTCATCGTTCTGCTGATCGTAGTGTGATTGACAGGAAGTGGGTGTTTCCGGGGCACCAAAGACAGCAGGGCCCCCCAGTGGACCACCAGCCCCCACAGTTACCCCCCTCCACCCCGCTGCTCACCTCCCGCGGTCACAGGCAACGGGAGCCGCGCTGCAGCAGGGGGAGAAGAGAGGACACCAGGCTGCCGGGGTATGAGGGATCCACGCTGCCGGGGGAGGAGTGCGGCTGTGCATGCGGCTTCCTCCCCCCTCCTCTCGGGCAGCACGGTCGGGGACTGAGTCAAGCAATCTCCAGCCTCTGCCGCCAGCAGCATCTCTCCTGGCAGCAGCGAAGGCACAAGTGCCAACAGCGTGGATCCCTCCTGCCCCGGCAACCTGTAGATCGGTGCAGAGCTTCGGCCGGGGGGCCCCTTAAAACAGGTTACTGACCCCCGGGGCACCCCCCTTAATCCAGCTCTGAGTTTGAACACACCCCACCCAAATCTAACTCTCTCTGCACGTTACATCTGCCCCACCTGCAGTGCACATGGTTTTGCCCATCTGCTAATAAATTTGCTGCTGCGATCAGGTCTGAATTAGGCACACTTCACTATGGGGGTCATTCCGACCCAATCCTATGCTGCAGTTGTTCGCAGCAGTGCGATTGGGTCAGAACTGCGCATGCGCCGGCGTTGCCTAGCGATCGCCTCTGCCTGATTGACAGGCAGTAGCTGGGCGGGAGGGGGCGGCATGGCGGCGTTTGCCCGCCGCTTTAGAGGAGAGGTCCGGCCAACGCAGGCGTGGCCGGACCGTGTGGAGGGGCGGGCCACAGCAGCTGCGTGACGTCACACGCAGCCGCTGCGACCCTGGCAGCGACAAGTAACTTCCGGCCAGCCGCAGGAGATGCGCTGGCCGGGAGTTACTCTAAAAGTACAATAGCATCGCCGCTGTGCGATACTTTTGTACTTGTGCGGGGGAAGGGGGGAGCCAGCCTGACATGCGGGGCGGACTAGCCCTGTGCTGGGCGTCCCCCCGCACGTCAGGGAATTTAGCACAGCTACGATCAACTCGAAATGGCCCCGTATGTTGCAATACACACTGAGGCAGACAGCTATGTGCTGTGGTTTCGTTCTGTCACACTGGTGAATTCATTGTCTGCTGCCAGCGGAAAAAGCAGTTACCAGCCTATGGCTATTTATCAATGAGTGATAAAACTCGTATGATGGCCCTCATTCCGAGTTGATCGGTCGCAAGGCGAATTTAGCAGAGTTACACACGCTAAGCCGCCGCCTACTGGGAGTGTATCTTAGCATCTTAAAATTGCGACCGATGTATTCGCAATATTGCGATCACAAACTACTTAGCAGTTTTAGAGTAGCTCCACACTTACTCTGCCTGTGCGATCAGTTCAGTGCTTGTCGTTCCTGGTTTGACGTCACAAACACACCCAGCGTTCGCCCAACCACTCCCCCGTTTCTCCGGCCACTCCTGCGTTTTTTCCGGAAACGGTAGCGTTTTCAGCCACACGCCCATAAAACGCCGTGTTTCCGCCCAGTAACACCCATTTCCTGTCAATCACATTACGATCGCCGGAGCGATGAAAAAGCCGTGAGTAAAAATACTATCTTCATTGTTAAATTACTTGGCGCAGTCGCAGTGCGAATATTGCGCATGCGTACTAAGCGGATTTTCATTGCGATGCGATGAAAAATACCGAGCGAACGACTCGGAATGAGGGCCCATAAATGGAGCTCCAGCCAATCCGCTCCCAACTGTCATTTTTCAAACACATGACAGGAGCTGAAAACATGACAGTTGGGAGCTGATTGGCTGGAGCACCATTAATCATATGCAATGAGTTTTATCACTCGTTGATAAATGAGCGCCTATATCTCTTGCTGCATCTAGGTAGAGAGCCCAGCACCCTGACAGGACCCCCTGACGCAGTGTGTTATGTGCTCTGATTATATGGCTGTACGTGCAGTATTTTCACTATCTGTATAGATACGGTTAAACAAGGATTAATGCGCCTCTTATTACAGAATGGAATCATTGTATGATGTCCTGTATATCTGTTATTCGCTATCACTACTGTCTGTGAGGGAAAATCTACCCAAGGCACAATAAAAGCAGCGTTTCATTTGCAATTATTTTTTAAATATACGGGGCCTTATTTACCAATTAATATTTGCAGGATGTGGGTGTTTTGTTTTCGGAGGGAACCTGCAAATATTAAGTATGTATCCCCCGAATGTATCTACGGGGACCGCAGCAGATATCAGGGAGAGATGGCATGCGTCTCCAGGTGGAAGGAGCCATGGGGAACAATGCATTATGGGAGAAAGCAGGAGAGAAGGTCTCTTCCCACTTCCCCAGGGGGTGTACATAATGCCATCCAAAGATGACATTATGGGGCCCGTTTATTAACGAGCGATAAAACTCGTTTTGAATTATGAAACTCATTGCGTATGATAAATGGTGCTCCAGCCAATCAGCTGATGTCATGTGTTCAGCTCCTAAATGTCCTGTGTTTGAAAAATGACAGTTAGGAGCTGATTGGCTGGAGCACCATTTATCATACGAGTTTTATCATACACAACGAGTTTTATCACTCGTTGGTAAATGAACCCCACAGTTGGTGTGCAGCCCCCACTGAAAAGTATGGGGGTTGCTGCACCATTGCTAGAGAAATCTGTAATTTCTCTGCACTTTATTCTAAAGAGTGAGAAATTTAATCAATTCTGTTTAGTTAATAGACCCCCCTAAATATCGTATTGTTGCAAATAGTGGTGATAGGAAATTCTAATAGAAAATAAATAAATAAATAAATAAAATAAAATAATAGAAAATATAATATAAGCACACAACAGGCCATTTACATAGAAAATTCTTCACATACACTTATATGTAAATGTTATATATACTAGGAAGTAGGCACCTTTACCACAGCCCGCCTCCTCCCCTCCCCCCAGCTCTATCAGCCTGCCCATTCCTTCCATTACCCCCCCCCCCCCTCCCGTCCTGTCCCCCTTCTATGCACCGTTTGACCTCCCCTTCCTACATCTCATCCACCCCACCGCCACCACTCCCATCCATCAGACCCCCACCTCCCCACTCCCACCAATCAGATCCGCCTCTTCTTCTTTTCCCATTGTTAATTTAAATTTCTGTCGCTCCCCCTCTCCCCATCGGGCAGCGCCGTAACTAACTATGTGTGTGCCAGGTGTGCCTGGCAAACAGCGCAGTTGCCCTGAGGGCGCAATGGCCAGCGGCATGTAATGAGTCAAATTGACTCATTATAAGCTGCCTCTGCTGTGTGCGCCGCGCTGGGGAGGAGCGCAGCAGCGCTGGAGGCAGCGGAGAAGGAGGAGGAGGGAGGGGGACAGGAGCCGCAGCAGCGCTATGTACTTGGTAGTAGCGCCGCTGCAGCTGTCCCCTCTCCTTCCGTATTGGCTGCCTGGCGCTGCTGTGAATGCTGAGATGCAGTTCCTTCATCCCAGCATTCACAGCGGCAGTAGGCAGCCAATACGGAAGGAGAGGGGACTGCTGCAGCGGCACCTCTACCAATTACATAGCGCTGCTGCGGCTCCAGTCCCCCTCCCTCCTTCTCCTTCCCCCTGCCTGGGATCTGCCAGCACCGAGGAGCCTGACTGCCAGCGTGGAGAGATGGTAAGTATCTCTCTCTCTCTCTCTCTCTTTATTTCTCTATCTATTCGGTCAGCCGCAATGTGTAAATGTGTAAAAAGGGGGACTGGCTGCCGTAATGTGTAAAAAGGGGGACGCTGTCTGCCATAATGTGTAAAAAAGGGGATGCTGTCTGCCGTAATGTGTAAAAAGGGGACTCTGTCTGCCGTAATGTGTAAAAAAGGGGACGCTGTCTGCCGTAATGTGTAAAAAGGGGACACTGTCTGCCGTAATGTGTAAAAAGGGGGGCGCTGTCTGCCGTAATGTGTAAAAAGGGGATGCTGTCTGCCGTAATGTGTAAAAATGGGGGACGCTGTCTGCCGTAATGTGTAAAAAGGGGACGCTGTCTGCCGTAATGTGTAAAAAGGGGACGCTGTCTGCTGTAATGTGTAAAAAGGGGGACGCTGTCTGCCGTAATGTGTAAAAAGGGGACGCTGTCTGCCGTAATGTGTAAAAAGGGGACTCTGTCTGCCGTAATGTGTAAAAAGGGGGACGCTGTCTGCCGTAATGTGTAAAAAGGGGGACGCTGTCTGCCATAATGTGTAAAAAGGGGACGTTGTCTGCCGTAATGTGTAAAAAGGGGGACTGTCTGCTGTAATGTGTGTAGTGGCGCTATTGTGCAGCGTAATTTGAATAATGGAGACTACTGTGCATCGTAGTATGAATTGGTATTATTTTGTGGTCACGCCCCTTCCCCATGAAGCTACGGCCCTATATATTTTTCACGCGCACTGCCCCTATCTTGCATGGGGGGGCGCCAATGCCATTTCTTGCACACATCACTAAAATGCCTAGTTACGGCACTGCCATCAGGCTCTATATTTCTGGAGAACGAATTGACAGAATAGGAGAGGAGTGGGTTAAACCTCAGCTAGTCTGGGGGGCAGGCGGTAAGGCATTATGGGAGTTTATTGTTAGCCAATAGGAGTGAACGTTGGGGGTAGGTGGAAAGGGTTTTTAAGCCTGGTAAAGGGGCTGGGTCAGCCTCTTCTGCTGTAATCGTGGTAGGGGTGAGTGCTCTTCACCCCACTTTCTCCTGTGTTTGTGCTGCTTGCCCCTTATTGCTTTTACTCACTTGCCTGGCCTGGGTGCATTTTATATTGTGCCCACCTTGTGTCCCCCTTTCTGTTGCCCATTGCCTCCTGGTTATTTCGTGCTGGCCGCCATGTCCCGTCCCCGCCGCTCTGCTGGTGCCCCTGCACGTTATGCTGCTGCTCCTCCCTCTTTGTCTCGGGCCCCGGGCCTGAGCGCTGCGCTCACGGCCGGGGCTCAGTCTCCTGGTGCTGCTGCGAGTGCCCGTCAGCGGGTGCGCACGGCGGCACGTGCGTCCGCTCCCATGCTGGCTGAGCCGCGGGCGCCGGGGGATTCTCCTGGCGCAGCGGCGGCTGGTGAGGGACGGGGCGCTGGGCGGCGGAGGACGAGATCGGGCGGTCGGGGGGGTGCCCGCTGGCGGGAATCCCTCTCCGGCTGCGGCGGCTCGGGGACGCGCGCGTGCGCGGTTCCCACGCCCTCCGCCGCTGAGAGTCGCTCCGGGTCCCCAGATGATGAGGGGGTTGTGTTTAGGGTTGCGGCCAGTGGCTCATCCACTGGCTGCCCCTACCAGGCGGCTCCTGTTTCGCATGCGCGCGCACGCCCGCGTCCGCGGCTGGCGCTCGTGCTTCCTGGGAGCTCTCACCGCTCCAGCGGGCGGGGCTCTCAGGATGCTTCTGTCATCACAGTGCGGGGCCAGAGAGGGGAGGTGCGATCTGGGAACAGTGGCCATCCGGTTCCCCAGGTGGGCGGGGCCAGTGGGGGCCGGGCCAGTGTGGGGGCGGCTGGCGCATCGCAGGAGATTGCGGATCTGCGGAGGCCGTCTGGCGTCGGTCCCACCCACGGCGGTGACGAGAGCGCCGTCCCTGCTGCGGACCTGGGGAGCGGGGGGATTATTGGGGCTGCGACTGCGGCTCCGGATCCCTCTACCGTTGCGGCAGCAATGTCGGAAATGATGGCGGCGTTTGCGCCGTTTTTGACGACTTTGTCCCCGGGTGGCGTTTCCGTGGCTCCCGCTTCGGTCGACTCGGCCATTCTCCCTGGTGCTTCTGGCCCCGCCATGGCGCAGTTTCTACAGGCGTGTCGCGCTATGGGCTCTGCCGCTGCGTTGCTGGGTGGAGCTGCCCCGTCACCCGCAGGGGCGTCTGCTTTCATCCCCGCCGGGGGGGGGCTTCGGCACCCGTGGCGGCTTTCCCTTCTGTTTCAGATTCGGATGCGGTTGACGATCGGGAAGAGGAGCCGGTCGTGGCGGACGTTTCGCCTTCAGGAAGCGGGCCAACCGGTGAGTGGGACACCGATACAGTTGCTGTGTCTCGTGGGTCTTCTTCTTCCTCTTCCGGCAGTAGGTCCAGTAGGTCTTCTTCCTCTTCTTACTCGTTGCAGTCGGCAGCTAGTAGCTCCACGAAGGCTATAAAGAGGGCTTGCAAGTACGCGCGGCGTGAGGTGCGGCACCGGGATAAGCGGTCTAGGAAGAGCGGTAGTAGTTCCCGTAGGGAGAGGAGGCGGCGTAATTTGCCGGGTGTAGTTCGCTGCGATTACACGGTGGTGTTGCGGGGGTTGCGTGAGAGTTGCAGAAAGAAGATTAGGCGGGGGGAATACGTCGACCTTTTCACATTGACGGAGGACACCAAGAGGGAAGGTAAGGAAGCGCTTGCGAAGGGCGGTATCGGGGCGGAGGCCTTTCGCTCGTACGACAATTGGTTGGCGGGTTTCTGCGTGTTCGCGGCATGCTACTTGGAGGATCGCCCTGATGAGCACATCAACGTCATCAGGTACATTCACCTCGTGCATGACAGGCAGCGTCAGTCTAAGGACGATACGTGGCTGCATTATGACAAGCAGTTCCGTCAGAAGCATGATTGCTTGCACATCACTGACTTCGGGTGCAAAGATGTGGAGGTATGGCTTCGGGTCACACGGGCGCAGGATCTGAAAATGGTGGCGAAAGGGGGGTCCGTGGCTCAGACCGCGGTGGCGAATAAGTCCCGGCCCGCCTTTGAGGCTGCGCCGCGCCGCCCTTGGAGTGCAGCCCGTTCTGCGCAGCAGGCGCCGGCGAAGGGGAAGTGCTTCGCTTTCAACAATTCCGCGTACCCCCTTGGTCAACGGTGTAGTTTTCGACACCTTTGCTTGCGATGTAATGGATCCCACCCGGCTTCCAATTGCTTTCGTGCGGGGCGGCCGGGAGCTAAGGCAGCCGGGGGCGCGGCCGGAAAACCAGCTGGGGGGATTGCCGCTAGTTAGGGCGCCGTCTCCGGTTCGTTTGGGGGTCATGCTCAAATGGTTGGGGTGGCACCCAAACAGAGACGACTCTAAATTTCTACATGATGGTTTTGCGTCGGGTTTTCGTTTGCCGGTGGAGGGGGAAGTTTTAGTTCGGGCCGCCAGGAACCTGTAGTCTGCTCGGGATTTCCCCGACGTGCTTCGGGAAAAGGACGAGCAGGAGGTTCGCCTGGAGAGAATGGCGGGCCCCTTTGCGCTGCCGCCTATCGAGGATTTGATTATTTCCCCGGTGGTGGTCGTGCCCAAAAAGGCCCCGGGTAAGTTCCGGCTCATTCAGCATTTGTCTTATCCATCGGGGTCCCCGGTTAACGATGCAATTCCACCGGAGTGTTGTTCGGTGGTTTATCAGTCTTTCGAGGATGCCCTGGGCATGGTACGGGGCTGCGGCCCTGGGGCCCTCATGGCTAAGCTTGATGTTGAATCGGCCTTTCGCTCGCTCCCTTTGCACCCGGAGTCGTTTCGATTCATGGGTTTCCGCATCAGGGAGGAATACTTTGTAGACAAGTGTCTGCCTATGGGGTGTTCCGTTTCGTGTGCCTTTTTTGAAAAGTTCAGCACCTTTTTACATTGGTGTATGGAGTTTTCTTGCGGAGGTAGCGGTATCGCGCATTACCTTGACGACTTTTTGTGTATGGGGCCCGCGCATTCTCCTCGCTGTGGTTTCCTGTTGTTTTCGCTGCGTGCCTTGTTGGGGCATTTTGGCGTTCCTGTGGCCGAGGACAAGACGGAGGGGCCTCTCTCCTGTTTGTCCTTTATGGGTATCGAGATTGATACTGTCGCAGGGGCTTGCCGGCTGCCTCGGGACAAGGTTGCGAGGCTTCAGGAGTCCATAGCGTGGTGCTTGGAGCGGCGTAAGGTGACGTTGCGGGAGGCTCAATCCTTCCTCAGGCTGTTGAACTTTGCCTGTCGGGTGATTCCCATGGGCAGGGTATTTTTTCGGAAGTTGGAGCGGTCCACGGCTAGGGTGTCCAGGCCGCACCATTTTGTCCGTTTCTCGGCTGAGATTAGGCGGGACCTCGCTGTGTGGGTTTCGTTTCTGGCGGACTTCAATGGTGTGCTGATCTGGATGGCCCCGCTCGTTGACAATTTCGACCTGCAGTTGTTCACGGACGCGGCGGGCTCGGCGGGGTTCGGTTGTTATCTCGACGGGGCTTGGTGCGCGGCTTCGTGGCCCGAGTCTTGGTCACGGGAGGGGCTGACCAGCGACCTGTTGTCTTTCCCATCATGGTGGCCTTGGAGGTTTGGGGGGAGCGCCTTCGCTATCGCAGTATTCTTTTTCGCTGCGATAATTTAGGGGTCGTGCACGCGGTTAACAACCAAAGGGCTAAGGCCCTGCGGGTCCTCCGGGTGTTGTCGCGACTCGTGCTGACTTTTATGCGATGTAATATTCTGTTTCGGGCTCAGCACGTCCCTGGGGTTGATAATGGGATCGCAGATTCATTGTCCAGGGAGCAGTGGGATAGGTTCCGTTTATTGGCCCCGGAGGCTGATTCAGCAGGTTTACCCTGCCCTTCTTATGTTTGGCCGGTCATCATGGCGGATTGGAAGGGCTAGCCGAGCTATCTTTGGCTCCATCCACTCTCACGGGATACCGTCAGGCCTGGAAGGAATGGGAAGATTTTTCCCGTGACCAAGGGCCTAGTGGTAAGAGGGGTCAGGGATTGTTTCTGGACTTCGTTTGGCAGCTCTTCGTGACGGGTAGATCGAGAGCCGTGGTGTCTCGATACCTCGCTGGAATATCCTTTTATTCAAAGTTGAAGGGTGTTCCAGATTTTACGAAGAGTTTCCTGCTGACGAAGGCGCTTAAAGGTTGGGCGCGCTCTGCGCCGGTGCCTCCTGATAGTCGGCGCCCTATCGATGCGTCCCTGCTTTCTTCCCTCATGGGGGCAGTGGAGGCGGTGGCGGACTCCCATTTTGAAATGCTTTTATTTCAGTTGGCTTTTTCCATGGCTTTCCATGGAGCGTTTAAGGTCTCTGAGTTGGTTGCGGCTTCTAAAAATTCGGATGCCATTATGCGGCGCACGGATGTTGTCGTGGGTGTGGTGTCTGTGCTGTGCAGGCTGCGCCGCTCCAAAACTGATCAGATGGGTAGAGGTCATTGGATCACTTTGGCACCTACAGGTAATGGGGCCTGTTGTCCGGTGGCATTGGCTAATCGGTATGTGGAGGTCAGGCCCTTGTTAGAAGGGTCTTGGCTTCTGCACTATGATGGGGTGTGTTCAATCTGCAATCTAATTTGCAGTGTAAAAATAAAGCAGCCAGTATTTACCCTGCACAGAAACAAAATAACCCACCCAAATCTAACTCTCTCTGCACATGTTATATCTGCCTCCCCTGCAGTGCACATGGTTTTGCCCAATTGCTAAAAAAAATCCTGCTGCGATCAACTTGGAATTACCCCCTATAAGCGTTACACTCGGCCCGTTGTTGCATGAGCGAGTTGTTTGTTCTACTAACATTTTGTTTGTTTACTGTTTCTACGTTTCGGTTCAGTTTGTTCGTTTGTATTGTTTGTCTCCCCTGTCCTCCCTACTTGGATGGCTAGCTACTCGCCACTGCTGGCAGTGGGGGTCTGGAGTGCTTTGCGATTTTTTGCCTGAACTGACGAACTGATTTGGCTTAATTCGGCTAATTGGCTTCTAATTACAAGTTCCTCAGCAGGTTTTTACGTTTCACCTCCAGCCGAGTTAGTCTGTGTGACCCCCCCCCCCCCCTCCACTCCCTAACAACCCCCTCCCCCCCCCCCCCATATTCCCCTTTTTCTTATTTTAAGTTTTTCCTTCCGTTTCTTTTTGTTGCTTCGATTGGCCTGAAGCTTGTCTGAGAGGAATTCATAGTCCTCTATTCAATTTTTCTTTTTGGCAGATCCTCGTTCTTGTAGTTGGTTCCTGTTCTGGTCTGGGGTTTTTGCTTTCCTTTGTATATTCACGATTGTTTGTCTGTTTTTTGCCTTATAGGTTGGCGAGAGGATGAGTTTAGTGTTTGGGTGATTGGTCACTCCTATGTTTTTGGGCAGCAGAGTTAGTGGCTTCGGAGGGGGCTCCTGGCTTTGTTGGGTTGGATAACGTGAGGTGGATAGGAGTTAGGGGGATGTTGCGGCAGGATCTGAAGGTTACCCTTTTGGAGCAGGTTAAGCGTTTTGGGCTGCCCAGATTGTTGGTGATACACTTAGGTGGCAACGACCTGGGTAAGAGGAAGACAGTGAATCTTAGATTGGCCATTGTTCATGACTTACAGGTGATTGCGGGTGCTTTGCCGGGCTGTAGACTTGTCTGGTCCTGTATAGTGCCGCGGTTGTGTTGGCGTGGAGTTGCGGACTGTAGGGCGATCGATGCCTCTCGGCGGAAGGTCAATTCCGCAGTTGCTAAGTTTGTGGTGGCTCTTGGCGGTGCTGTGGTGTGGCACCAGCGGATCAAGTTTTGGTTCTTCAACTTGTTTAGACCGGATGGGGTTCATTTGACTAGGCAGGGACTAGGTATTTTCCTTGAGGATCTGTTTTCGGTGGTTGGTTCTTTGGGTTAGGGGTATGGTGGCGGAGCGTAGTTGCTGTTGGGCAGAACTTCGCTGTTGGCGGGAAAGAACGGCAAGTTAACTTTTGTTGTATTAAAGGAGTTGATTGGAGGTCGTTTGGTGGTTGTTTTTTTAGGTGCGCTCTCCTTCGTTGACTGGTATTACATCTGCTGGACCACCTTCACGGGGGCAGCCTCATCACCTTCACGGGTGGGTAGTCAAGATGGAGGTTGAGCCGTTCTTTCTGGCCACCATACTTTAGTTTAATTATTCATCAGTTAATGGTTCATTTAAATAAATAGCTAACATTTTCTGCCAAATTCAAGTCTCCGTGTCTTTATTTATTATAGTTAAGTGTTAAGATGTTATAGTTTAAGTTTACGGACAATCCTCAGACTATATGAGGTTTATTCATTTGTGCCTTGTTCTCACTGACCCCATTAAAATTAATGATCCATTGAATAAGATCGGGGAGGGGGATCTGTATATGTATAAACGTTTTTTTTTTCTCCCTGCTTATCTCATTCATTCAAAATTCAGTGTTTATTTTTGATGATTTACTAAATTGATCATAAATTACACCTGTTCTATACCTAGCACTGCGGAAATCAGTCATGGCTGCGACTGGCGTTGTTGGGCAATCGCTCATTGGATATTTACTACGCTAATTACTTTTATGGTGATTTCCCTTTAATACATTTGTCTATTTGGAAGTCACTATGCAAATCGTACTTGATTCCCCTGAAACGTATTGTGATGTTTCTGCACCTTCACTGTCACATGACTACAAGAAAAGCCCTATTTGTATATACTGTGTATTCATTTGAATATGTTTTACAGTTTTCTGTTGCTGCCTATAAGATAATAAACTTGTGCTGTCTTATATTATGGCCCGTACAGGTCCCTGAAGTACAGATGATACCTTGTATAATTATAATGACTTTAAAACAACATGTCACCCTGACTATTTCGTTTAACGCGTCTGTTTTGCACCATTACACAAACAAAAACAATATTAACTGGGTTGGGGTCGTGCAGTATAGATTTCCCCGTCATCTGCAACAGTCTTATCTGCCTACCGCTGACAGTCACTACACTCCTTATATGATGACTTCAGGAACGGGGGGGGGGGGGGGGGGGGGTAATTCAGACCTGATTGCTAGGCTGCGTCTTCTCACAGACTGCGGTCAGGTCTGAACTGCGCATGCGTATGCACCGCAAATGCGCAGGCGTGTCAGACAACAGCACCGAGCATCGGTGCATAGCGACGGGATGGTGCGAAAAAAGCGATCGCACGGGCGATCTCAAGGAGATTGACAGGAAGAGGGCATTTGTGGGTGGCAACTGACCGTTTTCAGGGAGTGTCTGGAAAAACACAGGCGTGTCCAAGCGTTTTTAGGGAGGGTGTCTGACGTCAAATCCGGTCCCGGACAGGCTGAAGTGATCGCAGCGGCTGAGTAAGTCCTGGGCTGCGCAGAGATTGCACAAAATAATTTTGTGCAGCTCGGCTACACATGCGTTCGCACACTTGCACAGCTCAAATACACTCCATTGTAGGCGGCGACTATGCGAACGCAGGATTGCAAAAATCGCTGCCCAGCGATCAGGTCTGAATTATCCCCCAGGGAACGGTCCGTGTGTAACGTCATCTAATGTAAGTTATTGCTAGTGTTTACATTAGGATATATTAGTTTCCTCTTGCCTGCTGCCCTTAGCAACAGAGGAACCTCATTCTTAAAGGGCTCACCAGAAAACGGGTGTGGTATAAAAGATCTACAGTATTTAGATCGACAGTCAATAGGTCAGCACCAAATCGTCGACGTGCATTAGATTGACAGGTACAAAAGATCGACAAGTAAAAGGCTGATAGAGGTTTAGGTCAATGGGTAGAAAAGGTCAACAGGGTCAAAATGTCAACATGACAATGATCGACACACACACACACACACACAAAAAAACGGTCGACAAGTTTTTTTGGGGTTTTTTTTTTTTTTTTTTTTTGGGTCAAATCTTGTATGTTTGGTAATATGTGACCACCATCAGTAGAAACGTATACCCTTATGGGCTCGCTCGCCTCACTTCGGGCAAGGTGGCTCGTTCTGCTACCGCTGTGTTCACCACAGGTTACTATTTCCAATCGTAGGACACGTGGATAGTACATCGAGCATTTTTTTTGCACATGCACAGCTGCAAAAATTCTCTCATCTACGTGAATATCAGCATTGCGTGTGAAATGCAGGGCCCTGGGATTTTGTTTAACATTTTTTTAGAGGCACATTCACAACTAAAAAAATCAATTCAATATATTCACATAATAAGTAATTAACAACTACAGTTTTCCCACTGGGCCTGATTCCAAGTCGGACACAAGTTCAAAAGCGGATGCCTCTTGCAGTTCCCTGCAGGCTGCGCATTCCCAGAAACAGCGCTTACCTGCGGCTGCGCCATTCCATACCAATTGGTATCAGGCCCTAAGGGCTTAATTTGTGTTTGCACGCTAAGACCCTTGTTCACGCAGCAGAGTGATTATCATCAGATCGCACGTGCTGTGATCGCAATGTGCATGCGTCAAGGTGCCGCTGCGAGCCCACTCGCAATGAGGGTTTCATGGAGAAGTGATTGTCAGGAAGTGACCGCTTGGAGGTATAAGTCACACCATGCACGCCTCCCGACTTTGCTCTTACAGAGTGGCAGATCAAATTTAGATGCATGGTGGCAGAAGTGTCAGGGACGTCTTTGGACGGTTATTGGGAGGTAATGGGGGGTGGCTAAAAAGGGAGATGTAGCGTTTTCTTGGAGCGTCGCAGGCGCCTTGCAGAAAGTGGCTGCATACAAAGACGCTGAACTGCTCACACCAGAGGCGGCACCTGTGATAATGCTGGTGCAAGTTTCCATTGTGCGAACGATGGTGGCACCTGAAGACTCGCCAAGCTGTATTTCGGCATCTGCGGACAGTGGGTGTCGCACTCCTTGCACATTCGGACACACCGGTCTACACCAGGGAAGGGATTTGTAGCGGCGTCCGTCTCAAAATCAGCCCTTATATGTTGCTAAAAATTATTTTACTTAGAAGAAGACTTACTTTGTACATTGTTAATATGAAAGCGTTAATATGACCTTGTTGTCCAATATCATGGAGGTCAGGCGTCTACGGGAACCCAGGCAGATGGTGTCATGATCATATCAAGCAGAGAAGCCTAAATAAAGATCCCAGAAGCATCATTACAAGAATTACTACACGTCTGCTTCGGATGACCGCAAATTGGTTTTCCCAGTATGCAAGGAATGAGTCCATTACAAAGTGGAAAGTACCTAGGACTTATAGATCTTGGGTTTTACGATGGCGGTGTCAAATGTTTCATTACCAACCATCCATATCATGTCCATAAACTCATTAATCTTAATTCTCATTGTCAGGAAGCCCAGAGACAGACGCCCATTTACAGTGATTAGAAGGTAGGTGTCTTCTTGACATTCCTTCTATGATTATATTAATGAAGATATGGGTTTCAGGTGTTTTCCCAGCTTGCGCCTTACTCATGACAGCAAGAAAAAGACTGAAACTCAAATTAAAATAAAATGACCCCCAACAATGTACCTCTGCACCACCCTCCAGAACCTGAAGGCCATGGATCCCAGGCATGGTCTTGTTAAATACATTATTGGGCCCAGGGCTAATTAATATCACATGAACAAAGCCACGGGCCCACAATACAGAACAAGGGTCATATCTCGCAACAGTGTCCCGAAAGTAAAGAGTATTCCGTTTTCTAAGGCAAAATTATATGGTTCTTACCATTGCGAACAATGTATGCAGTGCGCGAGTTCCCACAGTATAGGTGAATGGAGTTGAGTGATTCTTTGCCACTGCGCGCAAATCCTTATAAACTCCAACGGTGCCTGCACACACAGTGTGTACGCACAAAGGCGCTGCTGCGATTGAGACAAGGCATGGTTTTCAGTTTGAATATGAAGAGCTTAGATCAACCTGGGTAGGGACTTCGGGGTCTATTCATGAAGCAGTGAAAAGTGTGGAGAAGTGAGCCAGTGGAGAAGTTGCCCATGGCAACCAATGAGTGTTCAAGTAACATTTATAAAATGCGGTTTATACAATTATACGTAGCAGCTGATTGGTTGCCATGGGCAACTTCTCCACTGGCTCACTTCTCCACACTTTTCACTGCTTCATGAATAGACCCCTTCATCTGTACAATGATGATTCATGGGGACAACTGGGAGATGATGAAGAATGGCTTTCATGGTCATATGATAGTGAGCCCCACTTTGGCGGATCCAGGTCATATGCCCTTATATTAAAATGTCCTGATCCCAGCATCGATATAATGGATAATGGATAAGTAACAGAATCAGAGTTTAGAAAACCAATCTGTCATGTGCTACCAAAGCGGGTGGCACATGACTGGATGCAAGGATCACGTGATCGCCTGAGCGTGTCCAATCATGTGACCCCATCTTCAGCAGGGATCATCCGCAACTGACGGCGCTATAGGCAATATAGGGGCAGATGTCTTAACCTGAAGAAGGGATTAAGACGTGAGAAAGCAGTGATAAGCGCAAGGTGATAATGCACCAGCCAGTCTTAATTACGGATTTGAAAAATGACAGGAGCTGATTGGCTGGTGCGTTATCACCTTGCGCTTATCACTGGTTTATCACTTCTTTATCCCTTCTCCAGGCATAATACATCTGCCCGTTAGTCCAGATGCTTCCTTTGTTCTTTGATGTTTTTCATTTGGGTCATTCTGTATATGCTTCTTTATGGCGGTGCTATTTATCATGTCTTTTTGGATCACTATCCTTAAATAATTTTTGATTTTATTTTTTTCTCCAAAGATCACAGCCTTTGTACATACATTACTGCGGGTTGCTTTGGAGAATGATCTCCCTGTTTACTACGAATTTCTGAAGGGCCATTTAAATTATGAACATCTAACATGGATAAGATCATGGTGTATATATGGGACAGAAAAAAAAAATATAGGTCAGGGTTTCCCAGCCTGAAGGCCCACTGACCGTCCAGGTTTTAGTTATATGCATGCTTGAGCACAGATGGATAAACCAAAATAAGTGAGATACAAATTAAGAGGTCAATGTACTAAAGCTTGGAGAGAGATAAAGTGGATGGAGATAATGTACCAACCAATCAGCTCCCGTCATTTTTCATGGCAGCTAGTAGCTGATTGGCTGGTACTTTATCTCTCTCCACTTTATCTCAGTCACCTGTGCCCAAGTTTGGCTGTCCTTAAAACGTGGACTGTTAGTGCGCCTTGAGGACCACGGTTGGGAACCCCTGATGTGGGAGTTAGGAGCACTGATGCAGATGGTGGGGAAGGTGTTAAAGAAAACAGGTTTTGTGCGGAAAAGTTGTCCTGGGAACGGGGATAATGTGAGTGTCAGTTACAGGAACATCTGTGAATTATCCGCCTATCCACAACAATACACCAATAATCAGCCTTCAGCTGCCGTGGGGACGCCTCGTATTCCAATGAGGCCAGCAGAACGCTCTTGTTTGACACCTGTAGACATGTCTGCTGCAGCCAAGGTGTAATTGAAGACTGGACCCACTCACCTGTATTCTGTGTGTAATAGGCATCTTCCTAGTGGTAATTAAATATTCTTTGTCACAGACAGGTGCTGCACTGATATTAACTGGAGGGCAAAAGCCATTCTTACTGATCGTCCCCAAAGGCTTTCAGGCAAATCACTGATCTGTATACACATGTACAGTTATTAGGATTGCAGCGTAATATTCATTTTTCAGACATTTTGCCAATGACCATTTTCCAAAATTCTATTTTAGCTGCAATGCCGACCTGCTGAAATGACAAAATACTGTATGTCTAATTTACAGTCGTCTCTTATGTACAGGTGCCGCCATTGCTCAGCTTGCAGCGCCCCCCACCCCCGGCGTTAGGCACGGCAGCAACCCGAGGTCACGAGGAATGATTGGCAGATTGGTTGCAGCTTCTGGTTGGCAGTTAGTGCTAATTATGACATGTAATGGCATTGAGTGATGGCCCAGCTGTCCCGGCCTGTGAGAGGAGCTGCTTCTTGTTCCTTCCCTTGAACTTCAGCGATTTAAAAAGAAAAATATTTCACTGTATGTTACAGATTTCTGTTGGGTCACTGAGCTGGATGGGTAAATAGGCTTCCGCCGGGACCTCGTGTACACAGGGTTGGCGCTAGATTTGTCTATCGATAGTTGATGGTTTCTAACCATCAGCGGGAAACCAATGGTTGGAGCGTCATTGGTTCACTCCCATGCATGCGCAAACCACAGCCGCACATATGCAGACCTCCATCTGACCTCCGCCATCGGTGGCCTACCATTGATGGCAAAACTACCACTCACCATTGATATTTAACCATTGATGGTGTTTAACCATCAATAATTAATGGCCATCGCTACTTCGCTCTACCACCTGAACATAGACAGTACCCTAAAGTGTATTGGGGGTCACTTATTTTTCCTGTAGTAGCCCCATTTTACTGTTTTGGTTTGTTTGTTTGTTTTTCTGTGAATTTCATTTAATTTTACAGAGCAGAACATGATTCTTTGGAGCAACCAAAGATGCAGAAGCCTTTCACCAATTCCCCCGACACAAACGTCACAAGCTTTTCCCTGTACAGCTATTACAGTTTCCATAATAGCTAATATACTTTTTATTTATATATATATATATATATATATATATATATAGAACAGGGATGGGGAACCTTTGGCCCTCCAGCTGTTGTTAAACTACACATCCCAGCATGCCTTGCAATAGTTTTAGCATGGCCAAATAGCAAAACTGTAGCAGGGCATGCTGGGATCTGAAGTTCAACAACAGCTGGAGGGCCAAAGGTTCCCCACCCCTGATATAGAACAACAAATGAGGCGGCACTCGGAGACTTTGAAAGCAAAAAGTGACTTTAGTGCATAAAGTGCTGGATCGACGTTTCGGGGTACTAGACCCCTTCTTCAGGTCTAGTACCCCGAAACGTTGTTCCAGCACTTTATGCACTAAAGTCACTTTTTGCTTTCAAAGTCTCCGAGTGCTGCCTCATTTGTTGTTCTATGGATTTGGGGGTCGTACCCTAGTGGAGGGCACCGGAGCAAGTCAGCCCTGGGGGCAGTCTGAGTGCCGGCGGTATGTGTATGTATATATAGGGATCAGGCCGGGGTCTCTCAGAAAATAATGGATGATGTTTTCCCTAGCACTTATGGGTATGCCCAGGACCCACTTCACCTCGCCTACCTAAGTATAACTCACTATTCCCACCCTTCCTTGCGGGAATATCTTTTACAGAGTCCTATCCAGCTCATTTTGTGTATAAGTCCCACATTATGTCCCTAGTGGCATAATTTATTCGCTTTAATTATCATCTGTCTGCATTTAAAATTTTCAATGCCTTACTCATTTTATTATGAAACTTCACAATTAGTTCGTCATCCCCATCTATTTATTTGCCTTTCTCTTTTTTTCCATGAATTCCCCGGGGAGCCGCACCATTAATATGCAAATTACTCCTAATGAAAAAAATCACGGACGAATCCTTAACCTCTGTAATGGGCATCGGAATAAAGAAACCCACAGACCGCATTATTATTCATCCCGCCCGCGGAGGACTATGATTAAATGTTCTTGGATAACCAGAAAGATGGCCGCCGCTCTCAAATGACAGCCACTAGAGACCTCAGCCGCACTATGCCCAGCCGGCGCAGGCGCAGAACGGATATAACACCGCCGGAAGTGGGGCGGAAGTGGGGCGGATGTGGGGCGGACGTGACGCTCCACACAGTCCGGACCGGAAGTCGACGGACTCACCCGTTTTTATGCTTTTTTAAGCAATTGACTGTCTCGTTTTAAACTATGAACATAACAGCAGGTTCCTCTATTAGACTAGTTCTATGTTTATTTATGTATCCATGCATTTTGACCATATGACAATACCACATCAATTAACAAACAGGAAGTGATGTTGACAACACTTCCCCTAGTTATGAGGTATAAATATGCTCTGTCTCTAGCCTCTCACCACCCCTTGATGAAGTCCATGAGGGACGAAACGCGTTGGGTGCTACTCTGATTATACCTCAACCACTGAAGTTAAGCTACCTCTCCCCTTTTTTTTATCTTATATCCTGTATATTTTATACCTTATCTCTCATGTTTTTATGTACTTTTTTATGAATTTTGGCATATGTGTTTTTGAATTTTTTAAGTTTTGCCTTCGCTTTTTTATACAATACTTTGAATTAGGCTGCATTTTTAATTGTTATTATCCTACATATTACCCCTTTTAGTGCTTTGTCTTCTGAAATAAATTTTATGTTTTTATAGTACCTGGTTTTACAATATTAATTCGACACCTTTGGTCGCTTGCCAATACCTCATCCCCCTGCACCGTATATATATATATATATATATATATATAAATAAAAAAGAAAAAAGAAGCTGGAACACAAATATAGCATTGAAAAAATATTTCCAAAAATGAAGCTATTTACAATACAGCCATTGCGGAAAGTCTATTTCTTCCCCCATCTATATATATATATATATATATATATATATATATATATATATAATAAAGAGTGTAACTAACAAATAAAGTTATATATAACTTTATTGGTTAGATACACTCTCTAGTTGAAGCTAACAAGCATTTAAAAGCAAGGAAAAAAAATATGTCTCTTCCCGATTTAGGGGGTCATTCCGAGTTGTTCGCTCGGTAAATTTCTTCGCATCGCAGCGATTTTCCGCTTAGTGCGCATGCGCAATGTCCGCACTGCGACTGCGCCAAGTAAATTTGCTATGCAGTTAGGTATTTTACTCACGGCATTACGAGGTTTTTTCTTCGTTCTGGTGATCGGAGTGTGATTGACAGGAAGTGGGTGTTTCTGGGCGTAAACAGGCCGTTTTATGGGTGTGTGCGGAAAAACGCTACCGTTTCTGGGGAAAACGCGGGAGTGGCTGGAGAAACGGAGGAGTGGCTGGGCGAACGCTGGGTGTGTTTGTGACGTCAAACCAGGAACGACAAGCACTGAACTGATCGCAGATGCCGAGTAAGTCTGGAGCTACTCAGAAACTGCTAAGAAGTGTCTATTCGCAATTTTGAGAATCTTTCGTTCGCAATATTACTATGCTAAGATTCACTCCCAGTAGGCGGCGGCTTAGCGTGTGCAAAGCTGCTAAAAGCAGCTTGCGAGCGAACAACTCGGAATGACCCCCTTAGGGCTGTATGTTGTTGAAAAAAATAATAATATTGGGGTAGATGTATCATGACTTCTAAAGAGTGAAAAAGTTGATGCTAAGAACCAATCAACTACTTTACTTGTTCACTAGAATAATTGATAACCTTCCTCCGTTGCTTACAAAAGTAGATGTGAAGCTGGGGGCGGGGGGATTTTCAATGGACTTCAGATCTCCTGTTTTAAGTAGATATGTACGTTACGGTTATCTTGAAGTACGACCACACCCGAACATAGGGGTTCCGATTCAAATCGAGTCCCAGTTCGGAATCACTTTGGGTTCCAAGTGGAACAAAGTCCTTGCTCGGGTCTGATGTCAATTTGGAACTCGGGTTTTGGATTGCATGTACTGTACATTGGTCCACATTTTAGGATTTTAGCTGTTTTATAAAGAAAATTTTAATTAATGTTGATCGATTTTTCTAGAATTTATAGGAATCCGAAACCGGAAAACAAAAACCGAATCTAAACCAAAACTCTTGATGGTGGTTTTGCCAACACCAACACATGATGATGAATTAGACCCAAAACCAAAATCAAAACACGGGGCTTCGCACACATCTTTAATTTTAAGCCCATGAGATCCAACAGTGAGGTTGCTAAAGGGGGCAGCGTGTGACCAGGGCCGTCTTAGCAGTATAGGCCCCTGGGCAAAGCAATGCACTGGGGCCCCCTTCCCATCCTCCAGCAGTAGGGGTGGGGAGTGCTATCTGGGGCAACTTTGATGTCCCGTGGGTGGTAGGTGGTGTTTTATCTTATGCTCAGCGTGTAGGACCTGGAGCAGTAATTTCTGCTAATTACTCCTTTACTGTACAGATGGTGGGAGATGGGGTGTGCTACGTGAGGGAGAACACTAAACTTTAGAAGGGGACATTGGGCTGAATGAAGGGGCCCCGGTACATGACATCCAGGGTGGTAGGGGGTTTTTAATATGCGGGGATGGATGGATAGTGGAGTGGACTTAATATTCTACATTTTCCGGTGGGAGGGCGGCTTACTTGACTGCAGATATCTCCAGTTTCTGGAAATAGATTTCTTAATTTTCAATGGGATGAAACAAATAGACAGTCCCACCTTTCAGGAGGTGCTGGGGACTTTGAGATCAGAGTTCAGGAACCAGAGCAATCCACCGATGAATATATAAAACTGCATACCAGGCATGTGGAGTTGGAGCAGGGACCAGCTGCTGCAAGGCTGATATCTCTGGTTCTGAGCATAGTAGAGACAAGCTGTGAGTGTCCACCAAAAGGGGAGAGTCACAGCTTTTGGAGTATACCCTCAGAAAAACTTCTACATCACACAGAACCCAATATATCTCGCTGGGAAGAGCAATTAACAGGCTCGGGTGGGGACCATTACTTTAAAGTCGGATATCTCCGGTTCCTCAGGGCCGATTTTCAAAAATCTGGTACCCCTGGAAAGAGGGGACCCTCAGCTATCAGCCTAGGGCCCTTATACTCCTGGTGCCTTGGGCAACTGCCCATTGAGTCCCTATACGAAAAGACGGCCCTGTGTGTGACCTGTAAAGCAGAAGAGCCATTTGCCTTCTCATTACCATTTCGGCAGGATAAGGAGACGGTACCTCTGTGACACTGAGACTGTGTGATTGCTCGCTGTTTTGTTCGACACTACACGAATCAAAGTCCAGCAAACAGGCTGATCTCGCTGTGCAGTGACCCGAGGATGTCACATACAGGTGCTGCATGAGGTCACAGTTTCTCTGTTAAAGATTTTAGGCAGCACTAAATGGGGAGGGGGACCATTTTATGCCAAACTCGATGTCCAAGCTAAGGACACTGTTATGTCCAGGAGTCTGTAGCCATAACCAATCCATCTCAGGACCTTTCATTTTATTAGAATAATATTATTAATAATAATAATAATAATAATAATAATAATAATAATAGAACTCAAGGTGATTGTCACAACCTTTACTTGCCTTCTGGATATTTTATTATATAAGGGTAATTACATATCATTAAGGGCTCTGTTAAAGTGCCGTCACAATTTTTAACTAACCTCTTTTCTCGACATTAATTGCAGCGAGAAGACATGTTATATATGAATGCTACTTCAGTTCAATAAACAGGTATAAGAGAAACAGACCGCTGGTAGTTTGGGGTCTATGTACTAAAGGGGCCTACACATGGTGTAATTCTGCCTATAGGACAATTTTGACTTTGCGAGTTCCCTTGGACTCCCTGGAGCCCAGAACCACCGATATTGACTGTACACACGCTGCAATTTTGACTAAATACAATTGTTACTATACTAGAAACTAGATTGTACACTTTCTAGTCAAAATTGACCGGCCTGCACAGTCTAAATTTTTATTGCAATACCAACTCCACGGGAGAGCACATCGTCATCGTAAGCTGTATACACACAGTGCTATATGTACTATGTTTTCTACCGATAGTCCATATCGGTAGTTCATATCGTACCGTCAGGGCCGGCAACAGAATTTTTGGGGCCCGGTACACTGATATCTCTGCGGGGCCCCCCCCCCCCCTCCCCCCTCCTTCCCCCCGGCCCAAACACCCTCTTGCACCCTGACTCACACACATCCCTCCCTGCAAGTGCCAATAAATGTATTGACAAATATTTGATACTATAATACCATCATTGTGCAGAGACAGGAGCCATACAATTTGGGGGTCAATGGCATGATAGAAGTAAAATTAGAGTTGCCTCCGAACATTTTATGTGACCGTTTGATATGACCCTTACATGCCATCAAATTTTAACACATGATTTTGACAAATCCCTTCTTAGTGGGTGCCTACGTCACACTACAAAGCTACTGCTCAAATTTCAAGTTCCTAGTCCCCAAGGTTCTGGAGATTTTGTGATGAGTCAGTGAGTCATGGGCCCTACACACTCAGCGATCCGCTGCCGAGCTGCCTGACGGCCAAAACGGCGAACATGTGACCCGGCAGTGGGAGGGGGGTGAGGTGTCGGGGGGAGTGAAGTTTCTTCACTCACCCGTCAACCGGCTCCATAGCAGTGCATGCTAATATGGACGAGATTGTCCTTATTGGCCTGCATGCATAAGCGACCCGGCACCAACGATGAACGAGCGCAGGGCCGCGCATTGTTAATCATTGGTGCCTACACACTGAATGATATGAACGAGTTCTCGTTCATTAATGAACGAGAACGTTCATATCGGTCAGTGATATCAATATTGATTCACATGTAAAGGTACACAGTACATGAAATGTCATGAATAATACAATGAAATAAAGTATAAGACAAACAACTTATTGACACTCTAATTTTTGTACAGACCATGTTTTAAGGCTTTCCTTGCTTGCACAAAGGTGACTTAATTAGTACCTCAGTCAATTTGATCTAACCATGTGGACTCAAACATGGATAACCTTAAAACCTGGACTGTAAAGGCAGAGTTTGGGGAAATCTGCCATACACAAAACTGGGTATCAGAGCATAAAAACCTAACACCAAACTGGGTATAAGAGCATAAAAAAGTGTACACCACCACCCCTGGCATCGGGGCATTGCATAGCATACACAATGGTAGACCAAAGCAAAAGTACAGTACATACAGTAGTGTAAGTACCAAGCATTAATATGAAACCACAAACCGGGTAGGAAATGACTCATAACAGGTGCAAAGGTAGGGCATTGCAAATTGCAGAATCACAAGCCATCAGACATTCACTTACACCTTGGAGAAGATTCAGTTAGACCCAGGACTTGCTACTGCACATCTTCAACTCCCGAGTTTAATGCCTTGAAATATTCCATTACTTGCCAATTTCCATGCATGGTAAGTGCATGGTTAACCAATAGCTCCTGGGTTAAGTGCGTGGAGCTAGGCTACAAGTCTTCAAATAGGTAATGATTGCTTGCAATTCTATATCTGTGGTTTTGGAATGATATATTCAAAAAGAACATATGGCTGTATTGTTCAGCTGTACACAAAGAAACCTAGAATTTGACAGAGAAGAACCACTTTGTGCATCTAATCTGCCCTAAACACATTTACACGTAGGGTGTCATTCCGAGTTGATAGCTCGCTAGCCAGAATGCCGACAGGGGGCCCAGGCATATTCCCATTCGAGGGGATCCCGGTGGTCAGCATACCGACACCGGGATCCCCACGAGTGGGAATATGCCTGGGCCCCCTGCCGGCATTCTGTCGGCCAGGATCCTGGTGTCGGTATGCTGACCACCAGGATCCTGATGGCCGGGATCATAACTATGTCCTGATCCCAATCCCGCCTGCCCAATACAATAACAATATAATGGGATCATCACTTTCCAAAATTAAGATTCACAGACCCACAATGGTCAGGAATTTTGTATTATCTGTGCTGAGCAGCAACTGAGCCTGACTGACCAGTCACCACCACAGCACAGACATTCTGCTCTGATGAGTCTGATCTCATCTGACACGCACATGCATGCATGCAGATGCATCTATGTGCAGAATGCAGATGCATGCATAATGTGCCTGCCTGCATCCCACCCCAAACTAATCCTAAAGCCCTAAACCAAACCCAAATCCCATTCCCTATACATAAACATGTATTATTATGATTCATGACCTGAGAAAAGCCTTACCCTGCTGGCTGCTGCAGCAACACACTGACACAGCCGCGGCGCTAATTCACCAATTCCCGCAGGCCGCTGTACTCTGTCTGTCCTGTCCTGGCCGGGCAGCTCCTGCTTTGCGCTCCGTGCCTCCGTCCGGCTCCTCACAGCAGAGACAGGGAGGCCGCGTGCGGTGAGGACGCTGGAGGGGCGGTCCCGTCCGGACGAGCTTCCTTGCTGAGGACTGGCTGGCAGGTGACCTGGGGGCTGGGAGCACTGAGGGGTGAACAGCACACAGGACACAGGACTCGGGAGAGAAGGGGGGGCGGGCGCAAACACACACACTGAAACACACAGCGCAGCGGGCGGCCCGCGGCCAGCGATGCCGGGAACACAATATAGTATTTTTTAAAGTTGTGATGAAATGCAGCCGCCACAGCCTGCTGCCTGGACCTTGGGGCCCCTAACAACGACGGGGCCCGGGACGGGTGTCCCCTTTGACCCCCCCTGTCGCCGGGCCTGCGTACCGTGTATATGCAGCTTAAGCCTTAGGGAGAGACAAAGTGGATAGAGATAAAGTACCAGCCAATCAGCTCCTTGTTAGGAACTGATTGGCTGGTACTTTATGTACTAAGGCCCTCTCACAGGCTTAGTACACAGACCCCAAACTACCTGCAAACCTGTCATTTTTAAAACAAACACACACACACACACACACACACACACACACACACACACACACAGTGTGTGCACCCCGGGTGAGGGGCGTGGCCTCACTAAAATGAGTGTGGTTTTAGTAAAATGGGCATGGCCTCACATGAAAGACTACCTTACACCCCAGTTTTTGACCCTGTAACAATAGACCTTGTCCACCACAGGGGGAAAAAAAAAAAAAAACATTCCACCATATTAAGCCCCACACAGTAATGCCCCTTTCACCATACTGTGCCCCTTATACCCTATTATGCCATACTCTGCAATGACCGTGACACATTATGCCCTACAGTAAAGCTTCTAATTACTTTAAAATGACCTGCTCGCTGCCTGAGGTTTCAGGCGCAGGATGTCATGCTTGTTACCAGAGGTTAAATGCTCTGGGATGCATGCTCGTTGCCAAGGGTAATACTCATTTCCAGGGGTTTCATGCTCTAGGATACATGCTCGTTGCCAAGGGTAATGCTCATTGCCAAGGGTAATGCTCGTTGCCAGGGGTTTCATACTCTGGGTTCCATTCTCATTGCCAAGTGTAATGCTTGTTGCCAGGGGTTTCATGCTCTGGGATCCAATCTTGTTGCCAAGGGTAATGCTCATTGCCAAGGGTAATGCTTGTTGCTAGGGGTTTCATGCTCTGTGATGCATGCTCGTTGCCAAGGGTAATGCTCCTTGCTAGGGGTTTCATGCTCTGGGATGCATGCTCGTTGCCAAGGGTAATGCTCGTTGCTAAGGATGCATACTTGCTGGCGGGTACCAGCCCGCAAGCACTGCTATGCTGCTCCCTCTCCCCTAGAACTTCATTCGGGGGCAGAGTTTTGTGGAATGACGCGGTTGTGTCGCGATGTCATAATGCAACCACATCATTCCACGTAAACTCCACCCTCCTCCCCTGAACACAGTACTAGGGGAGAGGGAGGAGGGGAAGCTGGGAGCCACTAAAGTTCCATGGCAGGCGCCCCATGCGATCGCACGGCTCGCCTGCTGCTAGAAACGGCACTGGCAGTTAGGAGATGATTGGCTGGTACTGTATCTCTTTCCACATTATTGCTCCCCAAGGCTTAGCACATAGACCCCATAATCCTGCCAACCATACCTCTTCATCATGGGAGATGGGGGCGAAGTAGAGACAGGTCAGCCCAGCAATCAATCTTGAAACTATGGTTCATTTTGGCAGAGATTAAATTTGAGGCACAGGGAGACATCCGGCTTATAGAATATGACCCACAATACATCTGCGGCACTGGGGGATAGATCATAGTCAGTACAAATGCACTAATGCTACATCAGGTAAGAGAGACATGGGAAGACCCAGAACCTGGGGTTTATGTAACAGGCTGCGAGTTGTGTGAAGCAGCGTCATCAGCTGCAGACTTTGGGCCTAATTCAGACCTGATCGTAGCTGTGCTAAATTTAGTACATCTACGATCAGCTTCCCTGACATGCGGGGGGGGGACGCCCAGCACAGGGCTAGTCCGCCCCGCATGTCAGGCCCTGCCCCGTCGTACAAGTACAATAGCATTGCACGGCGACAATGCTTTTGTACTTGAAGAGAAGCTCCCCACCAGCGTAGCTCCTGCATGCTGGCAGGGAGCTACCCGTCGCTGTGAGGGTCGCAGTGGCTGCGTATGACGTCACGCAGCCACCACGGCACGCCCCGCACCCCTAAAACGGTGGCCAAACGCCGCGGGCCCGCCCAGCGAATGCCTCTGTCTGTCAATCAGGCAGAGGCGATCGCAGGGCTGAGACGGCCGTCGGCTATCTGGCATGCGCCGCCGCACTACGGCGCATGCACAGTTCAGACCTGATCGGCTGCTGCGCGAAAATGCACAGCACCGATCAGGTCTGAATTAGGCCCTTAAAGCGGCAACACGTTAAAATGCAAAACCTCATGACATAAACCCCCCTATGTCCTTCTAAAGAGGCCGAACACCAGTAACCACCAGAACGTATATAACCTATCTAGGCCCAATATTTTTGTTTAAAATAAATGTTGGCAGTCATTAATCAACATGAAATATAATGAAGTACAGATATTAGGCAATGTCTCTCGTTTTCAGCAGTTGTAGTTTTATTAAGGAATTTATTTGTGGAGTTACACTATCCAATCTTTTACAAAGGGGTGAAAGCATGAGCGTTCTGTTGTTATTTTAAATTAATAAAAAATACATTATGCCAGTATGCTGCCATGGGAAGGACATGGCATATATACACATGGCATATATACAGTGTATATATTAACACCCCTTGTGTAATATGAATCTATAAAATACTGTAAGAGATACGAAACGATCATCCATACAGTATAAGCAGGGACGGCAATGTAAATATACTTTTCTTTATGTGAATTTGGTAGAAATCCATCTCCTTAGGTATAAGGCAAGCGGTGACACCTCAAATAACCCAGGACTTCATTCCACAACCGAAACAGGAAACTCAGCAAGGGAGGCACGAGGTACACTCAGAAACCATTGTTTGCACAGTAATACAATGTTCTTTGATGTATATATACGGTTCAAAAGGCACAACCTGCTTAATGTCCCCTACTATCAAAGTTTTCAAAACTTTTTAGAAAACGATCAGTAGGACGAAGACACAAACTTTCTCACTGCAGAACTTAGGGACATTCATAGAGTGAAAATTACTTTTTTTGCCACAGACAAAAAAAAAAAAAAGAAGGGGGAAGTTGATTTGAGTGTGATTGGATGATAAATTTGAGGGCAGGAGGTGTGGGAGGGGTGTGGGCGAAAACCAACGTTCTATGTGAATATAAAGGCACAATCCGTCCCGACAGGTACTGATCACAAAGCGCCCCGGACGGGTAAGTAGCAACTATTCCTCTTCATTGCACAATATGTTTAACCTGTTCATGCCCACAGAGGGTTTTGCCGGTCAATATTTCGTAACTTTTTAGACAGAAACTTTCCTAGAAGAAACCAATTTTGTTTCACAACAGAAGAAAACACATTTTACAGGGGAAAACTAAAATAGCTTGCAGGCATTATAAGGACAAAGACTAATATCTAATATATATAAAACATATTGTCACTGTATAATAATCATGACTATTGTAAAAGCATTTATTACATGCGCGTTATAAAATATCAGTTATAAAAAAAAAAAACAATATATAAAGTGTGTGTGCGCGCACGTGTGTATATATATATATATATATATATATATATATATATAGTCATTTATTAACTCTGTTACCTAGAGTGGTGACAACCAATCACAGATTAGACCTCATTATTTGCTTAGCTAGGCAATCAGTAGCTCTGCAAATGCGGCGAGCATGCTGGGACTTGTAGTGCTATGGCATCTGCTTAAGCCTGGTCTAGGGTAGACTAGGAAATGAGCATGATATGGTCCGTCTGCGGGCAGGTGGCACTTACGACAGGTAAAGGAAGTTGAATGAGAGCACACAATAGGGCACCTGCCCGAACAGGTGAGACAGATGTTTCTTATCTACTGTACAAGTGGAAGTTGTAATAAAAGAGAGAGAGAGAAAAGATTTTCAGTTCCATTGTCACTCCATTCACTTTTAACCCTTTATGGACAAGCTCACATCAATTATTATTATTTTTATTTTTTTCTCATAATACTTTTAAGTTAGTGGAATTTCTATATCTTGATACCGCAGTGGGGAGGAAGCTTTCCCTGCTGTAGCGTTATTTAAGGTGAGTGGGTGCTTCCGCAATACTAAAAAATACAACAGTAATGACAGCGGAACCTTACACCCCCCTGTCCCAGAGTAGTCCCAGCGTTAATATATGTGGGAATTCCAAAGCCAGTTGTCTTTGTTTTCCCATTAATCCGGGGTAATTAGAGGGAGATGCTTGGCTTTGTGTGGGAAGGATATCCTGTAAGGTGAACCGCTGGGAATGATCCCATTGTAAGAAGTGAGCACTCGCTGCTCAGGGACCTCCACCTGCACTCTCACCTGCAGAGGAGTCGCCTGTCCAGATTGTATAAGGGACCCCCTGGTACAATGGCTGGCAGTGCTATGTGTTTGCAGGAGGAAGCAGGCGTGCACTAGGGCTGGGGCAGGCAAACAATGCCTTATGCCTTGCACTTTCCAAAACCGAAGTTGGGGACTAATTTGCTAACCAAAAATTGTCACATCAGGAAAAAGATAATTTTAAAATCCCCCCTTTTGGAAAATCTGCAAATATTAATTTGGGAAAGTGGAAAATGAAGAATTATTTCCAGTTATACAAATCAGCCACATTTTCAGCAGTAATGTATTCATTAAAGTGTTTGTCATTTTGTCTGGGTAAAGTGATGAGGTTTTTGTGCACTGTGGAAATCTGAAGTTGTTTCAGACTTATGAGCCCTACACACTTTGCAAATCCGCCGCCGAGCTGCCCGACGGTGGATACGGTTGACGGGCAACCCGGGGGAAGGGGGGGGGGGGGGGCGGAGGGGGGCGGTGACGGTGGGAGTGAAGTTTCTAGCCCCCCGTCACCCGGCTCCATAGCAGTGCAGGCAAATATGAACGAGATCGCCCATATTGGCCTGCGTGCACAAGCGACGGGGCACCAACGATGAACGAGCGCGGGGCCGTGCATCGTTCATCGCTGGTGCCTCCACACTGAAAGATATGAACGATATCTCGCCCAGTGTGTAGGGCCCGTTAGGGGTAGATTTACTAAATCTTCTAAAACACACAAGTTGTGATGTAGCCCATAGCAACCAATCAAATTCTGTCTATAATTTTCTAGATTGCAAAATACAAATGTTAGATAGAATTTTAATGGTTGATATAGGCAACACCATCACTTTTAGAAACTTTAAGAAAATTTAGTAAATCTACCTCTTAAACATGAAATATAATTTCGAAATAAAATGCCGCAGACTTGAATAGGTAGAAAAGCTATGGCTGCCATCTTTTTTTTTAGCATATTCTGTCCTGCAATTAAATATCCTGAAAGACTATGACATAGTTATTAGGTAATGTATCTGCTGCTTGAGTAGGTGACATATTTTGGGGGAGATGTACCAAGCCTTGGACAGTGACAAAGTGGATGAAGTTAAAGTACCGGTTACTCAGTTCATCACTGTCATTTTTTAAACACAGCTTGTAAAGTGACAGTTAGACGCTGACTGATTGGTACTTTGGGGGGGAATTCAATTGCCACTAAAGGGTACGAATTACCGTTGCCGCGGCATCTACATGGCAGCAACAGCACCCCATCTTTCACCCTTCGCCCTACCTGATGAATGTTCGATTTGCTCCGCTGCTGTAAAGTGTGGCGGGTGCCGCGCAGATTCGATCAGATTACGGATTCGCCTGCAATTTAATTCTCCTCTTATCTCTGTCCGCTTTATCTCTCACCATGGTTTGATACATCTCCCCAATATGAGAGAAGCCTAACTGAACCATTCTAAATGCTTCAACAAAAATGGCGTCCTGGTCACTTGACACAAGATTTCATTCAGAGCTTTCCAACTCTACAGGGTAACAAAGGATAAAACGTTATTTTTACAGACATAGAGGAATATTTACTAAGCTGCTGCTTTCGACAGATCTGCCTGCGGGATTTAAAAGGACAATAGTTTAGGAGTGTTTTGCATTGAATATTAGTGTCCTTTAAATCCTGTGTCCAGAACCGCCATCAAGAGGTGGCTGCGAAAAGGCGCTGCTTAGTAAATATAGCCAAAACAATAATCTATTTCTAAATAGATTGGTAAAATATATATATATATATATATATATATATATATATATATATATAGAATAGAATAGAATAGAATACAGACGAATTGGCACTCCCTTAACAATACCAAACAGGCACCGGTGCCTTCTCCAAGTAGGGCTATCACATAGGTAGGAAAGAAGGAGCGGCACTCGGCGACTTAAACGGAAGAAGGTGTATTTAAACAACACAACAAGAAGTCCGACGTTTTGGGGCTCACATGCCCCTTTGTCTACATATATATATATATATATATAACATTTTAACTTGTTGGTAGACTCCTGTAATGAACCCTTTGGTGAGACATTTAAAGCCGCATACAATACCTGCATTGGGCCGCCAAACCACCAATGAATAAATGTGTATGAGCTGAAAATAGAAAGGACGAGACTTTCACGTCACTGTCACAGAGCTATGTACTATTTTAGTGCTAATTTGCACGTGTATTTCTCACATATTGGGGGTAATTCTGAGTTGATTGCAGCAGGAACTTTGTTAGCAGTTGGGCAAAACCATGTGCACTGCAGGGGAGGCAGATATAACATGTGCAGAGAGAGTTAGATTTGGGTGGGGTGTGTTCAAACTGAAATCTAAATTGCAGTGTAAAAATAAAGCAGCCAGTATTTACCCTGCACAGAAACAAAATAACCCACCCAAATCTGACTCTCTCTGCACATGTTATATCTGCCCCTCCTGCAGTGCACATGGTTTTGCCCAACTGCTAAAAAATTTCCTGCTGCGATCAACTTGGAATTACCCCCATTGGGCCTAATTCTGAGTTGATCGCAGCAGCAAATTTGTTAGCAGTTGGGCAAAACCATGTACACTGCAGGGGGGGACAGATATAACATGTGCAGAGAGAGTTAGATTTGGGTGGGGTGTGTTCAAACTGATATCTAAATTGCAGTGTAAAAATAAAGCAGCCAGTATTTACCCTGCACAGAAACAGAATAACCCACCCAAATCTAACTCTCTCTGCACATGTTATATCTGTCCCCCTGCAGTGCACATGTTTTTGCCCAATTGCTAACAAACTTGCTGCTGCGATCAACTCAGAATTACCCCCATTTATCTTGCCTTGGAGAGTGATAGATTGCACAGTGAAAAAGTGCCAACCAATCAGCTCCTAATTGTCATTTTGCAAACACATTTTGTAGCATGGCAGTTAGGAGCTGATTGGCTGCTACTTTATAACCGTGCAATTTATCACTCTCCACGGCTTGATAAATCTGGGCCATAGTTCCCTGTTGAATGAATATCACATTTTATTTTTTTATATTATTAATTAATTGTAAAGCACCTGATAACAGATGAACAGCTAAAAATGTTCAATTATGATAAGTATCCTGAGTCTTCCCTGCTTCTTTGTATTTATGACAGTCTGATGTATTTTCTGTAGGATGCACGATTGGCGACATTCGGTATATTTTGGGTACACGCCTCTAGTCACTAGAAAGTTTCTGTTGTGGAGCGTAAGACTTTTCTCTGTACCTGGTCAGTGGAGTGGTTCATTTGGAGTTTGTACACCTGTCCGTTCTGCTCTCAGTATAATGTACAGGTTGAGTATCCCTTATCCAAAATGCTTGGGACCAGAGGTATTTTGGATATGGGATTTTTCTGTATTTTGGAATAATTGCATACCATAATGAGATATCATGGTGATGGGACCTAAGTCTAAGCACAGAATGCATTTATGTTACATATACACCTTATACACACAGCCTGAAGGTCATTTTAGACAATATTTTTTATAACTTTGTGCATTAAAAAAAGTGTGTCTACATTCACACAATTCATTTATGTTACATATACACCTTATACACACAGCCTGAAGGTGATTTAATACAATATTTTTAATAATTTTGTGTATTAAACAAAGTGTGTCTACATTCACACAATTCATTTATGTTTCATATACACCTTATACACACAGCCTGAAGGTCATTTAATACAATATTTTTAATAACTTTGTGTATTAAACAAAGTTTGTGTACATTGAGCCATCAAAAAACAAAGGTTTCACTATCTCACTCTCACTCAAAAAAGTCTGTATTTCGGAATATTCCGTATTTCGGAATATTTGGATATGGAAAACTCAACCTGTATATCCTGAATTTAGGGAGTGGGGGACAAATTATTACATCTTTAAAGTGACAACGATAAAGGAATGTGAGACCTGCAGACTGAACGGGAGAAGTTGTGCTGAGCAAATGTCTATATCTACAGAGTAATCCCATTTATTGAGAATTACATCCAGCACTTAATATATACAAAGTGCTGCTGAGCGTTAGTGAGTACAGAGAAGGTAAGGGGGAAAGGGGTCTATTAGGGAGAAGTATTACCTCCCTACAGAGGACATGTGGAGATGTACCAGTCAGATTCTAGATAACATTTTAAAGTTTGATAAATCTCCCCCTATTTATCAAAGGCCAAAAGCCCTAAATTGCAAAAACAAACTGGGGTTCTCAGAGGTCTTAGAGCTTATTGTCTATTTAGTGAAGCCCTTCTCTTCTTATTGACTGCAGTGGTTCAGAAACATGGCGAAGCCAATTTATCATACTAGTACCACTTCTGTCCTCCATCTGGGATAGCAATAGCTGGGGTTGCCCATAGGAAGCAATGCTCTAGTATTTAAATTACACTTTTTTTTTTTCAGATTTTTTTTTTTTAATATATATATATATATTTTTTTTTTTTGGGGGGGGGGGGGTGATGGGTATCTGGCATTGGAAGGCTACAGTTGGGGTGTGCAGACCGATAGATGACTGACTGGCCTGACGAGCAGTAAGACTACCCCTACAAAATTACCAAACAAAGAGGCTTAGGTCTACCAGCCCAAGCCTAAACGCACAACACAATGACACACTCCTTCCACAGCGATAGGCTAAATACAAACACATGACCTGCACATATCCCGCCCACAGCCGTGAGGTTTACCCTTCTTCAGGTTTATTCAAATACTTCACTTCTTTTCCATCCGCAGTTTAATTAATGCTCCTAATTGTATATAAAGCTGTGAAGCCCCATTATTAAAATCAAATGTTGTTGCTGGGGTCTTTATAGAGAGGCTCTTACTATAAACCAGCCAAAGATGTCTTTAGCAGAGGGCAATGTTCTGCAGGTCTCAGGAATAGGTCAGAGAGGCGATAACCTGCACATTTTTAGTACATGATGGATGATGGTTGTTTGGAAAAATAAAAAATGGATCTCTCAGCTTCTTCTTGACAGAACATTTAGGGCAATATATTCCTGCAAGAGCAGAAATCGTTATACTTATACAGTAAGTAGGATTACCATACTATCTCTTTAACCCGGGACACTCATGAATTACACAGGTTCTGGGGCTGGCTGACTTCAATCCTGCACATCACCTGGTTTTAATTGGCCACAGAACCTGTGTAATCCATGAGTGTGCCTGTTTAAAGGGACGGTATGGTACGCCTAATTATATGTAAAGTGTATATTAAAACTGGAATTCCAAGACCAGTTTAGACTGAGCATAGTATAATCTAAGATGGAGAGCCGTGTGCAGACTGCGTCTGGGTCCCCTCCTCTCTAGACGGCTGCGCTGTAGACCCTAGGTAATAGGGTCGCCAAGGGACCCTAGCGCTATCCGAGAGTCTAGTGCGCATGTGCAGGTCTCCGGGAAAATGGCACAGTGGCCATTTTCCCTGCGGTTTTCTTACAGGACATGCGCAAAATGCTGGAAAAATGTATCAGCTTCCTTACTTCACTAATGTCTACACTATTTAGGTGTGTGCTACAACATTGTTTCAACAAAGTAAAAAAAATAACAGTAATAGTGACTGACTGCAACTGTCTACTGCAGACAGCAGGGAGGGCCGACAGTGGGCCTAATTCAGACCTGATCGCTGCTGTGCGTTTTCGCACAGCAGCCGATCAGGTCTGAACTGCGCATGCTCCGGCACATGCCAGACAGCCGACAGCCATCTCAGCCCTGCGATCGCCTCTGCCTGATTGACAGGTTTGGTCGCCGTTTTAGGGGCGCGGTCCAAGCAACGCAGGTGTGCCCGGACCGTGCGGGGCGCGGGCCGCAGTGCCTGCGTGACGTCACATGCAGCCGCTGCAACCTGAAGAGCGACCAGTAGCTCCCTGCCAGGAGCTGCGCTGGTAAGGAGCTACTCGTCAAGTACAAAAGCATCGCCGCTGTACTTGAAGAGGGGGGGGGGGGGGTTGGGCCAGACATGTGGGCGTCCCCGCGCATGTCTGAGTAACTGATTCGTAGCCATGCCAAATTTTGCACGGCTACGATCAAGTCTGAATTAGGCCCTGTGTGGGAGCAAAGACTATTATCTCCTCAAGTCCTGTCTGCAGATACATGTTGGCTAAATCTGCAGCTCACAAGTAGATGGGTTTGAAACTTTTTTTAGATTATTCATTGTGGAAAAAAAAATTTTACAAAATAATTAAATGAAAAAAATAAAAATAAAAATGAACACAGAATGCTTCTCCTAAAGAAATAAGGCAATAGGGCATCGTACATGAGAGACGGTATAAGGTGAATGTCGTCCCTGACAGGACAGGGCAGGGTTAAGTGAAGATCGCTGGTTGAACACTCAGTACCTCTTGGTTAAACGTTCATCTCAAGAATTCTCACTGGAATTTGCAGGTGAAGAGGTTTAAAGGAGGCATCGATTCTGGGACTGAGTGTGCTTGGAGAATTGTGCTTATTCTTCTCAACAGCGATGAGAGCTGGCTGCGCAGCGGCAACACCAGAGTTAATAAGGAGTTAATAAAATGGCTGTTAAGTAGCCATGTTATTTGCATGCGGGAGGTCAGTTAAGGCCTCTCCATAATCTGACCAGTGTATATATTTTAAAAGTGCTAAACCCCAGTTATTGTAAGGGGGAGATTTATCAAAGCTTGGAGAGAGGTAAAGGCCCAATCAGCTTCTAACTGTCATTTTACAGTCTATGCTAGAGAAATGACAGAATCTGTAAGATCCACTCGGGCAGGAAATGATGTGAATGACATCACACAGAGGGGGCGGGGCCAGCACTGCACTGCCCAGCCTGAAGAAGCTCCAAGTGGCTGTACAGACTTCAGGGTATGTGCCCGGAGCATCTAATGGACGTTCCGGACAGCACTGCATGAGCGATACTGGCTGCAGGATGCCATTCCAAGGCCTGGGTCCTCAGACAATTATCTCATTTGTCCAATCCTTCAGCTGGCCTTGAATGTGCATTATCTAGATTCCAATGCGAAATTGTATGGAAGGGGAGAGAGGTAGTGGTGAGCACACAGAGGTCAGAGCAAAAGGAACCAGCCGTCTGCAGCCATCTTAGCATGTCTGGCAGCCATCTTAGTGTGTAGCAGCGATAGACAAGCTGAGGGGCCGCACGATTTGCCCTCTAACCTCCGAAAAAGGCAGCATATTACCCTTAATCTAAGTAATTCATTAAAACAGTACATTTAATCATAGACAGCTCAGCAGGCATTAGAAGTGTTATAACGGGATGTAGTCATGTGACTGCCGTTCAGGATCCCGCCGGTCACTATACCGACGCCAGAAATTCGATCTCTGGCCAGCCCCACAATTGGCATGGTGACTAAAATTCACACTCGTGGGTGTACACAACACGGAAGGGGCTCTGTTGCGCCCCCTCTTCCTGTCATTCTAGGTATGGTGACCTCCGGGATCCCAAACGCTGGTCTCCCGATACCAACCCACTATAACAGACCCTTCTTATAACAAAGCAGGAAGGTGAATCAGTGGCAGGTCAGTCAGAGGGCTGCATGAGGGCCTAGGGCCGGCAGCTGCTCTCGTTGACATAGAAACAAAGGCCCAGATTTATCAAGCCTTGCAGAGTGATAAATTGCACGGTGATAAAGCACCAGCCAATCAGCACCTAACTGCCAATGTTACAGGCTGTGTTTGAAAAATGACAGTTAGGAGCTGATTGGTTGGTACTTTATCACCGTGCAATTTATCACTCTCCAAGGCTTGATAAATCCGGGCCAAATTTACCTCAGAATTATAACACTTACCGACCTGTAATAAATGGTAACACTGATGTGCTCACTGACACTAGATATTATCCTGTAACTGAAAGCAGTGTTGGGATAACATACAAGTACCCAAGGCGAACATGCCTCTAGCTGCTCACACATGATCATTACTTAAGTACATAACTGCTGTATGTGTCATGTGGCTTAAAGATGACTCTTCTGATGCGACAGTACACACTGCAACAGTAATATAAGCACTGTATAATTCATAATCTTAATAATGAAAAAAAAAAAATATATATATATAGGAACTGAAAGTGGCCTCACATGGGCAGCACCAGAGGTATACAGTGTAACCGTGGTGGCAGCGTCACCCCTCACATGTCAACAAACAAAACAGGCCCACATGCACATAATCAGGAATCTCCCCGGTGGGCCCTATGCATAGAGGTTTTCAGTAGAGGCTCTTATTAGCTTGCTGCAGTAGTTGGTTGAGTTACAGAAAGTCAATACTTAAAGCAGTGGTTCTCAAACTGCGTGCCGTGGCGCCCTGGGGTGTCTCGGGGCCATGACCGGATCCAGGCAGGGGTGACAGGGGCGGTCGTCCAGGGGCCCCCACACTCTCCCCCTGATTTGCGCACGCCGCCAGCACTGAAATCGGAGCACAACATGATTCTGCTGTGTCTCCGATTTCCCCAGTACACGGCCAGTAGCGCCCGCCGCGGTGCTGCTACAGACTGCAATCAGACTGCTGGATTTCATACTCACCACCGCGGACGCTGGGATGTGTGTGATGTCCAGGAACTGAGAGTGAGGCAGTGACATTTTACTCTCAGCTTCTTCGTCAGCGGCGCCGCTAGTGTGTTTGTGACTGGCTTTGTGTTGTGTGGTGCTGGACCCCTGACAGCTACCCCCTGTGGTGAACCAGCTTCAGCATTGATGTGCCTGGGGCTGGACCTGAGTACTAATGGTTTTATTAATATTTCTTGTCACTCTCACATTATATATATATATATATATATATATATATACACACTATAGTATATAAATACAGCACTGTGTCTGACTGCTGTGCTGCAGGTGAGGTGACAGTGTCACCTGCAGCACACAGCAGCCACAGTGCTGTGTTTGTATACCATATATACGTGTGTGTGTGTGTGTGTGTGTGTGTGTGTGTGTGTGTGTGTGTGTGTGTGTGTGTGTGTGTATATATATAATATATATGTAAACATAAGTCGGCACTCACATTACTGACCAAATTAATATTGGCTCGGGTGCCCTCCTTGAATCCAAAAAGACCCCATAATATGCAAGCACTGTTGGGCGGCACTCACGAGACTTGAAACAAGAGTAATCAGACGGACAGCGTCACCGTGTTCAACGTTTCAGTGTTCAACATGTTCTTGAAAAAAGTGACGGTGTGTGATTGACAGGAAGTCGGTGTTTCTGGTCGGAAACTGACCGTTTTATGGGTGTGTGTGAAAAAACGCTGCCGTTTCTGGGAAAAACGCGGGAGTGGCTGGAGAAATGGGGGAGTGTCTGGGCGAACGCTGGGTGTGTTTGTGACGTCAAATCAGGAACGAAACTGACTGAACTGATCGCAGTGGCAGAGTAAGTGTCGAGCTACTCAGAAACTGCTAAGAAATTTCTATTCGCAATTTTGAGAATCTTTCGTTCGCAATTCTGCTAAGCTAAGATTCACTCCCAGTAGGCGGCGGCTTAGCGTGTGCAATGCTGCTAAAAGCAGCTTGCGAGCGAACAACTCGGAATGAGGGCCTATATACGGTCAATATAATAGGCAAAAATAGTGCTGGTGGCTGTCAGTCATACCATATGTGGACAAGCAGAAGCAAATCCTGTCCCTCACCATACAATTGCACCTAATGATCACATATAAACACAATTTACTTAATTTAATATTTCTTTCTAAATTTATCAATTAGAAACCTCTGGCCTAGGGGTGCTGTGAAAAAAAATCTGATAGGGCGCAGTGATTAAAAGTTTGGGAACAACTGACTTAAAGGATATATCCACCCAATTATATTTTATTACCAATCGTCTGCCCAATGTGTCGTGCCTGGCATCATGACTGGGCAGGCATTTAAATGTGCCTGCCCAGCTGAGCCGTCAGTCACCGGCGGTCCCTGCACCGCCTGTACTGTATACACTGCCAGATGCACGGATATATCTGTGCTGCATGGCTGACGGGATATGTCTGTGAACCATGGGGGTAATTCCAAGTTGATCGCAGCAGGATTTTTGTTAGCAATTGGGCAAAACCATGTGCACTGCAGGGGGGACAGATATAACATGTGCAGAGAGAGTTAGATTTGGGTGGGGTGTGTTCAATCTGCAATCTAATTTGCAGTGTAAAAATAAAGCAGCCAGTATTTACCCTGCACAGAAACAAAATAACCCACCCAAATCTAACTCTTTCTGCACATGTTATACCTGCCTCCCCTGCAGTGCACATGGTTTTGCCCAATTGCTAAAAAAAATCCTGCTGCGATCAACTTGGAATTACCCCCCATGTCATTCACAGACATATCTGGGGTACACACTTGCTGATGGGCTAGCAATATATATCAGCTGCTACATGCAATGGCTGATATATGCTCAGTGTGACCCAGCTTTAGTAAATATATGTTTAACTTTCGAGGGATCTTAATCCAACTCTGAAAAATGCGTTAGGTATTTTGTGAGTGATAGAGAATGTATGATTTTCATTTATTTAATTGTAGCAGTTTGTTGGAGTGTAACGAGAGCAGTTATTTGTGTGAGTTGTGTGAGCGGGTGTTATAATGGACGATGGTGCAGTGAGGGGTGGTAGTGTACAATGGGTGGTGGTGCAGTGAGGGGGGGGTAGTGTACAATGGATGATGGTGCAGTGAGGGATGGTAGTGTAGAATGGATGATGGTGCAGTGAGGGGTGGTAGTGTACAATGGGTGGTGGTGCAGTGAGGGGTGGTAGTGTAGAATGGATGATGGTGCAGTGAGGGATGGTAGTGTACAATGGGTGGCTGTGCAGTGAGGGGTGGTAGTGTAGAATGGATGGTGGTGCAGTGAGGGGTGGTAGTGTAGAATGGATGGTGGTGCAGTGGGGGATGGTAGTGTAGAATGGATGGTGGTGCAGTGAAGGGTGGTAGTGTAGAATGGATGGTGGTGCAGTGGGGGGTGGTAGTGTAGAATGGATGATGGTGCAGTGATGGGTGCTAGTGTAGAATGGGTGATGGTGCAGTGAGGGGTGGTAGTGTAGAATGGATGGTGGTGCAGTGGGGGGTGGTAGTATAGAATGGATGGTGATGCAGTGGGGGGTGGTAGTGTAGAATGGATGATGATGATGCAGTGATGGGTGCTAGTGTAGAATGAATGGTGGTGCAGTGGGGGGTGGTAGTATAGAATGGATGGTGATGCAGTGTGGGGTGGTAGTATAGAATGGATGGTGATGCAGTGGGGGGTGGTAGTGTAGAATGGATGATGATGATGCAGTGATGGGTGCTAGTGTAGAATGAATGGTGGTGCAGTGAGGGGTGGTAGTGTAGAATGAATGGTGGTGCAGTGGGGGGTGGTAGTGTAGAATGGATGGTGATGCAGTGGGGGGTGATAGTGTAGAATGGATAATGATGCAGTGATGGATGCTAATGTAGAATGGGTGATGGTGCAGTGAGGGGTGGTAGTGTAGAATGGATGATGGTGCAGTGAGGGGTGGTAGTCTAGTGTAGAATGAATGGTGATGCAGTGAGGGGTGGTAGAGTAGAATGGGTAGTGAGGGATGGTAGTGTAGAATGGGTGATGGTGCAGTTAGGGGTGGTAGAGGAGAATGGGTGGTGGCGTAGAGAGGGATGGTAGTGTAGAATGGGTGATGGTGCAGTTAGGGGTGGTAGTGTAGAATGAGTGGTGGAGTAGAGAAGGGTGGTAGTGTACAAGGGTAGTGGAGTAGTGAGGGATGTTAATGTAGAATGGGTGGTGGAGCACTGAGGGGTGGTAGTGTGAATGGGTGGTGGTGTGGTGAGGGGTGGTACTATAGGAAGGCTGGTGGTGCAGTGAGGAAAGGTAGAGTAGAATGGGTGGTGGTATAGTGAAGGGTGGTAGTGTAGAATGGGTGGTGTGCAGTGAGGGGTGGTACTATAGGATGGGTGGTGGTGCAGTGAGAGGTGGTAATATAGGATAGCTGGTGGTGCAGTGAGGGAAAGTAGAGAAGAATGGATGATGGTATAGTGAGGGGTGGTAGTGTACAGTGAGTGGGTGGTGGTGCAGTGAGAGGTGGTGGGGTGGGGTTGTAGTGTAAAATAGGTGGTGGTGCAGAGTGGGGGGTGGCAGGGTATAATGGGTTGTGGTGCAGTATGGGGTGGCAGTGTATGATGGGTGGTGGTGTAGTGTGTGTGGTAGTGTACAATGGGTGGTGGTGCAGAGTGAGGGGTGGCAGGGTACAATGAGTGGTGATGCATTGAGAGGTAGTAGTGTAGAATGGGTGGTGGTACAGTGAGTGGGTGGTGGTGCAGTGAGGGGTGGTAGTGCAGAGTGAGGGTGGCAGGGTACAATGGGTTGTGGTGCAGTATGGGGTGGCAGCGTATGATGGGTGGTGGTGTAGTGTGGACGGGGTGGCAGCGTATGATGGGTGGTGGTGCAGTGTGAGTGGTAGTGTACAATGGGTGGTGGCGCAGAGTGAGGGGTGGCAAAGTACAGTGGGTTTTGGTGCAGTGTGGGGTGGCAGTGTATGATGGGTGGTGGTGTAGTGTGGGATGGTAGTGAACAATGGGTGGTGGTGTAGTGTGGGATGGTAGCGTACAATGGGTGGTGGTGCAGTGTGGGTGGTAGCATGCAATGGGTGGTGGTGTAGTGTGGACGGGGTGGCAGCGTATGATGGGTGGTGGTGCAGTGTGAGTGGTAGTGTACAATGGGTGGTGGCGCAGAGTGAGGGGTGGCAAAGTACAGTGGGTGGTGGTGCAGTGTGGGGTGGCAGTGTATGATGGGTAGTGGTGTAGTGTGGGATGGTAGTGAACAATGGGTGGTGGTGTAGTGTGGGATGGTAGTGTACAATGGGTGGTGGTGCAGTGTGGGTGGTAGCATGCAATGGGTGGTGGTGTAGTGTGGACGGGGTGGCAGCGTATGATGGGTGGTGGTGCAGTGTGAGTGGTAGTGTACAATGGGTGGTGGTGCAGAGTGAAGGGTGGCAGGGTACAATGAGTGGTGGTGCATTGAGAGGTAGTAGTGTAGAATGGGTGGTGGTACAGTGAGTGGGTGGTGGTGCAGTGAGGGGTGGTAGTGCAGAGTGAGGGTGGCAGGGTACAATGGGTTGTGGTGCAGTATGGGGTGGCAGCGTATGATGGGTGGTGGTGTAGTGTGAACGGGGTGGCAGCGTATAATGATGGGTGGTGGTGCAGTGTGAGTGGTAGTGTACAATGGGTGGTGGCGCAGAGTGAGGGGTGGCAAAGTACAGTGGGTGGTGGTGCAGTGTGGGGTGGCAGTGTATGATGGGTGGTGGTGTAGTGTGGGATGGTAGTGAACAATGGGTGGTGGTGTAGTGTGGGATGGTAGTGTACAATGGGTGGTGGTGCAGTGTGGGTGGTAGCATGCAATGGGTGGTGGTGTAGTGTGAACGGGGTGGCAGCGTATGATGGGTGGTGGTGCAGTGTGAGTGGTAGTGTACAATGGGTTGTGGTGCAGTGTGGGGTGGCAGTGTATGATGGGTGGTGGTGTATTGTGGGATGGGGTGGCAGTGTATGATTGGTGGTGGTGTAGTGTGAGGGGTAGTGTACAATGGGTGGTGGCGCAGAGTGAGGGGTGGCAAAGTACAGTGGGTGGTGGTGCAGTGTGGGGTGGCAGTGTATGATGGGTGGTGGTGTAGTGTGGATGGTAGTATACAATGGGTGGTGGTGTAGTGTGGGATGGTAGTGTACAATGGGTGGTGGTGTAGTGTGGGATGGTAGTGTACAATGGGTGGTAGTGTAGTGTGGGATGGTAGTGTACAATGAGTGGTGGTGTAGTGTGGGATGGTAGTGTACAATGGGTGGTGGTGTAGTGTGAATGGTAGTGTACAATGGGTGGTGGTGCAGTGTGGGTGGTAGTGTACAATGGGTGGTGGTGTAGTGTGGGATGGTAGTGTACAATGGGTGGTGGTGCAGTGTGGATGGTAGTGTACACTGGGTGGTGGTGTAGTGTGGGATGGTAGTGTACAATGGGTGGTGGTGTAGTGTGGGATGGTAGTGTACAATGGGTGGTGGTGTAGTGTGGGATGGTAGTGTACAATGGGTGGTGGTGTAGTGTGGGATGGTAGTGTACAATGGGTGGTGGTGCAGTGTAGGTGGTAGTGTACAATGGGTGGTGATGTAGTTTGGGATGGTAGTGTACAATGGGTGGTGGTGCAGTGTGGGTGGTAGCATGCAATGGGTGGTGGTGTAGTGTGGACGGGGTGGCAGCGTATGATGGGTGGTGGTGCAGTGTGAGTGGTAGTGTACAATGGGTGGTGGCGCAGAGTGAGGGGTGGCAAAGTACAGTGGGTGGTGGTGCAGTGTGGGGTGGCAGTGTATGATGGGTAGTGGTGTAGTGTGGGATGGTAGTGAACAATGGGTGGTGGTGTAGTGTGGGATGGTAGTGTACAATGGGTGGTGGTGCAGTGTGGGTGGTAGCATGCAATGGGTGGTGGTGTAGTGTGGACGGGGTGGCAGCGTATGATGGGTGGTGGTGCAGTGTGAGTGGTAGTGTACAATGGGTGGTGGTGCAGAGTGAGGGGTGGCAGGGTACAATGAGTGGTGGTGCATTGAGAGGTAGTAGTGTAGAATGGGTGGTGGTACAAGTGAGTGGGTGGTGGTGCAGTGAGGGGTGAAAGTGCAGAGTGAGGGTGGCAGGGTACAATGGGTTGTGGTGCAGTATGGGGTGGCAGCGTATGATGGGTGGTGGTGTAGTGTGGACGGGGTGGCAGCGTATAATGATGGGTGGTGGTGCAGTGTGAGTGGTAGTGTACAATGGGTTGTGGTGCAGTGTGGGGTGGCAGTGTATGATGGGTGGTGGTGTATTGTGGGATGGGGTGGCAGTGTATGATTGGTGGTGGTGTAGTGTGAGGGGTAGTGTACAATGGGTGGTGGCGCAGAGTGAGGGGTGGCAAAGTACAGTGGGTGGTGGTGCAGTGTGGGGTGGCAGTGTATGATGGGTGGTGGTGTAGTGTGGATGGTAGTATACAATGGGTGGTGGTGTAGTGTGGGATGGTAGTGTACAATGGGTGGTGGTGTAGTGTGGGATGGTAGTGTACAATGGGTGGTAGTGTAGTGTGGGATGGTAGTGTACAATGAGTGGTGGTGTAGTGTGGGATGGTAGTGTACAATGGGTGGTGGTGTAGTGTGAATGGTAGTGTACAATGGGTGGTGGTGCAGTGTGGGTGGTAGTGTACAATGGGTGGTGGTGTAGTGTGGGATGGTAGTGTACAATGGGTGGTGGTGCAGTGTGGATGGTAGTGTACACTGGGTGGTGGTGTAGTGTGGGATGGTAGTGTACAATGGGTGGTGGTGTAGTGTGGGATGGTAGTGTACAATGGGTGGTGGTGTAGTGTGGGATGGTAGTGTACAATGGGTGGTGGTGTAGTGTGGGATGGTAGTGTACAATGGGTGGTGGTGCAGTGTAGGTGGTAGTGTACAATGGTGGTGATGTAGTTTGGGATGGTAGTGTACAATGGGTGGTGGTGCAGTGTGGGTGGTAGCATGCAATGGGTGGTGGTGTAGTGTGGACGGGGTGGCAGCGTATGATGGGTGGTGGTGCAGTGTGAGTGGTAGTGTACAATGGGTGGTGGCGCAGAGTGAGGGGTGGCAAAGTACAGTGGGTGGTGGTGCAGTGTGGGGTGGCAGTGTATGATGGGTAGTGGTGTAGTGTGGGATGGTAGTGAACAATGGGTGGTGGTGTAGTGTGGGATGGTAGTGTACAATGGGTGGTGGTGCAGTGTGGGTGGTAGCATGCAATGGGTGGTGGTGTAGTGTGGACGGGGTGGCAGCGTATGATGGGTGGTGGTGCAGTGTGAGTGGTAGTGTACAATGGGTGGTGGTGCAGAGTGAGGGGTGGCAGGGTACAATGAGTGGTGGTGCATTGAGAGGTAGTAGTGTAGAATGGGTGGTGGTACAAGTGAGTGGGTGGTGGTGCAGTGAGGGGTGGTACTGCAGAGTGAGGGTGGCAGGGTACAATGGGTTGTGGTGCAGTATGGGGTGGCAGCGTATGATGGGTGGTGGTGTAGTGTGGACGGGGTGGCAGCGTATAATGATGGGTGGTGGTGCAGTGTGAGTGGTAGTGTACAATGGGTTGTGGTGCAGTGTGGGGTGGCAGTGTATGATGGGTGGTGGTGTATTGTGGGATGGGGTGGCAGTGTATGATTGGTGGTGGTGTAGTGTGAGGGGTAGTGTACAATGGGTGGTGGCGCAGAGTGAGGGGTGGCAAAGTACAGTGGGTGGTGGTGCAGTGTGGGGTGGCAGTGTATGATGGGTGGTGGTGTAGTGTGGATGGTAGTATACAATGGGTGGTGGTGTAGTGTGGGATGGTAGTGTACAATGGGTGGTGGTGTAGTGTGGGATGGTAGTGTACAATGGGTGGTAGTGTAGTGTGGGATGGTAGTGTACAATGGGTGGTGGTGTAGTGTGGGATGGTAGTGTACAATGGGTGGTGGTGTAGTGTGAATGGTAGTGTACAATGGGTGGTGGTGCAGTGTGGGTGGTAGTGTACAATGGGTGGTGGTGTAGTGTGGGATGGTAGTGTACAATGGGTGGTGGTGCAGTGTGGATGGTAGTGTACAATGGGTGGTGGTGTAGTGTGGGATGGTAGTGTACAATGGGTGGTGGTGTAGTGTGGGATGGTAGTGTACAATGGGTGGTGGTGCAGTGTGGATGGTAGTGTACAATGGGTGGTGGTGTAGTGTGGGATGGTAGTGTACAATGGGTGATGGTGTAGTGTGGGATGGTAGTGTACAATGGGTGGTGGTGCAGTGTGGGTGGTAGTATACAATGGGTGGTGGTGTAGTTTGGGATGGTAGTGTACAATGGTTGGTGGTGCAGTGTGGGTGGTAGTATAAAATGGGTGGTGGTGTAGTGTGGGATGGTAGTATACAATGGGTGGTGGTGTAGTGTGGGATGGTAGTGTACAATGGGTGGTGGTGTAGTGTGGATGGTAGTGTACAATGGGTGGTGGTGTAGTGTGGGATGGTAGTGTACAGTGGGTGGTGGTGTAGTGTGGGATGGTAGTGTACAATGGGTGGTGGTGCAGTGTGGGATGGTAGTATACAATGGGTGGTGGTGCAGTGTGGGATGGTAGTATACAATGGGTGGTGGTGCAATGTGGGATGGTAGTATACAGTGGGTGGTGGTGTAGTGTGGATGGTAGTGTACAATGGGTGGTGGTGCAGTGTGGGATGGTAGTATACAATGGGTGGTGGTGCAGTGTGGATGGTAGTATACAGTGGGTGGTGGTGTAGTGTGGGATGGTAGTATACAATGGGTGGTGGTGCAATGTGGGATGGTAGTATACAGTGGGTGGTGGTGTAGTGTGGATGGTAGTGTACAATGGGTGGTGGTGCAGTGTGGGTGGTAGTGTACAATCAGTGGCGGTTCTTGCCACGGGCAAGCAGGACTTTTGCCCGGGGCGCCGCCTTCCGGAGGGCGCTGGCGCCATCCGGAGGGCGCCGCACCGTGGCAAGATCCGCCACTGCTGCCCGCTGTGTCCCCCGTCCGCCTCCGCTGCCCGCTGCCGTCCCCGTCCTCGGCGCCTCCTGTGAAGGGAACTAGACGCTATGCGTCTAGTTTCCCTTCGTGGAGAGTAACTGCTGAGCGGTGCGCGATGACGTCATCGCGCACCGCACAGCAAAGGTCCTCTCCACGAAGGGAACTAGACGCATAGCGTCTAGTTTCTCTTCGTGGAGAGGACCTTTTGCTGTGCGGTGCGCGATGACGTCATCGCGCACCGCTCAGCATTCAAGCGGCGCTTTCAATGTACAGGGGGCGTGACTCACCACGCCCCCTGTATTAGGCCACGCCCCTTTCCTGCCCGGGGCGCTCTGCGCCCTTGAACCGGCCCTGTGTACAATGGGTGGTGGTGCAGTGTGGATGGTAGTGTACAATGGGTGGTAGTGCAGTGTGGGTGGTAGTATAAAATGGGTGGTGGTGTAGTGTGTGGTGGTGGTGGTGCAGTGGGAATGGTAGTGTACACCGGTATGTACCCAATAAGTGGTGCAATGTATCACATCGCAGATGTCATGCATAGTACATCCCGTCCTTCCACTTGCTATTATCTAACAAATAGTAATACAGATATACCCTGCTAACACTGCATACAGAATATATGTGTATGCTTTATATGTCCTGCTCAGGAAATGGCCACAACTCACACTCCTATGCATGTGGCTGGTGTAAAGCTGGGTACACACTAATAGATATATCTGCAGATCAATTCTATGGACGGATCGGGCAGTGTGCTGTGCATACACACTGCCCGATCCGTCGGGGACTGACGTCATGAACTGGGCGGACGTGTACACACGCCCGCCCAGTTCAGCTGTCAATCACCGCCGGCCGCCGCAGCATTTGTACGGGCGGTCGTACACACACAGCGACGCGCCAATATATCGGTAGATATATTGGCCGTCGGCTGTGCTGCGCGGCCGACGCAATACGTCTGTGAACGACGGAGTTCACAGACGTATCGGCAGTACACACTGGCCGACGGTCCCGCGATATATCGGCCGTTCAAGAGAACGGCCGATATATCGACCAGTGTGTACGGGCCTTAAGACTGGCCTGGTCTAGATGGGGGGTGTCTGCCCCCAACAATTCCGCACTGTGCCTCATCTTCCATAATACATTATGGCCCTCATTTCCGAGTTGTTCGCTCGCTAGCTGCTTTTAGCAGCATTCCAAACGCTAGGCCGCCGCCCTCTGGGAGTGTATCTTAGCAGAATTGCTAACGAAAGATTAGCAGTACTGCTACTAAATAATTCCCTGCAGTTTCTGAGCAGCTCCAGACCTGCTCACAGATTGCGATCACCTCAGTCCGTTTAGTTCCTGGTTTGACGTCACAAACACGCCCTGCGTTCCGCCAGTCACTCCCCCGTTTCTCCAGCCACTCCTGCGTTTTTACATGGCACGCCTGCGTTTTTTTAGCACACTCCCTGAAAACGCACAGTTACCACCCAGAAACACCCACTTCCTGTCAATCACACTACGATCACTCTAGCGATGGAAAAACGTCGCTCGAGCTTGTGTAAATCTACAAAGTTTTGTGTGAAAGTACTTAGCGCATGCGCGCTGCGTACCATGTGCATGCGCATTTTTGCCGTTTTTTCACTAAATCACTGCACTGCGAAAATCGGCAGCGAGCGAACAACTCAGAATGACCACCTATATTCCTATATATATTCAGTACTAAAGTCTCCATTCCTGACCCAGACCCCTGTAACCCCTACTTACCTTCCTTGTCTCTTCCCCTGTTCTGTTTTGACTAAACGTAAAATGTAAACATGTGAAACCAACTTGAGCGTTGCAGGGCTGACATTTACCCTCACGATACCCCGGTGGTTTTACCACCCTGGATAAAGGGCTTTACAAGGAGATGGCATAAACTATTCCTATTCCTCTGTATTTACATATAACAGTCAGGCTGCTGATCCCGCAGGGCCTTTACTGTGTGCACATGACAGCTCGTCCTGTTCCTAGGCCCCATACACGGATATACAAATGCAGATGGGGGAGTTGGCGTTATGCACAGCACACAGCCCCCCAGCTACCTCATGTGAGTGACGGTTACCCTTCTGGATTTCTACATCCGCCTCAGATCTCACAGATAAATCTCCATTGGTTTCTGCAACAGAAACTCTATATTTAGTGTGAGGAGGCTTTGCCCCCTGTTTGCTCGGCTGCTATATTCTGCTATCTGTCATACAATTTAATCAGCAAATAAATCTCTCAGCTGACACAGGCCCAAAGGCACCACACATCCAAAGTATACACATAACACTTTCCCCGAGCATTCAGCGGCTTCATAGCAACAAAAAAAAAGTATAGCCTGCATTAAGAAGATAACTTAAGGGGAACTACCATGATATATATATATATATATATATATATATATATATATACACATTTTTTTACTCAAAATATCTACAATATTGAGGTAGTTGCTGAAAAAATCAAGATGAAAGTAAAAAATATAAACCTCAATTGTTTAGAACGGCGGTTCTCAACCACGTGGTACCCGCACTAAGGTCAGGTGGTACGTCTACTAGAGTCAGGTTGGGGTCCGGGACTGAGGGTCGACAGCACAAAGGTCGACACACCTTAGGTCGACGCCAATTGGTCGACACACCTTAGGTCGACATAGGCAAAAGGTCGACATGGACAAAAGGTCGACAGGGACAAGGTCGACATGGAAAAAGGTCGATATGAGTTTTTAATGTTTTTTTGGTGTCGTTTTCTTCGTAGAGTGACCGGGAACCCCAATTAGTGCACCGCGTCCCCTCGCATGGCTCGCTTCGCTCGCCATGCTTCGGGCATGGTGCCTTCGCTCCGCTACCGCTTTGCTCGGCACACTTTACCGTTCCAATCGTAGTCCACGTGGATCGTTAAGTATGAAAAGGTTCAAAAAAAGAAAAAAATCGTGAAAAACTCATGTCGACCTTTTTCCATGTCGACATTGTTACTGTCGACATTTTGTCCGTGTCGACATTTTGTCCATGTCGACATAAGGTGTGTCGACCAATTGGTGTCAACCTAAGATGTGTCGACCTTTGTGCTGTCGACCTGGAGTCCAGATACCGTCAGGTTGTATGTGTACGACGGTCAGGTGGTACTCCTTCTAGTGTCAGGTGGTATGCGTCATGCGTGCTACGTTCAGGTGGTATGCCTATAAGGGCCAGGTGGTACGAGTCCTAGGGCCAGGTGGTACGAGTTATAGGGCCAGGTGGTATGTGTACTAGGGTCAGGTGGTGCACATACCAGGGTCAGGTGGTATGCGTACTAGAGTCAGGTTGTAAGTGTACTAGGGTCAGGTGGTATGATACTAGGGCCAGGTGGTACACCTACTAGGGTCAGGTGGTACGCGCACTATAGTAAGGTGGTATGAGTAAGATCAAGTGGTAGGCGTACTATGATCAGATGGCCAGGGTCAGGTGGTGTGTATGATATGGTCAGGTGGCACATGGAGCCGGCCACCAGACAACTGCTCATAATAAGACTACTGTAATTCTCTGCTTCACAAAGCAGAGGAGAGTGAATGGTATCAGCTGGCTTCTGTGACATGTGACCACAGCACACCCAATCAGAAACAGAGAAGGAGGTGACAGTGTAGTACATTCTCCCACACTGTGGATCTCCCTCCTGGTTATGCCTAGTGCTGGATAGTGGAAGCTAGGGCGACCCCATGCTCCTTGGGGTGTGGTATGCAAGGTCGACCACACTTAGGTCGACAGTGTCTAGGTCGACCACAATTGGTCGACAGTAAGTGGGTAGACACGGATTCTAAGTCTACAGGGACTCTAAGTCGACATGACAGAAGGTCGACGTGAGATTTTTCACTTTTTTTGGTGGCGTTTTCTCCATACAGTGACCGGGAACCCCAATTAGTGCACCGCGTCCCCTCGCATGGCTCGTTTCGCTCACCATGCAAGGTGCATCGCTGCGCTCACCATGCAAGGTGCATCGCTGCGCTCGGCACAGGTTACCGTTCCCACTTCTAGTCCACATGGTTCGTAAAGTTTGAAAAAGTTAACAAAATGTACATTTTTTTTTTTAAACTCATGTCAACCTTTTTGTCATGTCGACCTAGAGTCCCTGTTGACCTAGAAACCATGTCGACCTACTTACTGTTGACCAATAGTGGTTGATCTAGACATTGTAGTCGACCTAGAGACCGGATACCCAGGCGCGTTTCTACAGAGGAGGGGGCCCGTGTGCACCTCCGGGTGGGGCCCCTCCTCTGAACGGCGATGTAGACTCCAGCAATGTGCCAGAGTCTACTGCGCATGCGCAGGTCTCCGGAAACATGGCGCCCGCCATGATCCGGAGACCAATTTGGCTACCGCACATGCGCAGCGGGCATTTTGGTGGGGATTTCCGTCGCGGACGCTGCGCCCGCCGCTGGACTCCGGTAAGGTAAGTCTTTAAATGGGTGCAATGTGTGCGGTGTGGGCCCCCCCTGCACCGCACACACTGCACCCATTATAGAAACGCCAATGCGGATACCGCTCCTTGTCCCCCAGACTTTTCCATTACCGTTCTAACCATAAGAACATACTGCACTTAACATAACTACCTCAGTATACAGGAAGGAGAAATAGAATTTTCATGTTGCAATTCTACAATGACAAAAATGACTATATATATATATATATATATATATATATATATATAGTGCAGCAGGCCCGGCACTCCACGAGTAAAGATGTAGCTGGGTTTGGTGCCCTTACAGATAAAGCATGTAGGGAAACAAAGGTACGGCACTCACAACCACTTGGCAACCAAAATAACGACAGGAAGCAGTTTGACTATACAACGTTTCAAACTGTAATTGAGTTTACCTGACGAAAAACTCAATTAGAGTTTGAAACGTTGTATAGTCAAACTGCTTCCTGTCGTTATTTTGGTTGCCAAGTGGTTGTGAGTGCCGTACCTTTGTTTCCCTATATATATATATATATATATATATATATATATATATATATATATATATAGACAGTATTATATCTAGAAATAACGAGGCACAATATATATTTATAATTGGTGCGTTGTGAATTTCTTTTGCATGTTACAGAGTTTCTCACTTATAGGTGCATTTAGTCTTGTCCGATAGATACATATGCTATTAAATCGGCGTTTGTTCAAAAGCAAATGCATATTAAAGAACAAAATGGCAACAGCTATCCCATTCCTTATTGTCAGCGCTAGTACATTAGACTTTAATACAAGAAAAATCAGATAAGCTCAAGCCAGAGGGGCTCATTCACAGCTGAACGCAATTCAGTTTTACCGACTTATCTTGTGTGCTTCCCACACTTCTGTAGTCGCTTGTCCTAAAGGGCCCCATACACTACAGTGACATGTCGGACCCCCATGTCGCATAAGATTTCCCTTGAACCGCCCGGCAGCCTCCTGGGCGTCAGGAAGGCATAGGATATATTGTATGTAGTCCTTTTGCATATGATGTATCTTATGCGATCCCAGCCATGCCGGTGGGATCAGATAGATCACGTGTGCAGCACTAACAACCTAGGGGCTCCGATCCGATGCTCATGGGAGCGCGCATCGGATCGGATTGGATGCAAAACACATCCGATTTGCCACTTTCCATTCGACCTGAAAGGTCGAAATAGGATGAAACCGGGCATTATCGTACTAGTGTATGGGGCCCATCAGCAGGGGTGTATCTAGGAATACGGGCGCCCCTGGCAAAGTAAGGGACTGGTGCCCCACATATTTGAAATAGGGAGGGTGCATGATCTTGTGGGAAAGGGTTACTACACAGTAGTAACCCTTATAAACATCATGCCCACACAGTAGCAGTTCCCTTTACACATTATGCCCACACAGTAATTCTTATAACACTGACGAGACATCAGCAGTGCCTGGCCTGGCTGAGGATGCAATGCCACCCAAGGGCAGGTAGTATAATCAAACAGTAGTGCAAAGAAGTGCAGTGCAGCGCACTACCCAGTGGTGCAAGTAGAAAAAAATCCTTAGTGGTACTGTGTGCATGCGCCTTCGCCAAAAAATGGGTGTGGCCACATGGGGTGTGGCCAATGAAAATGGGGGCGTGATACACATATGACCCCAATAGTGCAATGCCAGATACACATCTGCCCCCAATAGTGCCAGATACACACATGCCCCCACAGTGCCAGATATGCCCCCACGGTGTTAGATATTCCCCCACAGTGCCAGATACACATATGCCCCCACAGGGCCAGATATGCCCCCGTGTTGACAGATATACCCCCACATTGCCAGATACACATGCCCCAACAGTGCTAGATATGCCCTATAGTGCCAGATATGCCCCCACGGTGCCAGATAAGTCCTCACAGTCATATAGTCATAGTCCCCCTCCCCCTCCCAGTACATAGCCATAGTCCCCTCCCAGTAAATAGCCATAGTCCCCATCTCCCCAAGCAATAGCCGTAGTCTCCCAGCACATAGCCATAGTCTACACCTCTCCCAACACAGTCATACAGTATTCCCCACCCACTTCCATCACATAACAATAGTTCCCTGCCAGCATAGAAAGCCATAGTCCCCCTCCCTGCACATAGCCCCTCACCTCCCCAAGCACATAGCCATTGTCCCCATCCCCTCCCAGTATATAGCTGTAGTCCGCCCTTAGCACATAGTAGTAGTCTCCCCCACTCCCAGCAAACACATAGCCTCCCGACACAGTACATAGCCCTAGTCCCCACCCCGCAACATCCCAGCAGATAGCCGTAGTGTCTGGCAATGCCTGCTGTGCTGAGCTGCCTGGGATGGAGGGCGGAGGATCGCTCAGCAGGCAGGAGCTGGCACCGGTGTCCGGCACCGCACCAAACTACGTGCAGAAACTGAAAATAAACTACAGCTCCCAGCAGCCCTTGCCGCCGGGAGCTCCCGACAGCAATTGTGTCTGGGAGTTGTAGTTTATTTTCAGTTTCTTCCCTGTAGTGCATTGCGGTGCCGTACATCGGCGCCAGCTCCGGCCTTCTGAGCAATCCTCCGCCCTTCATTCCAGGCAATGCACAGGCAGCTTAGCACAGCAGGTACTACGGCTCAAGGGATTCCACCCATTGGCCAAGGGTGGCACCGTCGGGCGGCGCCCCCTGCTCGGCTGGCGCCCCTGGCGAGTGCCATCCTGGCCAATGGGTAGATACGCCCCTGCCCTTCAGTCACCATGAACATTTACATTGGTAGCTGAAAATATCCCTATTTTTCAAAACTGCTTTTTTTTTTTTACATTTTAAACACCCGTATACGCACTCCTGGCCTCTTATACGCACTCCTGGACCCTTATGCTCACTCCTGGCTCCTTATACTTACTTCTGGCCCCTTGTACTCACTCCTAGCATCTTGTACTTACTTCTGGCCCCTTATACTCACTCCTAGCTCCTTATACTTTATTCTGGCCCCTTATACTCACTCCTTGCTCCTTATAGTCACTCCTGTCCCCTTGTACTCACTCCAGGCTCCTTATACTCACTCCTGGCCCCTTATACTTACTCCTGGCTCCTTATACTCACTCCTTGCTCCTTATACTCACTCCTGGCCCCTTATACTTACTCCTGGCTCCTTATACTCACTCCTTGCTCCTTATAGTCACTCCTGTCCCCTTGTACTCACTCCAGGCTCCTTATACTCACTCCTGGCCCCTTATACTCACTCCTGGCCCCTTATACTTACTCCTGGCTCCTTATACTCACTCCTGGCCCCTTATACTCACTCCTGGCCCCTTATACTTACTCCTGGCTCCTTATACTCACTCCTGGCCCCTTGTACGCACTCCTGGACCCTTATGCTCACTCCTGGCCCCTTATACTTACTCCTGGCCCCTTGTACGCACACCTGCCCCCTGTACTCACTCCTGGCCCCTTATACACACTCCTGGCCCCTTATACTCAGTCCTGGTCCCTTATACTCAGTCCTGTACCCTTATACATACTCCTGAGGTGGGATGTAGCAGGCATCGCATTTTGCTTGCGATGCATCCTGCCACTCTCCGCATGCATTAATAGAATCACAAAGGACAGCGCTTGCAGTAATAGCTTTCCTTTTCGATAGGCTTCTATTGGTCAACACTATGTGAAGATGGCATTGCCCACCGCATCCAAGTCCCGGAATCTATCGCATTCCGGGGCTTGGCGCATATGCGGTACGTGGCCAAACCTCTGGAAGCGGCATTTTCGGAGGTTTGGGCGCATTTTTTTTGTTTGCCACATCTCGCCCCTGGACCCTTATACACACTCTTAGCCATCAATGTGTTCCTAGAAATTAGATTATAATGTTAGAACGCCATTGGTTGGGAGCGGTCCAGACAACGTAGGTGTGTCCGGACCATTGCGGGGGCGGGCCGTGGCGGCTGCATGACGTCACACGCAGCCACTGCGACCCAAAACGCGGTGGTAGCTGCCTGCTAGCGCAGCTAGGGAGCTACTTGGTGGGTGCTAAAGCATTGTCGCTGTGCGATGCTTTCACACTCGTGTGTGTGTGTGTGTGTGTGTGTGTGTGTGTGTGTGTGTGTGTGTGTGTGTGTGTGCGGGGGGGTTTGGCCTGACATGCGGGGTGGACTAGCCCTGTGCTGGGTGCCCCACCCCCGCATGTCACAGAAACTGATCGTAGCTGTGGTAAATTCAGGTCTGAATCACCCCCCACGTTTTTCCTGTGCCTTAATGACGCTTGCGCTGAGAAGATATTAGTTACAGACAGTGGAAAGATTATGGGGTAGCCAATAAACACTGGGGGTCATTCCGAGATGATTGAAATTTAGCACAGCTACGATCAGTCACACTGACATGCGGGCATGCGCCCAGCCCAGGGCTATCCCGCCCCGCATGTCAGTGCCGCCCCCCCTGCGCAGAAGTGCAAAGGCATCGCACAGCGGCAATGCCTTTTCACTTCAAGAGTAGCTCCCGACCAACGCAGCTTTAGCGTGCTGGCCGGGAGCTACTCATTGCTCCCCGGCCCGCAGCGGCTGCGTGCCCGCCCCCCCGTTCGGTCCGGCCACACCTGCGTTGGCTGGACTGCGCCCATGAAACAGCGGCCAAATGCCGCCATTCCGCCCCCCCCGCACAGCGACCACCTCTGCCTGTCAATCAGGCAGAGGCGATCGTAGCGGGCCGACAGCCTTCGGCCGTCTGGCATGCCCCGGCGCATGCGCAGTTCTGACACGATCGCACTGCTGCGAAAAACTGCAGCGTGCGATCGGGTCAGAATGACCCCCACTGTGCAGTGGACATAGGGGTAAATTTACTAAGATGGGAGTTCTAGTTAAGATAGGATTCTACTTCTCATTTATCTAGCACCTAATTGTCTCCCTGTCCCGTAGCTGCTGTACTTCCCACTACCACACTGTCTATAGTTTTGCCAGTGTCTGTATATATAGTGAGTTCTGATGTCATCAATTGCATGTTTATTAGGCAAACTTGCATGTTATAGGATAAAATGGACTAGTCAACCGTGTTGCTCGAAATCCGGCAAAAAAAAAAAAAAAATGAATGTGTTCTACAATGCATTCATCTAAAATTTACTGTATCCCGACAGTTTACTATGGCTCTCATTCCGAGTTGTTCGCTCGCTAGCTGCTTTTAGCAGCATTGCACACACTAAGCCTTCGCCCTCTGGGAGTGTATCTTAGCTTAGCAGATTTGCGAACGAAAGATTAGCAGAATTGCGAATAGAAAATTCTTAGCAGTTTCTGAGTAGCTCGATACTTACTTAGCCATTGCGATCAGTTCAGTCAGTTTCGTTCCTGGTTTGACGTCACAAACACACCCAGCGTTCGCCCAGACACTCCCCCGTTTCTTCAGACACTCCCGCGTTTTTCCCAGAAACGCCAGCGTTTTTTCGCACACGCCCATAAAACGGCCAGTTTCCGCCCAGAAACACCCACTTCCTGTCAATCACACTACGATCACCAGAACGATGAAAAATCCTTGTTATGCCGTGAGTAAAATACCAAACTTTTGTGTAAAATAACTAAGCGCATGCGCTCTGCGAACCTTGCGCATGCGCAGTAAGCGACTAATCGCAATATAGCGAAAATCAGCAGCGAGCGAACAACTCGGAATGACCACCTATATCCCGAAATGTATCTGTATCCCTAAAGAGTTAGAAAGAAGTCATTATATAAAATGAATTTAGGGCAGAATAAAATTGGCAAGGGCTTCGCTGCAATTTACAACCCAAAGGGAAAAAAAGTGCACGCTCCCCACTCAATGCTTTTTCTATGAGAAAAAAATCACAACGTTGATGCGTTATTCCTCAACAACCTGACCTATTATCAAAATTCGGCGACCTTATTGCAAATCTACATCACACACCCTATCGAATGACACCTGAGCCATCGAAATCGGTGTTGTAATTGCGGAGTAGTTGCTCTCACCAAAAAATTGCTTAGCCGATTGAATATACAGATAAAGTACATCAGGTTTTTGTGAGTTGTACTACACAGAGTTCCAATCCCTTACAGCAGAGAGCGCATTCCGACATATTGGGGGTCATTCCGAGTTGATCGCTCGCTAGCAGTTTTTAGCAGTCGTGCAAACGCTATGCCGCCGCCCACTGGGAGTGTATTTTAGCTTAGCAGAAGTGCGAACGAAAGGATTGCAGAGCGGTTACAAAGTTGTTTTGTGCAGTTTTAGAGTAGCTCAAAACCTACTCAGCACTTGGGATCACTTCAGACTGTTCAGTTCCTGTTCTGACGTCACAAACACGCCCTGCGTTCGCCCAGCCACGCCTGCGTTTTTCCTGGCACGCCTGCGTTTTTTCAAACACTCCCTGAAAACGGTCAGCTGACACCCAGAAACGCCCACTTCATGTCAATTACTCTGCGGCGGCCATTGCGACTGAAAAGCTTCGCTAGACCTTGTGTAAAAATACATCGGCCGTTGTGAAAGTACGTCACGCGTGTGCACTGCGCCACATACGCATGCGCAGAAGTGCCCTTTTTTTACTTAATCGCAGTGCTGCAAACATTTTCAGCTAGCGATCAACTCGGAATGACCCCCATAGACAGACAGCCTTGGAGAGTGATAAATTGCACGGTGATAAAGTACCAACCAATCAGCTCCTAACTGCCATGTTACTGGCTGTTTGAAAAATTACAGTTAGGAGCTGATTGGTTGGTACTTTATCACCGTGCAATTTATTACTCTCCAAGGCTTGATAAACCTGAGCCAAAATCTTCAGTAAGTTCTCTATATAAACATTATGCACCCATACTTGCTGGGTCCAAATAGGATATCAGCAGTGTGGTTGGCATAGATGTAAGCATTACTGCCTCACAATACTGAGATCTTGGGTTTGTCCCTATATGTGTGGGGTTTGTATGTTTTCCCCACATTTGTTTGAGTTTCCTCCAGCTGCTCCGGTTTCCTGTAACAATCCACACACATACTGGTAAGTTAATTGGTTTCTGACAAGAACAAAAGAAAAATTATCCCTATTGTATATGTGCATCCATGTGTTAGTGAATATAGATTGTAAGCTCCAGTGGAGCAGGGACTGACTAGAATTATTAAATATTCTCTGTAAAGCGCTGCGGAATGCGTGTGCACTACACGGTGGCCCAAATGTAGGTATACAGTAATGATAATTAATTATTCTTTCTTTATGTGTTAGCCCCAAGTCACATCCAGGGCTGACTTTGCCGAACAGTTTTCTTTTCTTCCCAGCAAGATGGGGCTTCTCCTCATTTTGCTTTGGCTGTATGGGAATACCTTGACAACACGGCTTTGGACTGGGCAATGTGGCAGCACTGAATGGCCGCCACGTTCACCTGACTTCATACCAACTAACATTTCTTGGGGTGTAGTAAAGGACAACGTATTTCAGGGGAAACCTCTCACAGTGGACGAATTGAAGGCGCTCATCTCTCAGGCTTTGTCGACATTGGGACTGACAGAGATTTGGGTGTTATTGTGTGTCACAGTGTAAAAGGACAGGCTGCAGGACTATTGCAAGGTTGATGGAAGACATTTCGAGCACCTACTAAAACAGACAGAAAATATGAAACATGTTGTCCTTCAGCCCAATATACAATACAGTATACATACTTTTGGGCCACCCTGTATATAAATAACTAGTAATAAATGCAAATAATGTTGGGGAACGTCCTATTTTGTATCATTATGTTACCTCGCAATGGCACAATTCATGCCACTACACAGCGGAGTTAGGACACAGTGACGCGTTTTGCCATGTTAGGGAGTACAGAAATAAGGATTCTTCATGATGACCCAAGGTATTAGGCAGCCATGAATTCTAAATAGATGTTGGACCTTATTAAGAGATGGATGCTGGGCCTTATTAAGAGATGGATGCAGCCACTACTTCGCATGCAACGGCCGCATCCATCTGGTTTGCACACACGCATTGGCCATAGTGCACATGTGCGACTCTTCACAATGTGGTCGCATCCCAGAAGGATGCGGCCACAATGTGACTGACAGCGGCGGCTGTCGGGGGACGGGACAATGACGCTGTGTTTCAAGGGCGTGGTCCGGACAACGCAGGTGTGTCCGGACCATTTTTGGGGTGGCTGCGTGACATCGTACGTAGCTGCTTCGAGAAATCAAATGGCACCGGACCGCCTGCCAGCACAGCCAGCCTGCGCAGGCAGGGGTCGACCTTAAATCGATGTGTTTGCAATTAAATTGCATCGGTGGGTGGCACCAAACATATGCTGGGTGGCCTTGCTGAAGCAAGATCTGCTTCCATCTCTGAATAACCCCCATTATACAGTATGTACTGAAGTGCACATTTTGTCAATAAAGTTTGTTATATTGACATGGAAATGATTTACATGAAAGGAAACTGTATGAACTCTTTGCTCTCAAATATGGCTGATTAAAAAACAGAGAAAATGTCACTTTTGCCGATGCGTTTTTATAAAACTCTTTCTGACTTGCTTGTACAATTAAGTCTAGCTCAAGCCACAGGGCGAATCAGATTTTTTTCTATATATAGTATGCAGTGGCTCCCACAAATCCAAATGTGCTGCTATAATATAATAATATTCTTGTGCGTGTGTGCGTGTGTGTGACTGTGTGTGTGACTGTGTGTGTGTGTGTGCGTGTGCGTGTGCGTGTGCGTGTGTGTGTGTGTGTGTGTGTGTGTGTGTGTGTGTGTGTGTGTGTGTAGGCCTACTCACTGAGGCGGCTGAAAGAAACGCGAGACGTTTCTGCATCCAACAACAGATATTGTGTTTTGTTTGGAAAAACTAGTACAGACACGATCCCTACAGGAAATCTCTTTAAATTAAACAACCGCTTTGGTTTTTATTTTATTTTATATGGATTATATTTTTGGCTGATTGCACAGCTACAAATATGCGGTAACAGAATGGATTTAGGATCATCCTCTTTGTTACGCCAGTCAAGACTGGAAGCCATATTAAAGGTAGACATACGATAGATTTTACTTGAAAATCAAATAGTTTCTCAGGGTCTGACGGTCGTTATCACAGTTATCCGTTCCTTACATAGTCGTAGCCTAAGCTAGGGTGGATGTGACTAAAGACCAGCTAATGTAAAAAGTACTACAGATGATATGCACAAACATGTCTACAGTGCCACCAACAGGGGGGGACTGTGGGGACTGGTGTCTTATAAAACATGTGCTGACAGCCCCCGGGGATCAGCAGCACTGAAGGAGGCAGGTTATATAGCCCCCCGCTTTACCAACTAAGGCTTTGTAATGAGAGTTGGTGCTATCATAGCACCCTCCCCAGTAGCTCCCACCTGGCTTCTCCCGCCAATGGACCCAGAGACCCCCCTCTGCTGAGAAGTCAGCAAGGTTGATCATACTTGTAGGAAACTGTACCAAAACATCTACAGGGGAGAAGTGGAGGTGCCGCCCATTGCTACAAATCAGGTTCTAACTGTAGTTTATCTAGTACAGACCTGGCCAACCTGTGGCTCTCAAGCTGTTTTGAAACTACAAGTACCAGCAAGTTTTACCAGCTGATTGGTGGGAGGGCATTCTGTCCCTCCTGGAGAGGGTCATTTTGGGAGGTATGTTTTAGTTTCACAACAGCTGGAGAGCCACAGGTTGGCCAGGCCTGATTCTAGTACATTCTATAAAATGAAAGCTAGAGCCTGATTGGTTGCTACGAGCAACAGCAACACTAGCCCTCTTTAGAAAGTTGATCCAACGTGTCTGCATCTCCAAAGGGGATCTAACTGCCTCAATCCTCTGGAAAGCCTAGGTGCACAATGTAGGCTGCATGTACCTCATACAGATTCCAGGGCTACTTCACTTTACTAAATATCACTCAAAATAAAATGTTATTTATTAGTAAAGAAATAAACATGTACAAAACGAATCACAAGAGGTATATTTAGTTATAATATTATTTCTGGTGCCAAAGTTCATGATTATCATCAGGGAAGATAACTGATCTCTGCTGATGCCCCAGGGCTGCACTACTAACATGTTTCACTATCTACCTAATTAATGTGGTATTTACTGTGCGGAGGAGGCCTATCTATTTGTAGCATACATATATAATTTCATACATAGTAATTAAGGGGATCATTCCAGGCTGTTTGCTCGCTAGCAGTTTTTAGCAGCCGTGCAAACGCATTGTCGCTGCCCACCGGGGAGTGGTTTTTCTCTTTGCAGAAGTGCAAACGCTTGTGCAGCAGAGCGCCTGCAAAATAATTTTGTGCAAAACAAGACCAGCCCTGTAGTTACTCTTCGTGTGCGATGATTCTAACGACGGAGGGACGGCTTTTGATGTCACACACCCACCCAGCGTTCGCCCAGCCACACCTGCGTTTTTCCCGACACGCCTGCGTTTTTCTAAGCACTCCCTGAAAATGGTCGGTTGACACCCAGAAATGCCCACTTCATGTCAATCTGCGTTCGGCCGTGCAACTGAAAGCTTCGCTAGAACCTGTGCAAAACCACAATGCTCTTTGTACCCGTACGTCGCGCGTGTACATAGCGGTGCATACGCATGTGCAGATTAGCCTTTTTTTTCACTGATCGCTGCGAACAACGGCAGCTAGCGAACAACTCAGAATGACCCCCTATATTGCTAACTGAAAAATAATTTTCTTACCTCATGTTATAATTGTTTTGTCTAAAATTTACTGTTTTACTTACAAAAAATCTATTAATCTCTCCATGTGCAGCCAGACAGGACCTTAATTATCCTAATTTTACAGCTACGTTAGTACCTTACCACTGGAATGGAGTGTTCTTTGCTAATAGAGAGAACCAAAGATAGTGGCGAGAGATAAAGTACCAAACAATCAGCTCCTGACATTTTTCAAACACAGCTTGTAACATGACAGTTGGAAGCTGACTGACTGGCAAGAATGGCGACTCCAGAGGCGGGTCTGCACGGCAACACAGTCCAAAATTCAAATAAGGGAGCCACACTTACTGCCAGTGAGTCCCGGGCGGCCATGTTTGGCAGTGTTTGGGGTGGCAGTTGGTGTGGCTCCCCTATTCGAATTTTGGACTGCGCTGCACCGCAACCTCTGGAGCCGGCAATGGTTGGCACTTTATCTCTCTCCAAACTTTGATAACTCTTCCCCAGCACCATAAAGTTAATAATTCAATGTCAATGTTTATTCCACCGTAATAGTGGTAAGGTATGGCTGGACATTTGCATTATATGGTGGGTGTACTTTGTGCTTCACTAGAGGAGCCATAATCTCAGCCTGCCTGAGTGTGCAGTATGTGCTATAAGGAAAGTGCAGAATAGTATGGCGCTGGTCACTTCACACTTTTCTGGTGTATGTAATTTCACCCCACAGGTGAGGAACAAAGCCGGGGACTTTGGGCAGGAGCACTCTGCCTTCCTCATTATAACCCTGTGTGGTGTCTGGTTACTTCCTTTTTATGCCCGCTTTGTTCTCATGTTTAAAATCACTTGTCTGTACCCCCTTCCAGGTCCTTGGAAATTGGGATCCAAGAGAGGTGTGGGAGTGGCTCCGCCTCTAAAATTAACCCTTTTGTTCTGAGCTGGCTAAAGGATATGCACCGTTGGCCACAAACAGCTGCCACATCTGCGATGTTCTAGGGGAAATGTACCCAAGAAGAAGGGTGTAATTACAATAATTTTAATTTGTATATTCTTCTGCTGATATTGTATGTCACGTGCATTTATTGCAATGTTCTGAGCTCCTAAATGGAAGCTCCTCTTAGTTTAAATGCATGAGTTGTGTAACATGAACTATTCCAGGAGAATCTTTGATTTAATTTATGGGAATCGTAGAATTATACAAGGCTTGCAGCTCTCTGTTATAATCTAAGTGCCATTACTTACCTTTAGGCCAGGGGCCTGATTCAAAGCATTGTTTTCGGGAACAATGCCCATCCTCCATGAAAAATGATCTAATTGGACAATCAGATCTGCGTGTGTTGGTGGTTTTAATATAATATAATATATGAAGCCTGAACATTTGTTGCTCTATAACTAAAAGAATAATAAAATAAATTGCTCTGTCTTTAAAATGTACCAGAGCAGCCATTTTGTGTTGCTGAATCCATATTGGCTGGAATGCAGCCAATCACTTCACTAGTAACGAGTGACATCACTGATGCAGGAGGCACTAAGTTCTGGCCCCACACATTAATAGCTGACCAACTATAAATAAGTGCTTTAGGGACTAGCATTTATCAGAAGATTCTTGGCTAATTCTTCACTCTGTTTTGCAGGGTCCCCTCCCCGGCTGTTCCCCCTCTGCTGCCACGCCTCGAAAGAAGCGAGGGATCGGACAACGGAATCCCAAAAGCAGCTGTTGTAAAAGGTTCAGCTGCAGTTGGGACCCGTTAGCAGATCCCTTGCATGTTCAGCGCTTGACTTGTGTGGAAGTTTTAGGTCCTTCCAGGTGATCTTCAACCAGGACACTACCCAGTACTGAGCATGCGCGACAGAAGTGCCCTTACTGGTGTTGGAAGAAGAAGATTGTGAAAGAGAAGAAGAGATGGTGAGTGGGGAAACCCTTTCAGATATGAAACAAGGTACATGGACAGACTCTGCAGTAGGGGTGGTGTCAGACAGGAGCTTTCGTGGAGATGTATCAAGCCTTGGAGAGAGATACAGGCCCAGATTTATCAAGCCTTGGAGAGAGATACAGGCCCTGATTTATCAAGCCTTGGAGAGAGATAAATTGCACGGTGGTAAAGTATCAACCAATGCGAATGGATAGGCTACTGTTATACAATTCACATAACCAGTCAACAATCATTTTTTAAATGGACAATTCTATTTATTTATTTTTTACATTCATTTCCACAGTTTTCTTTCATCTCAGAATGCAACATAATGCATAACCCATTGATCGGGCAATGCGGATTTGCCTGATCACTATTTATTTTAATTAATTATTCACTTTAAAGCAACTGATTTAATAATGCTTGTCTATTTCTTCTTCCCTCTTCGGTGAAAGATATATCTAAAGATAGCTACTGATTTCCTGCCAGAAACCACATTTGCCGTTGAAAGTAAAAAAAAAAAAAAAACACAGATAGACCCAAAACAGTCAGAGTTGCCATGTATCAGACTGTCGGAGGTTGACGCCATGTAAGTGGCCTTGTGGATACAGGAAGATGTTGTCATATCTGTGATTGTGGTTAGGGTGTGAGCAAATGTTCTGTTAGACTGTTACCAGTCCCTTGGATATCGCTTGTATCTAACTACTGCTCCGGCCACATTGAAAAAAAAAAAAAAGTAAACGTGATTTCAGTTGTAATTGCGTTCGGCAAGCCACTCCCCCGTTTCTCCAGACACTCCCGCGTTTTTCCCTGACACGCCTGCGTTTTTTAGCACACTCCCGGATAACGCTCAGTTACCACCCAGAAACGCCCCTTTCCTGTCAATCATTCACCGATCAGCAGTGCGACTCTGAAAAGCGCCGCACGAACACTAGCAAATCTACTAAGTTTTGTGTAAAATAACTTAGCGCATGCACTCTGCGTACCATGCGCATGCGCATTTAGCAACAAATCGCAGCATAGCGAAAATCGGCAACGAGCGAACAACTCGGAATGACCACCATGGTTTTGCCCATTAGCTAACAAATTTGCTGCTGTGATCAGGTCTCAATTAGGCCCTAAGAAAAGTAACCCTAGTATGTAACAGTATGTGCAAAGGAAGAAGAGCAGATTCTACCCAGGTATATGGACAGTCTGTTATATTTTATGTTCCCTGTGTTCTGTCATCAGTCCCACCTAGAAAATGCCAAAGCTTCTAAGAACTAGTCCTAATAAATCATCTACGTAAGGCTCCTATGTGGCCAAAATTTTCCAGGATGCTTTTTTTTTCTAGCGGACATTCTGTATCAATAGTGGCGATTTACAAATGGCAAATTCTGTGGACCAGCTGTTGGTCCTTTATGTACACCAGTGCCCCCACTTGTCCTCCCCAAGTGCATGCCAGGGCTTGTGAACACTTTGTGGTGTTTGTAACGGCCCCCCGTAAAATCGGTGAACCTAAAAAGGTCAGGAGAAGAAGAGGGTGTACCCACCTACAGAGCGCATAACTCCCTAAATCCACCCAACTAATTTTGTTGGCCTGTACAAACCTTGCACAACAGTACAGAGCCGGATTACCCACAAAGAAAGCACCCTAGACCTCTGCCTGGAGCCCAGTGGCACTGAGCGGGGTTCAGATTATACTCTCCCCCTGGAATGTTTCTGTCATGTAACTCACAGCTACTACATAACTGCTTCCACTACAACCAAGTTTTTACTTCTCCAACTCTTGTTAGTTCAGTGACCGCTCCCCTCATCTCACACGTCAGGTGATGCCCCATCCACCTCACCCCCTCTGGTTTCCATGACACTTCTACATCCAACCGGTAAATGTTCCAGGATACTCCGCTTGTGATTGCATTTGGACACACTGGGGTAAATTTACTAAGGTGGGAGTTTTTTTTTTAAAGAATGTGATGTTGCCCAGAGCAACCAATCTATTATATTCTAGAAGCCATTAGATAAATGTAGAATCTGATTGGTTGCTACGCAGGGCTGTTTCTAACCAATTTGGCTCCCAGTGCGAGATTTAAAAATGCGCCCCCCATGACATAAAAAAATGTGCCCCCCACACCTAGATAAAAAAAAAAACTTGCGCGCGCACCCGGCAAGGGGCCGTGGCCTCATCTAAATGGGTGTGACCTCATTTAAATGGGCATGGCCTCGTCTGAAAAGACTACCTCACAATCCAGTTTTTGACCCTGCTCCAACAGATCACGACAACCACAGGAAAAAAAAATTCTACCATATTAAGCCCCACACAGTAATGCCCCATGCACCATATTATGCCACACACCGCAATGCCCTTGATACATTAAATCCCCACACTACGGCAGGCAAGAGTCCCCATTTCACACATTACGGCAGGTGTCCCCATTTTACACATTGAGAGAGAGAGAGAGAGAATACTTACAGAGGCGATTACCGCTGTTCGGCCCGCCTCACCAGTCGCTCCTTGCGCCGGCCTTTCCCTCTTCCTAACTTGGATCCCCCTCTGTACTCCGCTCAGGGGGGAAGGGGGGGGGGTTCGCGGAGTGACGGGGTTGCGTCGTGACGTAACGACGCAACCGCGTCATTCCGTGAAACTCCACCCCCCGAGCGGGTTACTCGGGGAGAAATAGGAGGGGGAAGCAGGGAGCCACAGTTAGTGCCGCGGCGGGCGCCCAGTGCGGTTGCACTGCTCGCCTGCCCCAAGAAACGGCCCTGTTGCTACGAGTAACACCACCAGTTTTAAAAAGAAACCTCCCCCTTTAGTAAATGTACACCATTATGTGACATTGAAAGACATGGAAGTGTCCCAAACCAGTATCCTGCCTGGTGTGCCACGGTGTCTCAATCGAGTTCTTGGCGGGTGACCTAAAACATCTTGCAGAAAAGCATTTGCATATTGGCTGCGCATATAAATAACAACTATTGTGTTTTATTTTTCTAGAATCCACTCCTAATGCACCAACCGTACAGAATTATCTGGCACTGGACTGTGCAAAATTAGACTAATAAATCTCTAAACTCTTTGATCTTGCTAATTAAGTTACGGCTTGACTACTCATGGACTCCACCGGTTAGGATATCCCTGAGAGACACTGCCCTGGAATGACACGATCACTCCCGTTGAGCCCAAGCACAGACGCGCCATCGGGAATATCGTGTCGCTCCAAAGCTCTCTCTTCATCTCCAGTGAAGACATTTGGATGCTCAACAAAAGTTCATGGTTGTAAAATCCCAATTACATGATATACTGTGCAGAAAAAGATGTATTTTTATGTTTTACATAAATCACTATATTGGGCTATTATAAGAATGGTGGTACTTTTTTTTTATTTCTCCTTGGTAAGTTTCTTCTGCCTGATAATAATTTATGTGTCATGTGACTTCCATGGCAACCAAAGTCACATGGCACATGATGAAGGGAGCAGAGAGGTTTTTTTCAAGGCCCTGTTGTGCTCTGTCTGTTCTGCCTTCACATGACATGCGGATAGCTGTGAGCCTGTATATTAGTGACAACATCTAGGGCACAGGTTCTCAAACTCAGTCCTCAGGACTCCACACGGTTCATGTTTTGCAGGTCACCTGTAGATTTTTAAAATGTGACAGTTGGTGATACACAGCGCACCTGCTGGGTGACATTGAAAACGTGAACTGTGTGAGGTCCTGAGGACCGAGTTTGAGAACCACTGCTCTAGAGAGATTTTGAAAAGGATATCATGTTTTGTAGAAGGAGAGCTAAGAAAAAAAAATATACATAGCTTGCTTTTTTAACAAAAAAGCAAATACATAAATACATTTTCTATATGGTGTTGATGCTTTAAATAGAAATGTTTTGTTTCGTTTAATGTGTACCTGTAACAAACATATACTGGAGGCAGCCATTCCATGGGTTGTACCAATATTCAATAAAATGCAGCCTATCATTTAACGAGGAGCTACTAATCACTGAGCCATGATGCAAAAAGTGATGTTACGGTTTCATAATGAAGTGATATTCTCCATTCTCATGAGTATTGGTTAAGCCCACAATATTCTGTGCCAGTTCCAGATACATTGATGTCCTGTTGCTGTGCCTTCACTTTACTGTCCTGTGTTAATCCATCACCTTCCTATCCTGTCCCATCACTTTGCTGCCCTGTGCTGTCTCATGCTGTCCCATCACCTTGCTGCCCTGTGCTGTCTCATGCTGTCCCATCACCTTGCTGCCCTGTGCTGTCTCGTGCTGTCCCATCACCTTGCTATCCAGTGCTGTCTTATCACCTTGCTGTCATGGGCTGTTCCATTGCCTTGCTGTCCTGCATTGTCCTTTCACCTTGCTGTCCTGTTACTGGTTCATCACCTTCCTATCCTGTGCTGTCCTTTTACCTTGCTATCCTGTTCCTGTTCAATCAACTTGTGCTGTTCTGAACTGTGCCTTCTCATTCCTATGCTGTGCGGTTTCTTCACCTTGCTGTTCTGGGTTGTCCTTTCACGTGTGCTATCTTTTGCTGTCCTTTGATCTTGATGTCCTGTTGCTGTTCTTCCACCTTTCTGTCCAGTGCTTTCTCCTTGCTGTCCTTGCTCTTCCCCCACCTAGCTGTCCTGTGCTTTTCCATCAACTTGCTGTCCAGTGCTGTTCCTTCACCTTGCTGTCCTGTGCCTTCCTATCCCCTTGCTGTCATGTGCTGTCCCATCACCCTGCTGTCCTGTGCCGTCCCATCACCTTGCTGTCCTGTGCCTTGCTGTGGCGGGCTTCACCTTCCTGTCCTTGCTGTTCCCTTACCTTGATGTCCTGTGCTGTTCCCTCACCTTGATGTTCTGTGCTGTTCCTTCACCTTGCTGTCCCATCATCTTGCTGTCCTGTGCCATGCTGTGCCTTCACCTTCCTGTCCTTGCTGTTCCCCCACCTTGACGTGCTGTGCGGTTCCCCCACCTTGATTACCTGTGCTGTTCCCTCACCTTGCTGTCCTGTGCTGTTCCTTCACCTTGATTACCTGTGCTGTTCCCTCACCTTGCTGTCCTGTGCTGTTCCCTCACCTTGCTGTCCTGTGCTGTTCCTTCACCTTGATTACCTGTGCTGTTCCCTCACCTTGCTGTCCTGTGCTGTTCCTTCACCTTGGTGTCCTATGCATTTCCTTCACCTTGGTGTCCTGTGCATTTCCTTCACCTTAATGTTCTATGCTATACCCTCACCTTGCTGTACTGTGCTGTTCCTTCACCTTGGTGTCCTTGCTTTTCCCTCACCTTGATGTTCTGTGCTGTTCCCTCACCATGCTGTCCTGTGCTGTTCCTTCACCTTGCTGTCCTGTGCCTTGCTGTGCCTTCACCTTTCTGTCCTTGCTGTTCCCCACCTTGATGTCCTGTGCTGTTCCCCGACCTTGATGTCCTGTGCTGTTCCCCCACCTTGATAACCTGTACTGTTCCCTCACATTGCTGTCCTGTGCTGTTCCTTCACCTTGGTGTCCTGTGCGGTTCCTTTACCTTGGTGTCCTGTGCAGTTCCTTCACCTTGGTGTTCTGTGCTGTTCCCCCACCTTGATGTGCTGTGCTGTTCCCTCACCTTGCTGTCCTGTGCAGTTCCTTCACCTTGATGTTCTGTGCTGTTCCTTCACCTTGATGTTCTGTGCTGTACCCTCACCTTGCTGTACTGTGCTGTTCCTTCACCTTGGTGTCCTTGCTGTTCCCTCACCTTGATGTTCTGTGCTGTTCCCTCACCTTGCTGTCCTGTGCTGTTCCTTCACCTTGCTGTCCTGTGCTGTTCCTTCACCTTGCTGTCCTGTGCTGTTCCTTCACCTTGCTGTCCTGTGCCTTCACCTTTCTGTCCTTGCTGTTCCCCACCTTGATGTCCTGTGCTGTTCCCGCACCTTGATTAACTGTGCTGTTCCCTCACATTGCTGTCCTGTGCTGTTCCTTCACCTTGATTACCAGTGCTGTTCCTTCACCTTGGTGTCCTGTGCAGTTCCTTTACCTAGGTGTCCTGTGCAGTTCCTTCACCTTGGTGTTCTGTGCTGTTCCCCCACCTTGATGTTCTGTGCTGTTCCCTCACCTTGCTGTCCTGTGCAGTTCCTTCACCTTGATGTTCTGTGCTGTTCCTTCACCTTGATGTTCTGTGCTGTACCCTCACCTTGCTGTCCTGTGCTGTTCCTTCACCTTGGTGTCCTTGCTGTTCCCTCACATTGATGTGCTGTGCTGTTCCCTTACCTTCATGTTCTGTGCTGTTCCCTCACCTTGCTGTCCTGTGCTGTTCCTTCACCTTGCTGTCTCATCACTTTGCTGTCCTGTGCATTGCTGTGCTTTCACCTTTCTGTCCTTGCTGTTCCCCCACCTTGATGTCCTGTTCGGTTCCCACACCTTGATGTCCTGTGCTGTTCCCCCACCTTGATTACCTGTGCTGTTCCTCCACCTTGATGTTCTGTGCTGTTTCCTCACCTTGATGTTCTGTGCTGTTCCCTCACCTTGCTGTCCTGTGCAGTTCCCACACCTTGATGTTCTGTGCTGTACCCTCACCTTGATGTTCTGTGCTGTACCCTCACCTTGCTGTCCTGTGCTGTTCCTTCACCTTGGTGTCCTTGCTGTTCCTTCACCTTGATGTTCTGTGCTGTGCTGTTCCCTTACTTTCATTTTCTGTGCTGTTTCCCCACCTTGATGTCCTGTGCTGTTCCCCCACCTTGATTACCAGTGCTGTTCCTTCACCTTGGTGTCCTGTGCAGTTCCTTCACCTTGCTGTCCTGTGCTGTTCCCCCACCTTGATGTTCTGTGCTGTCCCCCCACCTTGATGTTCTGTGCTGTTCCCTCACCTTGCTGTCCTGTGCAGTTCCTTCACCTTGATGTTCTGTGCTGTTCCTTCACCTTGATATTCTGTGCTGTACCCTCACCTTGCTGTCCTGTGCTGTTCCTTCACCTTGGTGTCCTTGCTGTTCCCTCACATTGATGTTCTGTGCTGTGCTGTTCCCTTACCTTCATGTTCTGTGCTGTTCCCTCACCTTGCTGTCCTGTGCTGTTTCTTCACCTTGCTGTCTCGTCACCTTGCTGTCCTGTGCCTTGCTGTGCTTTCACCTTTCTGTCCTTGCTGTTCCCCCACCTTGATGTCCTGTGCTGTTCCCCCACCTTGATGTCCTGTGCTGTTCCCCACCTTGATTACCTGTGTGTTCCCCCACCTTGATTACCTGTGCTGTTCCCTCACCTTGATGTCCTGGGCTGTACCCTCACCTTGCTGTCCTGTGCTGTTCCTTCACCTTGGTGTCCTTGCTGTTCCCTCACATTGATGTTCTGTGCTGTGCTGTTCCCTTACCTTCATGTTCTGTGCTGTTCCCTCACCTTGCTGTCCTGTGCTGTTTCTTCACCTTGCTGTCTCGTCACCTTGCTGTCCTGTGCCTTGCTGTGCTTTCACCTTTCTGTCCTTGCTGTTCCCCCACCTTGATGTCCTGTTCGGTTCCCACACCTTGATGTCCTGTGCTGTTCCCCCACCTTGATTACCTGTGCTGTTCCCCCACCTTGATGTTCTGTGCTGTTTCCTCACCTTGATGTTCTGTGCTGTTCCCTCACCATGCTGTCCTGTGCTGTTCCTTCACCTTGCTGTCCTGTGCCTTGCTGTGCCTTCACCTTTCTGTCCTTGCTGTTCCCCACCTTGATGTCCTGTGCTGTTCCCCGACCTTGATGTCCTGTGCTGTTGCCCCACCTTGATAACCTGTACTGTTCCCTCACATTGCTGTCCTGTGCTGTTCCTTCACCTTGGTGTCCTGTGCGGTTCCTTTACCTTGGTGTCCTGTGCAGTTCCTTCACCTTGGTGTTCTGTGCTGTTCCCCCACCTTGATGTGCTGTGCTGTTCCCTCACCTTGCTGTCCTGTGCAGTTCCTTCACCTTGATGTTCTGTGCTGTTCCTTCACCTTGATGTTCTGTGCTGTACCCTCACCTTGCTGTACTGTGCTGTTCCTTCACCTTGGTGTCCTTGCTGTTCCCTCACCTTGATGTTCTGTGCTGTTCCCTCACCTTGCTGTCCTGTGCTGTTCCTTCACCTTGCTGTCCTGTGCTGTTCCTTCACCTTGCTGTCCTGTGCCTTCCTGTGCCTTCACCTTTCTGTCCTTGCTGTTCCCCACCTTGATGTCCTGTGCTGTTCCCGCACCTTGATTAACTGTGCTGTTCCCTCACATTGCTGTCCTGTGCTGTTCCTTCACCTTGATTACCAGTGCTGTTCCTTCACCTTGGTGTCCTGTGCAGTTCCTTTACCTAGGTGTCCTGTGCAGTTCCTTCACCTTGGTGTTCTGTGCTGTTCCCCCACCTTGATGTTCTGTGCTGTTCCCTCACCTTGCTGTCCTGTGCAGTTCCTTCACCTTGATGTTCTGTGCTGTTCCTTCACCTTGATGTTCTGTGCTGTACCCTCACCTTGCTGTCCTGTGCTGTTCCTTCACCTTGGTGTCCTTGCTGTTCCCTCACATTGATGTGCTGTGCTGTTCCCTTACCTTCATGTTCTGTGCTGTTCCCTCACCTTGCTGTCCTGTGCTGTTCCTTCACCTTGCTGTCTCATCACTTTGCTGTCCTGTGCATTGCTGTGCTTTCACCTTTCTGTCCTTGCTGTTCCCCCACCTTGATGTCCTGTTCGGTTCCCACACCTTGATGTCCTGTGCTGTTCCCCCACCTTGATTACCTGTGCTGTTCCCCCACCTTGATGTTCTGTGCTGTTTCCTCACCTTGATGTTCTGTGCTGTTCCCTCACCTTGCTGACCTGTGCAGTTCCCACACCTTGATGTTCTGTGCTGTACCCTCACCTTGATGTTCTGTGCTGTACCCTCACCTTGCTGTCCTGTGCTGTTCCTTCACCTTGGTGTCCTTGCTGTTCCTTCACCTTGATGTTCTGTGCTGTGCTGTTCCCTTACTTTCATTTTCTGTGCTGTTTCCCCACCTTGATGTCCTGTGCTGTTCCCCCACCTTGATTACCAGTGCTGTTCCTTCACCTTGGTGTCCTGTGCAGTTCCTTCACCTTGCTGTCCTGTGCTGTTCCCCCACCTTGATGTTCTGTGCTGTCCCCCCACCTTGATGTTCTGTGCTGTTCCCTCACCTTGCTGTCCTGTGCAGTTCCTTCACCTTGATGTTCTGTGCTGTTCCTTCACCTTGATATTCTGTGCTGTACCCTCACCTTGCTGTCCTGTGCTGTTCCTTCACCTTGGTGTCCTTGCTGTTCCCTCACATTGATGTTCTGTGCTGTGCTGTTCCCTTACCTTCATGTTCTGTGCTGTTCCCTCACCTTGCTGTCCTGTGCTGTTTCTTCACCTTGCTGTCTCGTCACCTTGCTGTCCTGTGCCTTGCTGTGCTTTCACCTTTCTGTCCTTGCTGTTCCCCCACCTTGATGTCCTGTGCTGTTCCCCCACCTTGATGTCCTGTGCTGTTCCCCCACCTTGATTACCTGTGTGTTTCCCCACCTTGATTACCTGTGCTGTTCCCTCACCTTGATGTCCTGGGCTGTACCCTCACCTTGCTGTCCTGTGCTGTTCCTTCACCTTGGTGTCCTTGCTGTTCCCTCACATTGATGTTCTGTGCTGTGCTGTTCCCTTACCTTCATGTTCTGTGCTGTTCCCTCACCTTGCTGTCCTGTGCTGTTTCTTCACCTTGCTGTCTCGTCACCTTGCTGTCCTGTGCCTTGCTGTGCTTTCACCTTTCTGTCCTTGCTGTTCCCCCACCTTGATGTCCTGTTCGGTTCCCACACCTTGATGTCCTGTGCTGTTCCCCCACCTTGATTACCTGTGCTGTTCCCCCACCTTGATGTTCTGTGCTGTTTCCTCACCTTGATGTTCTGTGCTGTTCCCTCACCTTGCTGTCCTGTGCAGTTCCCACACCTTGATGTTCTGTGCTGTACCCTCACCTTGATGTTCTGTGCTGTACCCTCACCTTGCTGTCCTGTGCTGTTCCTTCACCTTGGTGTCCTTGCTGTTCCTTCACCTTGATGTTCTGTGCTGTGCTGTTCCCTTACTTTCATTTTCTGTGCTGTTTCCCCACCTTGATGTCCTGTGCTGTTCCCCCACCTTGATTACCAGTGCTGTTCCTTCACCTTGGTGTCCTGTGCAGTTCCTTCACCTTGATATTCTGTGCTGTACCCTCACCTTGCTGTCCTGTGCTGTTCCTTCACCTTGGTGTCCTTGCTGTTCCCTCACATTGATGTTCTGTGCTGTGCTGTTCCCTTACCTTCATGTTCTGTGCTGTTCCCTCACCTTGCTGTCCTGTGCTGTTTCTTCACCTTGCTGTCTCGTCACCTTGCTGTCCTGTGCCTTGCTGTGCTTTCACCTTTCTGTCCTTGCTGTTCCCCCACCTTGATGTCCTGTGCTGTTCCCCCACCTTGATGTCCTGTGCTGTTCCCCCACCTTGATTACCTGTGTGTTCCCCCACCTTGATTACCTGTGCTGTTCCCTCACCTTGATGTCCTGGGCTGTTCCCCCACCTTGATTACCAGTGCTGTTCCTTCACCTTGGTGTCCTTGCTGTTCCCTCACATTGATGTTCTGTGCTGTGCTGTTCCCTTACCTTCATGTTCTGTGCTGTTCCCTCACCTTGCTGTTCTGTGCTGTTCCTTCACCTTGCTGTCTCGTCACCTTGCTGTCCTGTGCCTTGCTGTGCTTTCACCTTTCTGTCCTTGCTGTTCCCCCACCTTGATGTCCTGTGCTGTTCCCCCACCTTGATGGCCTGTGCTGTTCCCCCACCTTGATTACCTGTGTGTTCCCCCACCTTGATTACCTGTGCTGTTCCCTCACCTTGATGTCCTGGGCTGTTCCCCCACCTTGATTACCAGTGCTGTTCCTTCACCTTGGTGTCCTGTGCAGTTCCTTCACCTTGCTGTGCTGTGCTGTTCCCCCACCTTGATGTTCTGTGCTGTTCCCCCACCTTGATGTTCTGTGCTGTTCCCTCACCTTGATATTCTGTGCTGTTCTACCACCTTGATGTTCTGTGCTGTTCCCTCACCTTGTTGTCCTGTGCAGTTTCTTCACCTTGATGTTCTGTGCTGTTCCCCCACCTTGCTGTTCTGTACTGTTCCCTCAACTCGGTGTCATGTGCTGTTTCCGCACCTTGGTGTCCTGTGCAGTTCCTTCACTTTCCTATCCTGTTGCTGTAGACAGTCAGAAGTTGGTCTGGCGTGAGCATAGATTCTCAGATCATCTCTTGGCTGTGCGCAGCATCCAGGGAGGGCCACAAATATGTTTTGTGACATTTTGGCAATTGACAAAAATTATATTATGCAAGTAATTCTGAAGCATGTGGGTTGTGATAAATCTGGGTAAAATAAACAAATAAATAAATAAATAAATAAATAAATGGAATATAATAGAAACTTCTCTCCGTATATTTATTTACATACACTGTAGGAAAGGTATATAGACCATGGTTCACCTGACTTGTACAAATGTTTCTGCATTTTAAGTTATGTGATATATGTGAATATACAGTATATTATTTTAAAAAAAGAAAGTGTATAAAAATATGCAGAAACCAGCATAACAACAAAGTAACTAAAAAATAAAAATAAAAATTACAGGTATGAAAAAGAAAAAAAAACACATTAGGTAAAATACATTGCATGCTTATACTCGGTCTTAATGTCTTATAACGAAATGATTACGGAGCTATCCCTCTAGTCCCTCCAGCAGGAAGCACTGCTACACACGGTAATGAGAAGGGGATGTAAGCTCCACCTATAGTCACTGTAAGGAGCACTGCTACACTAGGTAATGAGATGGGGAGTGTAAGCTCCACCTATAATCACTGTAAGGAGCACTGCTACACAAGGTAATGAGATGGGGAGTGTAAGCTCCACCTATAATCACTGTAAGAAGCACTGCTACACAAGGTAATGAGATGGGGAGTGTAAGCTCCACCTATAATCACTGTAAGGAGCACTGCTACACAAGGTAATGAGATGGGGAGTGTAAGCTCCACCTATAATCACTGTAAGAAGCACTGCTACACAAGGTAATGAGATGGGGAGTGTAAGCTCCACCTATAATCACTGTAATAAGCACTGCTACACACGGTAATGAGAAGGGGATGTAAGCTCCACCTATAGTCACTGTAAGGAGCACTGCTACACTAGGTAATGAGATGGGGAGTGTAAGCTCCACCTATAATCACTGTAAGGAGCACTGCAACACAAGGTAATGAGATGTGGAGGGTAAGCTCCACCTATAATCACTTTAAGAAGCACTGCTACACAAAGTAATGAGATGGGGAGTGTAAGCTCCACCTATAATCACTGTAATAAGCACTGCTACACACGGTAATGAGAAGGGGATGTAAGCTCCACCTATAGTCACTGTAAGGAGCACTGCTACACTAGGTAATGAGATGGGGAGTGTAAGCTCCACCTATAATCACTGTAAGGAGCACTGCTACACTAGGTAATGAGAAGGGGATGTAAGCTCCACCTATAGTCACTGTAAGGAGCACTGCTACACTAGGTAATGAGATGGGGAGTGTAAGCTCCACCTATAGTCACTGTAATAAGCACTGCTACACAAGGTAATGAGAAGGGGAGTGTAAGCTCCACCTATAGTCACTGTAAAGAGCACTGCTACACAAGGTAATGAGGAGAGCAATGTGTAACACACAAAGATAATCACTGATCTCCTCCTATAGTCACTGTAATAAGCACTGTTACACTAGGTAATGAGAAGGGGAGTGTAAGCTCCACCTATAGTCACTGTAATAAGCACTGCTACACAAGGTAATGAGAAGCGGAGTGTAAGCTCCACCTATAGTCACTGTAAGGAGCACTGCTACACAAGGTATTGAGAAGGGGAGTGTAAGCTCCACCTATAGTCACTGTAAGGAGCACTGCTACACAAGGTAATGAGAAGGGGAGTGTAAGCTCCACCTATAGTCACTGTAATAAGCACTGCTACATAAGGTAATGAGAAGGGGAGTGTAAGCTCCACCTATAGTCACTGTAATGAGCACTGCTACACAAGGTAATGAGAAGGGGAGTGTAAGCTCCACCTATAGTCACTGTAAGGAGCACTGCTACACAAGGTAATGAGAAGGGGAGTGTAAGCTCCACCTATAGTCACTGTAAAGAGTACTGCTACACAAGGTAATGAGGAGAGCAATGTCTATCCACAGAGATAATCACTGATCTCTTCCTGCAGTCACTGTAACGAGCACTGCTACACAAGGTAATAAGGAGGGGAGTGTGAGTTCCACCTACTATAGTCACTGCAAGCAGCACTGCTACACAAGGTACTGAGGTAAAGCAATGTCTAACACACACACACACACACACACACACACACACACACACACACACACACACACACACACACACCTCCTATAGTCACTGTAATAAGCACTGCTACATAAGGCAATGAGGAAGGGAGTGTCTGAGTTCCACCTATAGTCACTGTAAGGAGCACTGCTACACAAGGTAATGAGAAGGGGAGTGTCTAACACACGGGCAATCACTGGGCTACTCCTACATTCACTGTGAGGAACACTGCTACAAAAAGTAATGACGGGGAAAATCAGGAGGTAGGAGGATGTCACAGTGAAAACAGAGTTTAAAGCTGGTTCGAATCCCGGGCACTACAGCATCCCAAAATATAATAAAGGAGAGTGCGACAGAACAACAAAGAGCTCTCAAGTCAAGTCCATGAATGCTGTATAGGTATTAGTGACAAAAGGGGTGGGGGTAGGAGACATGGGGCGGTCAGGAGATGTTGGGCTTCGAAAAGAGGGGAACTGCAAATGAAAGTAAATAGATAATTCTTAATTGTCAAGTGCTGCCAACAGCGCCCCCTACCCTGCAGCGCTATGTGCAGAGCACACTCCGCACACACCTAGTTACGGCCCTGTTACTTACATTACATGTCATGACAGAACTATTAATCAATAATAGCAGCCTGTAGAAACAAACCAGGGGAATTGAGAATTAACAAGCTTCTTCGTAAAGCCATAAAGCACACCTCATTTGTTAAAGGGATTGCTATTTTAATCAGCAGTGTAATTAGTAATTTGTGGGCCCCATAGCAACATACGTAAGAGTACCCAATGGCAACAAAATTTACACAGAAACATGGGATAAACAAGAAAGACAGGCCCCCTACAGCTGCGGGCCCCATAGCAGCTGCACCCAGTAACGACCTTGACCAATATATAAAACTGTCCCATATGTAATTTGTTTTGACTTGTCTGTATATAACGTACAGCAACTATCAAATACAGTACTAGTGCTATCACCCTTTCCTTCTCTGCATAGCTCTGACAGGCTCCCTGCAGTGTCTTTCAATAATCTATCTGGCAGTAAAGGTAATTTGCAAAGGCGCTGCGCAATTCTGTTCTGCATAAATGCACCTGGTTTATGGGGAAGTTTGTGCATTTGCCGACCAAGATGATGGCGCCTGAAAGGATGCAATATATTGCACCTCCTGATTGGAGAACGTGAATGGTTTAATAAGCATTCCTTGCCGAATGTGGGCACCAGTATGCAAAATTGGACACAATTATTTAAATAATATCCAAGGGATTCTGGGGGACACTTGCAGGGGTGCCCTGGGTTGGTGATCCAGGACCAATTAAAATTATTCATGGTCAATACAATAGGCAAAACCAGTGCTGGTGGCTGCCAGTCATAAAATATGTGGCCAAACAGAAGCAAATCTTGTCCCTCACCACACACCTGACCCTAAGGATGACATATAAACACAATCTACTTAATGTAATATTTCTTTCTAAATTTCTCAATAAGAAATTTTTGGCCAAGGGGTGCCGTGAAAAAAAAATCTGATATTCTAGGGCGCCGTGATTCAAAAAAGTTTGGAAACCACTGCTTAATACTATCACTCTTAAATAGCATTGCAACTTTTATAATCCAATGTTGCAAACTTCGTGGGATTAATATATAGGGAACAGTCATGCTACTAATTTTTTTAATTATGTACTTTTTCTGTTTTATATTTGCTAAACAAATAATTACACAGAACCATTATCACATGAAGGCTCACCAGACCATAGGAGAAAATGAATACAATTATGTAAATTCCAGTGTACTATAAGACACTAACCTGGAGATGACATGTAAATGGGCGGTTTGAATTAGCCGCTTTCATTAGAGTTTCGGTGCTGTAAGTTATTTGAGATGCCTGAATAATATTCATCATTCCTGTCTCATGTTCATCGGTCCACCATGATTACATTTAAATTCTCAAGGCAGGAACAAGAAGCAATTGTCGCACTGGCACATGTATTTAGGGTGGGGGGTGAGGTATTACATTTTAATTAAAGCAAAAATAAGAATTTACTCACCGGTAATTCTGTTTCTCGTAGTCCGTAGTGGATGCTGGGAACTCCGTAAGGACCATGGGGAATAGCGGGCTCCGAAGGAGGCTGGGCACTCTAGAAAGATCTTAGACTACCTGGTGTGCACTGGCTCCTCCCACCATGACCCTCCTCCAAGCCTCAGTTAGGTACTGTGCCCGGACGAGCGTACACAATAAGGAAGGATTTTGAATCCCGGGTAAGACTCATACCAGCCACACCAATCACACCGAACAACTCGTGATATGAAACACAGTTAACAGTATGAAACGATAGAGCCTCTCAACAGATGGCTCAACAATAACCCGATTTAGTTAACAATAACTATGTACAAGTATTGCAGATAGACCGCACTTGGGATGGGCGCCCAGCATCCACTACGGACTACGAGAAACAGAATTACCGGTGAGTAAATTCTTATTTTCTCTAACGTCCTAGTGGATACTGGGAACTCCGTAAGGACCATGGGGATTATACCAAAGCTCCCAAACGGGCGGGAGAGTGCGGATGACTCTGCAGCACCGAATGAGAGAACTCCAGGTCCTCCTCAGCCAGGGTATCAAATTTATAGAATTTTGCAAACGTGTTTGCCCCTGACCAAGTAGCTGCTCGGCAAAGTTGTAAAGCCGAGACCCCTCGGGCAGCCGCCCAAGATGAGCCCACCTTCCTTGTGGAATGGGCATTGACAGATTTTGGCTGTGGCAGGCCTGCCACAGTATGTGCAAGCTGAATTGTACTACAAATCCAACGAGCAATAGTCTGCTTAGAAGCAGGAGCACCCAGCTTGTTGGGTGCATATAGGATAAACAGCGAGTCAGATTTTCTGACTCCAGCCGTCCTGGAAACATATATTTTCAGGGCCCTGACAACGTCTAGCAACTTGGAGTCCTCCAAATCCTTAGTAGCCGCAGGCACCACAATAGGCTGGTTCAGGTGAAACGCTGACACCACCTTAGGGAGAAACTGGGGACGAGTCCTCAATTCTGCCCTATCCATATGAAAAATCAGATAAGGGCTTTTACATGATAAAGCCGCCAATTCTGACACTCGCCTGGCTGATGCCAGGGCCAATAACATGACCACTTTCCACGTGAGATATTTCAGATCCACGGTTTTTAGTGGCTCAAACCAATGTGATTTCAAGAAATTCAACATCACGTTGAGATCCCAAGGTGCCACAGGAGGCACAAATGGGGGCTGAATATGCAGCACTCCTTTCACAAATGTCTGAACTTCAGGTACTGAAGCTAGTTCCTTTTGAAAGAAAATCGACAGAGCCGAGATCTGTACTTTAATGGAGCCTAGTTTTAGGCCCATATTCACTCCTGCTTGCAGGAAATGCAGAAATCGACCCAGTTGAAATTCCTCTGTTGGGGCCTTTTTGGCCTCGCACCATGCAACATATTTCCGCCATATGCGGTGATAATGTTTTGCCGTAACATCTTTCCTAGCTTTAATAAGCGTAGGAATGACTTCCTCCGGAATGCCCTTTTCCTTCAGGATCCGGCGTTCAACCGCCATGCCGTCAAACGCAGCCGCGGTAAGTCTTGGAACAGACAGGGGCCCTGCTGTAGCAGGTCCTGTCTGAGCGGCAGGGACCAAGGGTCCTCTGAGATCATCTCTTGAAGTTCCGGGTACCACGCTCTTCTTGGCCAATCCGGAACCACGAGAATTGTGTTTACTCCTCGCTTTCTTATTATTCTCAGTACCTTTGGTATGAGAGGTAGAGGAGGGAACACATACACTGACCGGTACACCCACGGTGTCACTAGGGCGTCCACCGCTATCGCCTGAGGGTCTCTTGACCTGGCGCAATACTTCTCTAGTTTTTTGTTTATGCGGGACGCCATCATGTCCACCTGTGGACGACCCCATTGATTTACAATCATTTGGAAGACTTCTGGATGAAGTCCCCACTCTCCCGGGTGGAGGTCGTGCCTGCTGAGAAAGTCTGCTTCCCAGTTGTCCACTCCCGGGATGAACACTGCTGACAGTGCTAGTACATGATTCTCCGCCCATCCTGGTTCGTGGAGACAGGGTTATTAAACGATGCATCTGAAGATGCGATCCGGACCACTTGTCCAACAGGTCCCACTGAAAGATTCTGGCATGGAACCTGCCGAATGGAATTGCTTCGTAAGAAGCTACCATCTTTCCCAGGACCCGCGTGCAGTGATGCACCGATACCTGTTTTGGTTTTAGGAGGTCTCTGACTAGAGAAGACAACTCCCTGGCTTTCTCCTCCGGGAGAAACACTTTTTTCTGGGCCGTGTCCAGAATCATTCCCAGGAACATTAGACGTGTCGTGGGGACCAGCTGTGACTTTGGGATATTCAGAATCCAACCGTGCTGGCTCAGCACTTCCTGAGATAGTGCTACTCCCACTAACAACTGTTCCTTGGATCGTGCCTTTATTAGGAGATCGTCCAAGTATGGGATAATTAAAACTCCCTTTTTTCGAAGGAGTATCATCATTTCCGCCATAACCTTGGTAAATACCCTCGGTGCCGTGGAGAGTCCAAACGGCAGCGTCTGGAATTGGTAATGGCAATCCTGTACCACAAATCTGAGGTACTCCTGGTGAGAATTGTAAATGGGGACATGCAGGTAAGCATCCTTGATGTCCAGGGATACCATGTAATCCCCCTCGTCCAGGCTTGCAATAACCGCCCTGAGCGATTCCATCTTGAACTTGAATTTTTTTATGTATGTGTTCAAGGACTTCAAATTTAAAATGGGTCTCACCGAACCGTCCGGTTTCGGTACCACAAATAGTGTGGAATAGTAACCCCGGCCTTGTTGAAGTAGGGGTACCTTGATTATCACCTGCTGGGAATACAGCTTGTGAATTGCCGCTAGCACTGCCTCCCTGTCTGAGGGAGCAATCGGCAAGGCGGATTTTAGGAAACGGCGGGGTGGAATCGCCTCGAATTCCAGCCTGTATCCCTGAGATACTATTTGAAGGATCCAGGGATCCACCTGTGAGCGAACCCACTGATCGCTGAAATTCCTGAGGCGGGCCCCCACCGTACCTGGCTCCGCCTGTGAAGCCCCACCGTCATGCGGCGGACTTGGAAGAGGAAGCGGGGGAGGACTTTTGTTCCTGGGAACCTGCTGTTTGCTGCAGCCTTTTTCCCCTGCCTCTGCCTCTTGACAGAAAAGACCCTCCTTTTCCCCGCTTGTTTTTCTGGGATCGAAAGGACTGAACCTGATAAAATGGCGCCTTCTTAGGCTGCGAGGGGACATGGGGTAAAAATGCTGACTTCCCAGACGTTGCTGTGGAAACTAGGTCGGAGAGACCATCCCCAAATAATTCCTCCCCTTTATAAGGCAAAACTTCCATGTGCCTTTTGGAATCTGCATCTCCAGTCCACTGGCGAGTCCATAAGCATCTCCTAGCAGAGATAGATAGTGCACTTACTTTAGATGCCAGCCGGCAGATTTCCCTCTGTGCATCTCTCATGTATAAGACTGAGTCTTTGATATGGTCAATTGTTAACAGGATCGTGTCTCTGTCTAGTGTGTCAATATTTTCTGACAGGTTATCTGACCATGCAGCGGCAGCACTGCACATCCAAGCTGACGCAATCGCTGGTCTGAGTATAATGCCTGAGTGTGTATATACAGACTTCAGGATCGCCTCCTGCCTTCTATCAGCAGGTTCCTTAAGGGCGGCCGTATCCTGGGACGGTAGTGCCACCTTTTTTGACAAACGTGTGAGCGCTTTATCCACCCTCGGGGGTGTTTCCCAACGTAACCTATCCTCTGGCGGGAAAGGGAACGCCATTAGTAATTTCTTAGGAATCACCAATTTCTTATCAGGGGAAGCCCACGCTTCTTCACACACTTCATTTAATTCATCTGACGGGGGAAAAACTACAGGTAGTTTTTTCTCCCCAAACATAATACCCTTTTTTGTGGTACCTGGATGTAAATCAGAAATATTTAACACCTCTTTCATTGCCTCAATCATGCAGCGAATGGCCTTAACGGGCATTAAATTTGACTCATCGTCGTCGACACTGGCGTCAGTATCCGTGTCGACATCTACTTGTGCCACCTGAGATAACGGGCGTTTTAGAGCCCCTGATGACTTTTGAGACCCTTGGACAGGCACGAGCTGAAGACTCGGCTGTCCCACAGTCGGCATGTCGTCAAATTTTTTATGTAAGGAGTCTATACGTGCACTCATTTCTTGCCATAATACCATCCACTCAGGTGTCTGCCCCGCAGGGGGTGACATCTCTGCTAAAGGCATCTGCTCCCCCTCCACATCATTATCCTCCTCAAACATGTCGACACAGCCGTACCGACACACTCCACACACACAGGGAATGCTCAAATAGAGGACAGGACCCACAAAAGCCCTTTGGGGGGACAGAGTAAGAGTATGCCAGCACACACCAGAGCGCTATATATATACAGGGACTAACTGAGTTATGTCCCTAATAGCTGCTTATACTGTATACAGTGCCAATTTAGTGCCCCCCCTCTCTTTTCCCTCTTACTGTACCTTAGAAATGCAGGGAAGAGCCAGGGAGCTTCCTTCCAGCCGAGCTGTGAGGGAAAAATGGCGCCAGTGTGCTGAGGAGATAGGCTCCGCCCCTTTTTCGCGGCCTATTCTCCCGCTTTTTTTTGTGATTCTGGCAGGGGTATTTACCTCATATATAGCCCCAGGGGCTATATATTGAGGTATTTTAGCCAGCCAAGGTGTTTTTATTGCTGCCTCAGGGCGCCCCCCCTCCCCAGCGCCCTGCACCCTCAGTGACCGGAGTGTGAAGTGTGTATGAGGAGCAATGGCGCACAGCTGCAGTGCTGTGCGCTACCTTGGTGAAGACAGGATGTCTTCATGCCGCCGATTTTCCGGACCATCTTCCTGCTTCTGGCTCTGTAAGGGGGACGGCGGCGCGGCTCCGGGACCGAACATCAAGGCTGGGCCTGCGGTCGATCCCTCTGGAGCTAATGGTGTCCAGTAGCCTAAGAAGCCCAATCCGGCTGCAAGCAGGCGAGTTCGCTTCTTCTCCCCTTAGTCCCTCGCTGCAGTGAGCCTGTTGCCAGCAGGTCTCACTGAAAAAAACAAATTCTAAGACTATAACTTTCTAAGAGCTCAGGAGAGCCCCTAGTGTGCATCCAACCTCGGCCGGGCACGAAATCTAACTGAGGCTTGGAGGAGGGTCATGGTGGGAGGAGCCAGTGCACACCAGGTAGTCTAAGATCTTTCTAGAGTGCCCAGCCTCCTTCGGAGCCCGCTATTCCCCATGGTCCTTACGGAGTTCCCAGCATCCACTAGGACGTTAGAGAAATAATTTTAATGAGGGTGCAAAAAACATTGACCACTACTGAGGTTTGGGGACAGGAACCACCAGCTGTACGGAGCATATGACTGTATAGAATACTGTGTTCAAGGTGTAAAATGCATTAGTCTTCACCATTACAGCGGTAAAAGGAAAAGCCTTTAATTGTTGTGTCGGCTGAGTGCACGCTAATTACAGCAGGGAAATTATATTGTGCAGTTCTAGAGCATATGGCACGGAAGGGAGCATAAAGAAAATACTATGGATCAAATCATTTGTATATATATAATACAGTATGGATGTGGTGTAGACCCAATTCTGCGCTATAATGGAGCTACAACCTTATGACGTACTCTCTGTTAGCTGGAGTACAGAAATAGAATACAGAACACAAGATGTCTAAGGGAGCTAGATGTGTTGACTTAAATAAAATACTCTTCCAAATTCTGACCACAATTTAATAAAAAGCGTTCAATTTATTCACATATTATCCATGCACAGTGCTCTGTGGTAAGCATAAAATGCTGCATACAATCAAAGCAGCAGACATATTAAAATTAGTGATGAGCGGGTTCGGTTCCTCGGAAACCGAACCCCCCCGAACTTCACCCATTTTACACGGGTCCGAGGCATACTCGGATTCTCCCGTATGGCTCGGTTAACCCGAGCGCGCCCGAACGTCATCATCCCGCTGTCGGATTCTCGCGAGATTCGGATTCTATATAAGCAGCCGCGCGTCGCCGCCATTTTCACTCGTGCATTGGAAATGTTAGGGAGAGGACGTGGCTGGCGTCCTCTCCGTTTATTCATTGTTGATGCAAATATTTGTGCTTGCTTATATCTTAATTGTGGGGACTGGGGAGCAGCTGTATTATTAATATAGGAGGAGTACAGTGCAGAGTTTTGCTGACCAGTGACCACCAGTTTTATCCGTTCTCTGCCTGAAAAAAACGCTCCTTATCTGTGCTCAGTGTGCTGCATATATCTGTGCTCACACTGCTTAATTGTGGGGACTGGGGAGCAGCTATATTATATAGGAGGAGTACAGTGCAGAGTTTTGCTGACGGTGACCACCAGTATACGTTGTCTGCCTGAAAAACACTCCATATCTGTGCTCAGTGTGCTGCATATATCTGTGCTCACACTGCTTTATTGTGGGGACTGGGGACCAGCAGTATTATATAGGAGGAGTACAGTGCAGAGTTTTGCTGACCAGTGACCACCAGTATACGTTGTCTGCCTGAAAAACACTCCATATCTGTGCTGCATTGTAGTATATAGTAGGAGTACAGTGCATAATTTTGCTGACCACCAGTATATAATATATAGGAGTACGGTACAGAAGGCCACTGCTGTACCTACCTCTGTGTCGTCAAGTATACTATCCATCCATACCTGTGGTGCATTTCAGTTTTGCACAGTTTGCTGACCACCAGTATATAATATATAGCATTACGGTACAGTAGGCCACTGCTGTACCTACCTCTGTGTCGTCAAGTATACTATCCATCCATACCTGTGGTGCATTTCAGTTTTGCACAGTTTGCTGACCACCAGTATATAATATATAGCATTACGGTACAGTAGGCCACTGCTGTACCTACCTCTGTGTCGTCAAGTATACTATCCATCCATACCTGTGGTGCATTTCAGTTTTGCACAGTTTGCTGACCACCAGTATATAATATATAGCATTACGGTACAGTAGGCCACTGCTGTACCTACCTCTGTGTCGTCAAGTATACTATCCATCCATACCTGTGGTGCATTTCAGTTTTGCACAGTTTGCTGACCACCAGTATATAATATATAGCATTACGGTACAGTAGGCCACTGCTGTACCTACCTCTGTGTTGTCAAGTATACTATCCATCCATACCTGTGGTGCATTTCAGTTGTGCGCAGTATATATAGTAGTAGGCCATTGCTATTGATACTGGCATATAATTCCACACATTAAAAAATGGAGAACAAAAATGTGGAGGTTAAAATAGGGAAAGATCAAGATCCACTTCCACCTCGTGCTGAAGCTGCTGCCACTAGTCATGGCCGAGACGATGAAATGCCATCAACGTCGTGTGCCAAGGCCGATGCCCAATGTCATAGTAGAGAGCATGTAAAATCCAAAAAACAAAACTTCAGTCAAATGACCCAAAAATCAAAATTGAAAGCGTCTGATGAGAAGCGTAAACTTGCCAATATGCCATTTACGACACGGTGTGGCAAGGAACGGCTGAGGCCCTGGCCTATGTTCATGGCTAGTGGTTCAGATTCACATGAGGATGGAAGCACTCATCCTCTCGCTAGAAAAAAGAAAAGACTTAAGCTGGCAAAAGCACAGCAAAGAACTGTGCGTTCTTCTAAATCACAAATCCCTAAGGAGAGTCCAATTGTGTCGGTCGCGATGCCTGACCTTCCCAACACTGGACGGGAAGAGCTTGCGCCTTCCACCATTTGCACGCCCCCTGCAAGTGCTGGAAGGAGCATCCGCAGTCCAGATCCTGATAGTCAAATTGAAGATGTCACTGTTGAAGTACACCAGGATGAGGATATGGGTGTTGCTGGCGCTGGGGAGGAAATTGACAAGGAGGATTCTGATGGTGAGGTGGTTTGTTTAAGTCAGGCACCCGGGGAGACACCTGTTGTCCGTGGGACGAATATGGTCATTGACATGCCTGGTCAAAATACACAAAAAATCAGCTCTTCGGTGTGGAATTATTTCAACACAAATGCGGACAACAGGTGTCAAGCCGTGTGTTGCCTTTGTCAAGCTGTAATAAGTAGGGGTAAGGACGTTAACCACCTCGGAACATCCTCCCTTATATGTCACCTGCAGCGCATTCATCATAAGTCAGTGACAAGTTCAAAAACTTTGGATGACAGCGGAAGCAGTCCACTGACCACTAAATCCCTTCCTCTTGTTGTAACCAAGCTCCTGCAAACCACACCACCAACTCCCTCAGTGTCAATTTCCACCTTACACAGGAAAGCCAATAGTCATGCAGGCCATGTCACTGGCAAGTCTGACGAGTCCTCTCCTTCCTGGGATTCCTCCGATGCATCCTTGAGTGTAACGCCTACTGCTGCTGGCGCTGCTGTTGTTGCTGCTGGGAGTCGATCGTCATCCCAGAGGGGAAGTCGGAAGACCACTTGTACTACTTCCAGTAAGCAATTGACTGTCCAACAGTCCTTTGCGAGGAAGATGAAATATCACAGCAGTCATCCTGCTGCAAAGCGGATAACTCAGGCCTTGGCAGCCTGGGCGGTGAGAAACGTGGTTCCGGTATCCACCGTTAATTCAGAGGCAACTAGAGACTTGATTGAGGTACTGTGTCCCCGGTACCAAATACCATCTAGGTTCTATTTCTCTAGGCAGGCGATACCGAAAATGTACACAGACCTCAGAAAAAGAGTCACCAGTGTCCTAAAAAATGCAGTTGTACCCAATGTCCACTTAACCACGGACATGTGGACAAGTGGAGCAGGGCAGACTCAGGACTATATGACTGTGACAGCCCACTGGGTAGATGTATTGCCTCCCGCAGCAAGAACAGCAGCGGCTGCACCAGTAGCAGCATCTCGCAAACGCCAACTCGTTCCTAGGCAGGCTACGCTTTGTATCACCGCTTTCCATAAGAGGCACACAGCTGACAACCTCTTACGGAAACTGAGGAACATCATCGCAGAATGGCTTACCCCAATTGGACTCTCCTGGGGATTTGTGACATCGGACAACGCCACCAATATTGTGCGTGCATTACATCTGGGAAAATTCCAGCACGTCCCATGTTTTGCACATACATTGAATTTGGTGGTGCAGAATTATTTAAAAAACAACAGGGGCGTGCAAGAGATGCTGTCGGTGGCCCGAAGAATTGCGGGCCACTTTCGGCATTCAGCCACCGCGTGCCGAAGACTGGAGCACCACCAAACATTCCTGAACCTGCCCTGCCATCATCTGAAGCAAGAGGTGGTTACGAGGTGGAATTCAACCCTCTATATGCTTCAGAGGATGGAGGAGCAGCAAAAGGCCATTCAAGCCTATACATCTGCCCACGATATAGGCAAAGGAGGGGGAATGCACCTGACTCAAGCGCAGTGGAGAATGATTTCAACGTTGTGCAAGGTTCTGCAACCCTTTGAACTTGCCACACGTGAAGTCAGTTCAGACACTGCCAGCCTGAGTCAGGTCATTCCCCTCATCAGGCTTTTGCAGAAGAAGCTGGAGACATTGAAGGAGGAGCTAAAACAGAGCGATTCCGCTAGGCATGTGGGACTTGTGGATGGAGCCCTTAATTCGCTTAACCAGGATTCACGGGTGGTCAATCTGTTGAAATCAGAGCACTACATTTTGGCCACCGTGTTCGATCCTAGATTTAAAACCTACGTTGTATCTCTCTTTCTGGCAGACACAAGTCTGCAGAGGTTCAAAGACCTGCTGGTGAGAAAATTGTCAAGTCAAGCGGAACGTGACCCGTCAACATCTCCTCCTTCACATTCTCCCGCAACTGGGGGTGCGAGGAAAAGGCTAAGAATTCCGAGCCCACCCGTTGGTGGTGATGCAGGGCAGTCTGGAGCGAGAGTGCTGACATCTGGTCTGGACTGAAGGACCTGCCAACGATTACTGACATGTCGTCTACTGTCACTGCATATGATTCTGTCACCATTGAAAGAATGGTGGAGGATTATATGAGTGACCGCATCCAAGTAGGCACGTCAGACAGTCCGTACGTATACTGGCAGGAAAAAGAGGCAATTTGGAGGCCCTTGCACAAACTGGCTTTATTTTACCTAAGTTGCCCTCCCTCCAGTGTGTACTCCGAAAGAGTGTTTAGTGCAGCCGCTCACCTTGTCAGCAATCGGCGTACGAGGTTACTTCCAGAAAATGTGGAGAAGATGATGTTCATCAAAATGAATTATAATCAATTCCTCCGTGGAGACATTCACCAGCAGCAATTGCTTCCAGAAAGTACACAGGGATCTGAGATGGTGGATTCCAGTGGGGACGAATTAATAATCTGTGAGGAGGGGGATGTACACAGTGAAAGGGGTGAGGAATCGGAGGATGATGATGAGGTGGACATCTTGCCTCTGTAGAGCCAGTTTGTGCAAGGAGAGATTGATTGCTTCTTTTTTGGTGGGGGCCCAAACCAACCAGTCATTTCAGCCACAGTCGTGTGGCAGACCCTGTCGCTGAAATGATGGGTTTGTTAAAAGTGTGCATGTCCTGTTTATACAACATAAGGGTAGGTGGGAGGGCCCAAGGACAATTCCATCTTGCACCTCTTTTTTCTTTCATTTTTCTTTGCATCATGTGCTGTTTGGGGACAATTTCTTTGAAGTGCCATCCTGCCTGACACTGCAGTGCCACTCCTAGATGGGCCAGGTGTTTGTGTCGGCCACTTCTGTCGCTTAGCTTAGTCACACAGCGACCTTGGTGCGCCTCTTTTTTTCTTTGCATCGTGTGCTGTTTGGGGACAATTTTTTTGAAGTGCCATCCTGCCTGACACTGCAGTGCCACTCCTAGATGGGCCAGGTGTTTGTGTTGGCCACTTGTGTCGCTTAGCTTAGTCACACAGCGACTTTGGTGCGCCTCTTTTTTTCTTTGCATCATGTGCTGTTTGGGGACTATTTTTTTGAAGTGCCATCCTGCCTGACACTGCAATGCCACTCCTAGATGGGCCAGGTGTTTGTGTCGGCCACTTGTGTCGCTTAGCTTAGTCACACAGCGACCTTGGTGCGCCTCTTTTTTTCTTTGCATCATAGCACATGATGCAAAGAAAAAAAGGGGACTATTTTTTTGAAGTGCCATCCTGTCTGACACTGCAGTGCCACTCCTAGATGGGCCAGGTGTTTGTGTCGGCCACTTGGGTACCTTAGCTTAGCCATCCAGCGACCTCGGTGCAAATTTTAGGACTAAAAATAATATTGTGAGGTGTTCAGAATAGACTGAAAATTAGTGTAAATTATGGTTATTGAGGTTAATAATACTATGGGATCAAAATGACCCCCAAATTCTATGATTTAAGCTGTTTTTGAGGGTTTTTTGTAAAAAAACACCCGAATCCAAAACACACCCGAATCCGACAAAAAAATTTCAGGGAGGTTTTGCCAAAACGCGTCCGAATCCAAAACACGGCCGCGGAACCGAATCCAAAACCAAAACACAAAACCCGAAAAATGTCCGGTGCACATCACTAATTAAAATACAGATTCCAGTTTCATAGAAGACATGATACAAGCAATGTATTCCATCCAATGGTGTCTTTTAAAGGATGTCTGATGTTCTTACGGCTAAACAATACCCGACGCGTTTCGTCCCGAAGGACTTCATCAGGGGTTCATGTCTCAGTAATGAATATGAATAATATGAACATTTGTATAAAACATACCATAGTGATCATAATCTAAGGTAGTGTTTCTATACATACCAATAGATATTGGAAGAGTATATTATAAAACAGTATATTGGAAGAAACGTTTGAAAGAAATAGAACAGAGGGAGGGACAAGTATATTTTAATTTGCATAGAGGCTCATTCACTTCACTGCGTCCGGAACACATTTACAATTAATAAAAATCTTGTTGTGTAGTGTTGTATATCCAGATATCAGGGGCAGTATATCTGGGAATGCTTGTCCTCATGTAATTTCACTTCTCTGCCTGGAACTAAACTAAAAGATTATGATTTTTTTCATTAAAATAAGAATTTACTTACCGATAATTCTATTTCTCGTAGTCCGTAGTGGATGCTGGGAACTCCGTAAGGACCATGGGGAATAGCGGCTCCGCAGGAGACTGGGCACATCTAAAGAAAGCTTTAGGATCACCTGGTGTGCACTGGCTCCTCCCCCTATGACCCTCCTCCAAGCCTCAGTTAGGATACTGTGCCCGGACGAGCGTACACAATAAGGAAGGATTTTGAATCCCGGGTAAGACTCATACCAGCCACACCAATCACACTGTACAACTTGTGATCTGAACCCAGTTAACAGCATGATAATAGAGGAGCCTCTAGAAAAGATGGCTCACTACAACAATAACCCGAATTTTTTGGTAACAATAATTATGTACCAGTATTGCAGACAATCCGCACTTGGGATGGGCGCCCAGCATCCACTACGGACTACGAGAAATAGAATTATCGGTAAGTAAATTCTTATTTTCTCTGACGTCCTAGTGGATGCTGGGAACTCCGTAAGGACCATGGGGATTATACCAAAGCTCCCAAACGGGCGGGAGAGTGCGGATGACTCTGCAGCACCGAATGAGAGAACTCCAGGTCCTCCTCAGTCAAGATATCAAATTTGTAGAATTTTACAAACGTATTTGCTCCTGACCAAGTAACTGCTCGCCAAAGTTGTAAAGCCGAGACCCCTCGGACAGCTGCCCAAGATGAGCCCACCTTCCTTGTGGAGTGGGCATTTTAAGATTTTTGGCTGTGGCAGGCCTGCCACAGAATGTGCAAGCTGAATTGTACTACAAATCCAACGAGCAATCGTCTGCTTAGAAGCAGAAGCACCCAGTTTGTTGGGTGCATACAGGATAAACAGCGAGTCAGATTTTCTGACTCCAGCCGTCCTGGAAACATGTATTTTCAGGGTCCTGACCACGTCAAGCAACTTGGAATCCTCCAAGTCCTTAGTAGCCGCAGGTACCACAATAGGTTGGTTCATGTGAAATGCAGAAACCACCTTAGGTAGAAAATTTGAGGACGAGTCCTCAATTCTGTCCTTTCAGAATGAACTATTAAGTAAGGGCTTTTATATGATAAAGCCGCCAATTCTGACACCCGCCTGGCTGAAACCAGGGCTAACTCGTCACTTCCATGTGAGATATTTTAAGTCCACAGTGGTGAGTGGTTCAAACCAATGTGACTTTAGGAAAACTCAACACAACATTGAGATCCCCAAGGTGCCACTGGAGGCACAAAAGGAGACTGTATATGCAGTACCCCTTTTACAAATGTCTGAACTTCAGGCACTGAAGCCAGTTCTTTTTGGAAGAAAATCGACAGGGCCGAAATTTGAACCTTAATGGACCCTAATTTTAGGACCATAGACAGTCCTGTTTGCAGGAAATGGAGGAAACGACCCAGTTGAAATTCCTCTGTAGGGGCCTTCTTGGCCTCACCCCACGCAACATATTTTCGCCAAATGCGGTGATAATGTTTTGCGGTTACGTCTTTCCTGGCCTTGACCAGGGTAGGGATCTTCAGGATCCGGCGTTCAACCGCCATGCCGTCAAACGCAGCCGCGGTAAGTCTTGGAACAGACAAGGCCCTTGCTGGAGCAGGTCCTTTCTTAGAGGTAGAGGCCACGGTTCGTCCGTGAGCATCTCTTGAAGTTCCGGATACCAAGTCCTTCTTGGCCAATCCGGAACCACGAGTATAGTTCTTACTCCTCTCCTTCTTATGATTCTCAGTACTTTTGGTATGAGGGGCAGAGGAGGGAACCCATACACTGACTGGTACACCCACGGTGTTACCAGAGCGTCCACCGCTATTGCCTGTGGGTCCCTTGACCTGGCGCAATATCTGTCTAGTTTTTTGTTTAGACGGGACGCCATTAAGTCCACCTTTTGTTTTTCCCAACGGTTTACAATCAGGTGGAAGACTTCTGGGTGAAGTCCCCACTCTCCCGGGTGAAGGTCGTGTCTGCTGAGGAAGTCTGCTTCCCAGTTGTCCACTCCCGGAATGAACACTGCTGACAGTGCTATCACATGATTTTCCGCCCAGCGAAAATCCTTGCAGCTTCTGCCATTGCCCTCCTGCTTCTCGTGCCGCCCTGTCTGTTTACGTGGGCGACTGACGTGATGTTGTCCGATTGGATCAATACCGCCTGACCCTGAAGCAGGGGTTTCGCTTGACTTAGGGCATTGTAAATGGCCCTTAGTTCCAGAATGTTTTTATGAAGAGATGTCTCCAGGCTTGACCATAAGCCCTGGAAATTCCTTCCCTGTGTGACTGCTCCCCAGCCTCGCAGGCTGGCATCCGTGGCCACCAGGACCCAGTCCCGAATGCCGAATCTGCGGCCCTCTAGAAGATGAGCACTCTGCAACCACCACAGGAGGGATACCCTTGTCCCTGGTGACAGGGTTATCCGCTGAAGCATCTGAAGATGCGACCCGGACCATTTGTCCAGAAGGTTCCACTGTGCGTGGAATCTGCCGAATGGGATTGCTTCGTAGGAAGCCACCATTTTTACCCAGAACCCTTGTGCATTGATGCACTGAGACTTGGTTCGGTTTTAGGAGGTTCCTGACTAGCTCGGATAACTCCCTGGCTTTCTCCTCCGGGAGAAGCACCTTCTTTCTGGACTATGTCCAGAATCATCCCTAGGAACAGAAGACAAGTCGTCGGAACCAGCTGCGATTTTTGGAATATTGAAAATCCAATCGTGCTGCCGCAACACTACCTGATATAGTGCTACACCGATCTCCAACTGTTCCCTGGATCTTACCCTTATCAGGGAATCGTCCAAGTAAAGGATAACTAAAATTCCCTTCCTTCGAAGGAATATCATCATTTCGGTCATTACTTCAGTAAAGACCCGGGGTGCCGTGGACCATCCCTACGGCAGCGTCCGAACTGATACAGTTCTGTACCATAACCTGAAATACCCTTGGTGAGAAGGGTAAATTTTGACATGAAGGTAAGCCTCCTTGATGTCCCGAGACATCATGTAGTCCCCTTCTTCCAGGTTTGCAATCACTGCTCTGAGTGACTCAATTTTGAATTTGAACCTCTGTATGCAAGTGTTCAAAGATTTTAGATTTTAGATTTTAAAATCGGTCTCACCGAGCCGTCTGGCTTCGGTACCACAATAGTGTGGAATAATACCCCGTTCCCTGTTGCAGGAGGGGTACCTTGATTATCACCTGCTGGGAATACAGCTTGTGAATGGCTTCAAAAACTGCCTCCCTGTCAGCGGGAGACGTCGGTAAAACAGACTTTTGGAAACGGCGAGGGGAATACGTCTCGAATTCCAATTTGTACCCCTGAAATATTATCTGAAGGATCCAGGGGTCTACTTGCGAGTGAGCCCACTGCGCACTGAAATTCATTGAGAACGGGACCCCACCGTGCCTGAATTTGTAAAGCCCTAGCGTCATACTGAGGGCTTGGCAGCGGCGGAAAAGGGTTTCTGTTCCTTGGAACTGGCTGATCTCTGCAGCCATTTTCCTCTCCCTCTGTCACGAGCAGAAAAGAGGAACCCTTTTGTCCGCTTGCCAACCAGGACTGCGCCTGATAATACGGCGTCTTATTTTGAGAGGCGACCTGGGGTACATCCCCTCTTTTAAGGCAATACTTCCAAATGCCGTTTGGAATCCGCATCACCTGACCACTTTACTGGAATAATTGGACAACGCACTTATACTTGATGCCAGTCGGCAAATATTCCGCTGTGCATCCTGCATATATAGAAATGCATCTTTTAATAGCTCTATAGGCAATAATATACTGTCCTTATCTAGGATATCATATTTCCAGTCAGGGAATCCGACCACGCCAACCCAGCACTGCACATCCAGGCTGAGGCGATTGCTGGTCGCAGTATAACACCAGTATGTGTGTAAATACATTTTAGGATACGCTCCTGCTTTCTATCAGCAGGATCCTTAAGGGCGGCCATCTCAGGAGAGGGTAGAGCCCTTGTTTTTACAAGCGTGTGAGCGCTTTATCCACCCTAGGGGGTGTTTCCCAACGCACCCTAACCTCTGGCGGGAAAAGGTATACTGCCAATAACTTTTTAGAAAATATCAATTGTTATCGGGGGGAAACCCACGCATCATCACACACCTCATTTTATTTCTCAGATTCAGGAAAACTACAGGAAGTTTTTCCTCACCAAACATAATACCCCTTTTTTTTGGTGGTATTCATATTATCAGAAAAGTGTAAACTTTTTCCATTGCCTCAATCATGCAATGTGTGGCCCTATTGGAAATCACGGTTGTCTCTTCACCGTCGACACAGGAGTCAGTACCCCTGTCGGCATCTGTATCTGAGGTAACGGGCGCTTTAGGGCCCCTGTATGAGACGTCTGGACATGCACAAGCTGAGTAGCCGGCTGTCTCATGTCAACCACTGTCTTTTATACAAAGCTGACACTGTCACGCAATTTCAACAGTACATCCACTCAGGTGTCGACCCCCTAGGGGGTGACAACACAATTTCAGACACTCTACTCCGTCTCCTTATCATTTTTCTCCTCATACATGTCGACACCAACGTACCGACACACAGCACACACACAGGGAATGCTCTGATAGAGGACAGGACCCCACTAGCCCTTTGGGGAGACAGAGGGAGAGTTTGCCAGCACACACCAGAGCGCTATATATATACAGGGATAACCTTATATAAGTGTTTTTCCCTTTATAGCTGCTGTATTGTTATATACTGCGCCTAATTTGTGCCCCCCTCTCTTTTTTAACCCCTTTCTGTAGTGTAGTGACTGCAGGGGAGAGCCAGGGAGCTTCCCTCCAACTGAGCTGTGAGGGAAAATGGCGCCAGTGTGCTGAGGAGATAGGCTCCGCCCCTTTCTCGGCGTCCTTATCATCCTTTTTCTGTATGTTTTGGCAGGGGTTAAATGCATCCATATAGCCCAGGAGTTATATGTGATGCATTTATTTTAGCCATATAAGGTTTTTTTATCGATTTATTGCGTCTCAGGGCGCTGCCCCCCCCAGCGCCCTGCACCCTCAGTGACCGGAGTGTGAAGTGTGCTGAGAGCAATGGCGCACAGCTGCGGTGCTGTGCGCTACCTTATCTGAAGACAGGATCGTCTTCTGCCGCCGATTTTTCCGGACCTCTTCGCTCTTCTGGCTCTGTAAGGGGGACGGCGGCGCGGCTCCGGTGACCCATCCAGGCTGAACCTGTGATCGTCCCTCTGGAGCTAATGTCCAGTAGCCTAAGAAGCCCAATCCACTCTGCACGCAGGTGAGTTCGCTTCTTCTCCCCTTAGTCCCTCGATGCAGTGAGCCTGTTGCCAGCAGGTCTCACTGAAAATAATAAACCTAAACTAAAACTTTCACAAAGAGCTCAGGAGAGCCCCTAGTGTGCACCCTTCTCGTCGGGCACAGAAATCTAACTGAGGCTTGGAGGAGGGTCATAGGGGGAGGAGCCAGTGCACACCAGGTGATCCTAAAGCTTTCTTTAGATGTGCCCAGTCTCCTGCGGAGCCGCTATTCCCCATGGTCCTTACGGAGTTCCCAGCATCCACTAGGACGTCAGAGAAAAAAAGTTAACAAGATGAAGATCTCTATTTAAAAAAAAAAACCACCCACCAAGCTGAAGCGACTGCATGAAGTGGCCCAAAAATGACTCTACAACGTGCAGCCAGAAGGGGGTCAGACTCTTGGAGATATTTGCAAAATCAACTCTGCATGACACAACTGTCCCTACTTTGTAATACATAGGGCGGTATTGGTAGCGAGGGCGCCCTAACCCTTTACACAGCTAAACCTGATTACTATGGGCGAGATATGTGCAATAACGGGGATCACTTTAGAAAGGAGATTGGGTGTGATATATCATTTGAATAGCGCCCACAGTATTTGCCACTGGATATGCTTATGCCTGGAAATGTGTATGCTTCTCAGTATTGACAATTGGGGATGCGGTTATCACCCTGGCAGTCAGGATCCCAACACCGGGATCCCCGACTTCCACAAAGACAGCAGGGGGACAATGGCTATTCCCACTCGTGGGGGTCCACGACACCATAGACATACCCTCCAATAGTACCTTTTTGGCAGGTACAGTACCTTTTTTTATGGTCTGTACCGATTTTTGGCTCTCTATACTTCCATTGAAAGTATAGGAAAAGGGTAGATGCTAGAATCAAGTGGGCTAAGGGACCTTTTCCATTTGTGGGGAGGAGCCACGACACAAGGGGGAGGAGCTATGCCAGCGGGATAGTTCCTCTACTATCCACGCCACCAACTATTACCTTTAGTAATCAGGTGGCGAGCGAAGCGGAGCGAGCCACCGAGCCCGAAGCGTGGCGAGCGAAGCGAGCCCGCGAGGGTACTTCTTGGGTACCCTGTTCGTCCATAGCTCCTCCCCCTGGTGACGTGTCTCCTCCCCTAGGTACGTCAGAAGGTCCCTTCTCCCACTCCGATATAGAATCAACCAATAGTAAAGTGTGGTGAGCGAAGCGAGACACCGAGCCCTAAGCGTGGCGAGCGGAGCAAAGCGAGCCCGCAATGGTCCAATGCTGCATAGAAAAGAAAACTGACCCCAAATGGACGGAGAACGAAGAAAACATTTAGGTGCTGTAAGGGTGGAAGTTCTCTCCTGCCCACTCGTTATGTCACTTCCAGGTCCTGAGCACGAAGGTAACATCGACACAACCCTGCTGACAGTGCTTCCATGGTTGTTTCTAAATCGGAGTGGGAGAAGGGACTTCTGACGTCACTAGGGGAGGAGGCACGTCAACAGGGGGAGGAGCTATGGCTGAACAGGGTACCTGAGAAGTACCCTCGCGGCCTCGCTTCGCTCGCCATCTGATTACTAAAGGTAATAGTTGGTGGCGTGGATAGTAGAGGAACTATCCCGCTGGCCTAGCTCCTCCCCTTTGTGTCGTGGCTCCTCCCCCTGACGTAAAAGGTCCCTTAGGCCACTTGAATCTAGCATTTACCCTTTTCCTATCCTTTCAATGGAAGTTTGGAGAGACAAAAATCGGTACAGACCATAAAAAAAAGGCACTGTACCTGTTAAAAAGGTATTGTTGGAGGGTATGTATTATCCACATAGTAACAACTTCCTTCAACAAATATTAATGAATAGCTGTAAAATACATGTCTAAGATGTAAGTGACTGCACTGTAAAATGGTTCTTGGGGATAACCTGATACAATTCAGTTTAAACTATGAATTCCTCAAACTATGCCACAACCAATATGGCTTCCATAACAAACCAGAAACGTCATACCCTACAGTCCACAGGCATTACCTTCCGCATAAACAGTGGTTTGAACACTAAGGTTCCGTTTCGTTCTTTCTCTTAGCCATGGAGGCTGAGCGCAGCGGGACGGGTCCAGTCTGGGTGTCCGAAGCCCTGCGGGCCCTAGGTGCTGCACTGGAGGGCTCCCGTGCGCCACCTACCGCCTGGTTCAAAGAAAGCAGCCAGAAGAACCTGAGGAGCAGAGATTTCCTGGCACCCCGAGGAGCGCTGCAGAAAAGCTTCCCGGATGGAGAGGTGCATGGCATATGGGGCTGATCTCAATGTTGATGCATGCTGCTGGGGTGGGGTGGAGTGGTCCTTGTAAGGCCGGCAGCTTGTAGCAATGAATTAAGCAGTTGTGGAACGACAAGTCTCAGCATTCCTGTGGAAAAACCAAGGTATGCTGGGACTTCTGGTTCCACAGCTGCTGGGATGCAACAGATTGTCAAGTCTGACTGAAAAGAGATGTTTATCTTCTTAATATAGACACATTAATTAGGCTTACCATCCTATTCCTTTAAACAGGGACACTCATAAATTACACAGGTTCTGGGGCTGGCTGACTTCAAACCTGATTTTCACCTGGTTTTAATCAGCCACAGAACCTGTGTAATCCATGTGTCCCAGTTTAAAGGGATAGTATGGTAAGCCTAATTCTAAGGACACATTATATAAGGCAGCCTGTCTCCATTGCGGTAATGGTGTACAGATCATGCTGGGAGTTACAGTACAACCGCAGTGGAAGAGCCACAGGTCACATGCCTGTATGAATGAGCAGATAAATGATATGCCGGCTGTCATGATCCCAACAGTGCGATCCTGTCCGCCAGTATGCCGGCAGCGAGGCGAGTGCTAGAAACGCCCTTGCGGGCTCGCATTCGCCACGCTGTGGGCACGGTGGCTCTCTGCGCTAGCCACAGGTTATATTCTCCCTCTATGGATGTCATGGACACCCACAGGGGGAGAATAGCCTGTGTCGCCGGCATTCCGGTGGCGGCATTTCACCCGTCGGGATTCCGGTGTTGGTATTGTGACCGCTGGGATCCCAACTGGCGGTATTTTAACTGATCCCGGCAAATGAATGAAATCTGCTGGCTTCAGAATGTTGTCACTATTTATGTAACTATTTATATTACTCTGATCATATATGAGGAATGTATTGTTTGTTACGTGTCCTCTTCAGTGGAACTCAGCCATAGCCTACACATTCACAGAGCGCTAGTGACATCACTGAGACACGAAGCACTGTTTCGTCATTACGAGAGTTATAAAGTGAGCTTCCCGGTCTACCGTAGTTTGATTATCAATTGTGTCTTTTTCTTTTTTTTTTTTCTGCCCAGGTGCCTGAAGAACTTCTGCAAAAATTGATGTCCATAAATGTCTCGGGCGTCCCGCCTATAAAGAGGTGCCAGCAGACTGAAGCCGGACTCGTCGTGCAGTTGGACAGGCCGGCTGTTTTCCATCGGGTCCTCAGAGACTTTACTCCGTATCTGAGACCCGCTCCCTCCGTAACGGACAGCGCGCAGAATATTATTCTTCTGAATTGCTCTCCATTGCAGGCCTGCCGCAGCCTGGACACCATTAAACTCAGCCATCTGAGGGCCGTGTTGATAGCAGATCATCTGGCTGAGGTGCTCAGATCGAGAGGGTCCGTAAATTCCTCCATTTATGTGGAGCCAGCTAGTGAGCGGGTGGTAGGGTCACGTTTCCGCAGCCAGAGTAGAGCTATATGGGGGCAAAGATCCATGCAGTAAACACAGAGCGTCATGTAAACCCCATTAGTGCTTAAACTTATTTAGGTTTAGTTTAACAGCCCCTAAAATTTACCTACCGCCTCTGTATGTTCATTAAATGTGTATTTTTGTAAAAATGACATTAGATGCAGTTATTACTATATATTCTTATTGTATAACTTCGTTCATCATTCCTCTTTAAAGCTGAATTCCCCTCTTTACTCCAGGGAACAGGTACATCTGGTTCCGGCAGGCCACAGCGAAGAGGTTGCAGCATTTTTATACCAGCTAGGGGTCTCCTGGCCTCGTACTGAAGAAGCGGACATTCTAGAGAAGACTATTTCAGGTTATGAAGACTATCTGAAGGGGAAGGTTCTCACCAGCCACACCAGTGTGGACCCCGGACAACCAGCAGAGGAATTTTTTTACCAACGTGTCCTCTTCAGCGTCCCACTGAAATCATATACAGAGGAACAGAACTTGTGTCTGCAGGGATATGACCCGAATCTGGACACCTTCCAAGGTAAGCCGTGAATTTCTGGCCCTGCTAGTGGGCTCCCTTCTCACCAGCTCACTGTATGTTCACAGCTGCTGTGACATGGCTGTAACCCCTGCTGCCAAGTATAGGGATCTTACAATGGAGCATCCAGCCAGGGTCTTGGGATCTTCTGTCTCTTCACACCCTATGGTCCTGTAGCAGTGACCAGGGCTCAGAACCCTTCAGCTTGGTTCTAGTCATGTGATTGCTGTAACAATCAGAATCAGCTTTGTTGGCCAGGTATACTTGCGTATACTAGGAATTTGTCTTCGGTTTGCTATACAACAGCCAAGTAGGTAACAGATAAGCAGGTGTGTGTGTGTGTGTGTGTGGGGGCAAGTAAAGTCATACAGATAGGTATACCGTACGGACACAAGTGAGTTACATGTACGTGTAGTCAATCAATGTTCAGGAGTTCAGCAGGCGGACCGCTTGGGGAAATAAACTTTTGAGGCTTCTGGTGGACCCGGTGGGGACACCCCTGTAACGCCTGCCTGCAGGAAGCAAGTTTACCATGCTGTGGCCGGGGTGTAGCTGGTCCTTTACTATCTTTGTTGCCCGCTTTTTAGCTCTGGACAGGTACAGGTCCTGCGGTTCTGACCACCTTTTGGAGCCTGCATCTGTCCCTCGTGCTGGCGGAACACGTACCATACCAGTACCAACTCCACAATCACGGAGTAGAAGAGGAGCAGAAGCTTCTGGGGGATGTTGAACTTCCTTAGTTGCCTGAGGAAGAACAACCTCTGCTGCGCTTTTCTGACTGTGGCATCAGCGTTGGACCCCCATTTAAGGTCCCGGGAGATTGTGGTCCCTAGTAACTTGAAGGAGTCCACTAGCGATACCACACTGTCAGCAATCGTTAGAGGAGGTGCACTAGCTGACTTCTTCCTGAAGTCCACTATCATCTCGACAGTTTTGAGGGGGTTGAGCTCAAGGTTGTTGTGGCTGCACCACTGGGCCAACCGTTCTACTTCCCGTCTATAGGCCGATTCTTCCCCGTCCTTGATGAGGCCGATGACGATGGTGTCGTCGTCGAATTTGATGATCTTTACTGATTGCGCCTCTGAGGTGCAGTCATCTGTGTACAAGGAGAAGAGCAGGGGTGAGAGGACACAGCCCTGAGGGGCCCCTGTACTAATGGGCCGCGCTTAAGAGGTGAATTCCCCGCTTTCACCACCTGTGTCCTATCTGTCAAGAAGTCTACAGATAGGACACAGGTCCCAACGAGTCCCAATGATCACAGTAAAGAATTATATTGACAAATAAAATAATGTATTCCCAGCAAAGCCAGCATGGAACATTTATGCAAATACATTAGTTCATTTTCTTTGATAGTTGCAGTTCTTCTCATTGTCTACAGATGTCGCCGTTGCTTTAGAGACTTGGTTGCTGTTCTATGTCAATAGTGACACCTGCTGTCTAAATGAAAGTACTACAGTCAGTCAAAGCAAATGCTTACACGCTGCCTCACATGTAAATGTCTTCTTCATTCAGTGACTACGGTAGATCTGGAACACGTAGCGAGGCTGCAGGGATCTGTCCAGGAGAGAGTGGTAAGTACAACACTGTGTATTACACATAGTGGCGTATTTGTAGTAGGTGCACTGTGTGGTTCCGTCATGACACACTATGTGCCAAGCAGCGGGCCCCTCTTCCTTACACCTGTTGCCAGCGGCCATCTTTCAGGTGGATTATGGCACCAGTGCAGGAGATCACAAAGCCTCTGGTACTGTGCCAGTCTTCTGCACATTCACCATCTTTCTGAAACTATCTCCCGAAGTGGCAGCTGGCAGGAGGTGTGGAGGTTGCCGCTTGGAACAGGTAGTGTGTTGCTACACATGGCCATTCACAGCCGTTAATACCCCTCTGATTATACTTCTTCGCTTGGAGGTGCTGGTTTAAGAGCCCCTCTTGTGCTAGATGTGGTATAGTAAAGTTGTAGCCAATATTTCACTCTTTGGTTAGGCTGATCATTAGTAGTCTGTAGAGGAAGACATGCTAGAGAATGTCCTACTGTTACCTGACTGTGAGCAGGAGTAACTGGCAGGTGCACTCACCAGAGGCCCAGGCTTTGTTGGGCATGCAGGCCACACTTGGGTTCTCCGGTGTAGAGAGAGTGTAACGTGCCAAATAGGTCTCCTCTGTAAGGGAAGGCGGTGGTGCAGGAGGGGTCAGGAGCGGCTTATTGTTGTAGAGCAGGGCTGGCCAGACCGGTCCTCGAGATCTACCAACAGTTCATGTTTTCCAGGCCTCCTGGAGATCTGTAGAATTGTCAGTTAGGAATGAATGCAGCACATCTTAATTAGTAATGACTACACCTGTGCACCAGCTAGGTGGTCTGGAAATGTGTACTGTTGGTAGATCTCGAGGACTGGTTTGGCCAGCCCTGTTGTAGAGAGACTGACACACGAATGCCACTGAAAACATCCTCGTGTGCCATCTTGTGTCACTAATGTCAAGGGTAGAATACCCTTTGTACATTATACGCTGCACACAGGTGAGGGCGCCATTTTGTGGAACAGGCTTCTATTTTCCATGGTTCGGCCTATACACCCGCTGGAAACCACAGACCTCACTAAAGCGCTAGTACCCAGAGACCTATAGGCTGCCTCCTCATTGGTTCAGCCAAAAAATGGACAGTATGTGTGCATCTTTTGTTTCCCTCTATGAGCAGAAGACGGCGTCGCCCTCCACTGTGCTACATGTTGTCAGCTGCGCGGAAGAGTTTCACCAACAGAAGCTGAACCTTCTCTGGAGATTGCTGGACCCCGGAGCCACGGCAGTCACTCAGGTACTAGCTAAAGGCCGGACACCTGGCTGGTCAGGAAGGACCTTTATTCAGAGTGAGGAGCAAATTCACCCCTGTATAAACCACATGGTGATGCAAGGGGCAGAAGTGCAATTAGTTTTGTACAGGGGCAAAATATTAGCTGCTCTCCCATGCAATATATAGTTATATAATCACTGAGCAGCTCCTGTGTACTGGCTGAAACAGTCACACAGGACCCATAGGGTAACGTTGGACGTGTAGTGAGACCCTTCCTGCCATTACCTAATCTCTGGGGGCCTCTTTTCCTGCTCAAGAAAAGGATTCCGGCCTATGACCCAGCTCCGAATCTAGTAATTAGTTTGATGTGGCCTGATTCTGAGTTATTTGCAGTCTGCATCCAATGCCGCTGTTCCCGTAGTTGAGTAATTTTTTTTTACAACTGCGCATTTGATAAAATGACTGAAAACCCATATGGCGCTTGCGTTATACAGTGTAGGCACACAGGCGCTGTTGCGATCTGGCCAGACGGTTATCAGAAAAGTGATGGGAGGTGACCGGGCGAGATGGACCACTTAGTGGGCGTGTTAGGGGAGTGTCAGGGGGCTGGTCACATGGTGTGATTGTTGCTAAAACTGATGCATTCTCTCTCTATCATTTTGCAGAAGCTTTTGATCTGCGGCCCAGTGAAAGTTCTCCATTTCCCATCGCCCATCAGTGGCCCTCAGTATTATCAGTAAGTGGATTCTGGAGAGTCTAGCACGCTTGTGAATATAGGTATACATTGCATTTTCAGTAACTGTAGGGCGGATTTAACTCTCAGGTACTCTAAGGCCTCATACACATTGTAAAGCTTATTAAACTCACTATGACGCTGGTAGTTTAGTACGGAACGTAAGCGAATGTTCCGGTGTGCAGGCAGAGTACAGTGGCGTTCCATGGGAGGGCTCATACAGTATGCTGCATGGAAGCGATGGAATGCGCCTGTAATATTCTGTCACCCGGGGGTATGTATATAAAAAGAAAATGACTGTGCACCGACACTTTGCATCAAACCTGATGGAGCCTGAGAGGTGCTGCAAAGAGGAATGGGCGAAACTGCCCAAAGATAGGTGTGCCAAGCTTGTGGCATCATATTCAAAATGACTTGAGGCTGCAATTGCTGCCAAAGGTGCATCAACAAAGTATTGAGCAAAGGCTGTGAATACTTATGTACATGTGATTTTCTTAGATTTTTATATTTAATAAATTTGCAAACATCTCAAAAACCTTTTTTCACGTGGTCCATTATGGGGTATTGGGGGTTATTCCGAGTCAATCGTAGCTGTGCTAAATTTAGCACAGCTACGATCATTCACAGTGACATGCGGGGGGACGCCCAGCACATGGCTAGCCCAACCCACATGTCAGTGCCGGCGCCCCCCCTCCCCCTCCCCCCCCCCTCGCAGAAGTGCAAAGGCATCGCACAGCGGCGATGCCTTTACACTTCAAGAGTAGCTCCCGGCCAGCGCAGCTTCATTGTGCTGGCCGGGAGCTACTCGTCGCTCCCCGGCCCGCAGCAGCTGCGTGTGACGTCACGCAGCCGCCGCGGACCGCCCCCCCCCCCCCCCCCAACGGTCCGGACCACTCCCCCTAAACGCCGCCGTTCAGCCCCCTCCCGCCCAGCGACCGCCTCTGTCTCAGAGGCTATCGCTAGGCACCGACAGCTGCCATGCGCGGCGCGACCCGATCGCTGCGACAAACTGCAGCGAGCGATCGGGTCGGACTGACCCCCCTTGTGTGTAGAATTTTGAGGGGAAAAAAATAATTTTCTCTAACGTCCTAGTGGATGCTGGGGACTCCGTAAGGACCATGGGGAATAGCGGGCTCCGCAGGAGACTGGGCACTCTAAAGAAAGATTTAGTACTATCTGGTGTGCTCTGGCTCCTCCCTCTATGTCCCTCCTCCAGACCTCAGTTAGAATCTGTGCCCGGCCAGAGCTGGGTGCTCCTAGTGGGCTCTCCTGAGCTTGCTAATAAGAAAGTATTTTAGTTAGGTTTTTTTATTTTCAGAGAGCTTCTGCTGGCAACAGACTCTCTGCTACGTGGGACTGAGGGGAGAGAAGCAAACCTACTAACTGCGGCTAGGTTGCGCTTCTTAGGCTACTGGACACCATTAGCTCCAGAGGGATCGAACACAGGACCTGACCTTGTCGTCCGTTCCCGGAGCCGCGCCGCCGTCCCCCTCGCAGAGCCAGAAGACAGAAGCCGGCAGAAGCAGAGAAGACATCGAAATCGGCGGCAGAAGACTCCTGTCTTCACATGAGGTAGCGCACAGCACTGTAGCTGTGCGCCATTGCGCCCACACTAACCCACACACTCCGGTCACTGTAGGGTGCAGGGCGCAGGGGGGGGCGCCCTGGGCAGCAATTGATACCTCCTGGCGAAAGCTGCATATAGACAGTGGGACACTGTTATATGTATGAGCCCCCGCCATTTATTTTACAAAAAAATCGCGGGACAGAAGCCCGCCGCTGAGGGGGCGGGGCCTTCTTCCTCAGCACTCACCAGCGCCATTTTCCTTCCACAGCTCCGCTGAGAGGAAGCTCCCCAGGCTCTCCCCTGCAGAATCACGGTAGAGGGGTAAAAAAGAGAGGGGGGGGGGGGCACATAAATTTAGGCGCATTAATAATATTACAGCAGCTACTGGGTAAACACTAAGTTACTGTGTAATCCCTGGGTTATATAGCGCTGGGGTGTGTGCTGGCATACTCTCTCTCTGTCTCTCCAAAAGGCCTTGTGGGGGTCCTGTCCTCATTTAGAGCTTCCCCTGTGTGTGTGGTGTGTCGGTACGCGTGTGTCGACATGTTTGACGAAGGGGGCTATGTGGAGGCAGAGCAAGTGCAGTTGACTGATGTGTCGCCGCCGACGGTGCCGACACCTGATTGGATGGATATGTGGAAGGAATTAAATGATAATGTAAACTCCTTACATAAAAGGTTGGATAAAGCTGATACCTCGGGCCAGTCAGGGTCTCCACCTATGCCTGATCCTACAGCGCAGATGCCCTCAGGGTCTCAAAAGCGCCCACTATCCAAAATGGTTGACACAGATGTCGACACGGATTCTGACTCCAGTGTCGACGACGATGATGCAAAATTGCAACCAAAAATGACAAAAGCTATACGTTACATGATTATAGCGATGAAGGATGTTTTACACATATCAGAGGTAAACCCTGTCCCTGACAAGAGGGTTTATATGTATGGGGAGAAAAAGCAAGAGGTGACTTTTCCCCCTTCACATGAGTTAAATGAGTTATGTGAAAGAGCGTGGGATTCCCCAGATAAGAAAGTCCTGATTTCCAAAAGGTTACTTATGGCGTACCCTTTCCCGCCAGAGGACAGGGTGCGCTGGGAATCCTCCCCTAGGGTAGATAAAGCTCTCACACGCTTATCTAAGAAGGTGGCCCTGCCGTCGCAGGATACGGCCACCCTAAAGGATCCTGCAGATAGAAAGCAGGAAAGTATCCTGAAATCTGTTTATACACATTCAGGGACTCTACTGAGGCCGGCAATTGCGTAGGCGTGGATGTGTAGTGCTGTAGCAGCATGGACAGATAATCTGTCTGAGGAAATGGATACCTTGGACAGGGATACCATTATGCTGACCCTGGGGCATATAAAAGATATATGTCCTATATATGAGGGATGCCCAGAGGGATATTTGCCTGCTGGGCTCTAGAATTAATGCAATGTCAATTTCTGCCAGGAGGGTCCTGTGGACTCGGCAGTGGACAGGTGATGCAGACTCCAAAAAACACATGGAGGAAGTCAAACTTTTTGCCATATATTCCCTTGTTGACTGGATAAGTGTATCACAAGTTATACGGTGTGATTGGTGTGGCTGGTATGAGTCTTACCCGGGATTCCAAAATCCTTTCCTTATCATGTCTGCTCTTCCGGGCACAGTATCCTTACTGAGGTCTGGAGGAGGGGCATAGAGGGAGGAGCCAGTGCACACCAGATAGTACTAAATCTTTCTTTAGAGTGCCCAGTCTCCTGCGGAGCCCGCTATTCCCCATGGTCCTTACGAAGTCCCCAGCATCCACTACGGACTATGAGAAATAGATTTACCGGTGAGTAAAATCTTATTTATTCCAGGTTGGAATAAGGCTGTAACATAATAAAATGTGGAAAAAGTGAAGTGCTGTGAATACTTTTTGGATGCACTGTATTTTTTATTTTATTTTATATCAGAATTGTTTCAGTTCCGTTTGGTTCTGTTGAAATAAAAGTGATACATTTATGACTATTATTTATTTGTGAATGTACACATAGTTTGATCTCGGTGGCATCACAAATTACTGAAATATTGGCTGAAATAGCAAGTAAAGCCATTATTTGAGAGAACATACCAAAGACTTTATAACTGAGCGGAATGATATACCTGAAACAGCTGGGGTGTTTATACTAACTGAATATGACCATCACGTTCTGTCACCGGTCTGTTATCTGTAAGGAGCTTCCCACAGCAGACACAGTGTGAGTGATGGTTTTGTAGACTTGCTGTGTAGTTTGGTTGATTGTCACACAGGGGCAGGGCCTGTGACGTCTCAGCAGCTTAAGTGACTGCATTCTCCACTTTCTAACCGGTATCATGGGGGAAGGGTGCTTCAGCTGTCTGTATTAGAGTGTAGAAAGTATACGTTGAGCGTTAATGCGCACTGCTGTATTGGTGTATTTGCTAGTTATCCGTCAATTTGTGTTTATTTCTCCTCTGCAGTCTCCGGAAATCTCAGATGCGTGAAGCTTCAGTCATGAAGTATGGAGAGAGCGTACAAGGTTACGTATAGCATGGTTTTCTCTCCGCAAAGTTTATTTAATGTGTGATAAACCGATTATTCAGGCAGAAAGCACAGGGTAGCACATTTAGCAGATGTATTGTATGGTACTGAGAAAATTCACCTGCAGGGAACTTTATTGTACAAATTTAATATGTTTGCACTTGGATAAGACAAACGGATCTGCCTATTATATTATTATCCCTTATATGTGTATATATAAAGTATCTGTGGCGCCTGTAAAGAGTGCATAAACAGATACACTGCCGATATAAAGTGAAAAAGACTTCTAGTTCAATGAAGGCAGAGCTTGGGAGGATAAAAGCCATATAAACATTATACCCACAGAGTCCGTGCCGGCTAAGCATTAGGGTTTAGTGCCACGGTTGTCACGGGAAGGGGGGATTAGAATAAGTGAGGAAACGAAGAACACATGACAGAAGAGGGCCCTGCTTGTGAGCACTTACAATCTATAGAGGAGGGATTAAAGTGCACCCGTTACCTGAGTACCTACAAAAGTGGAGTCGGCCATTTTGTCAGCTGAACCAATATTCTGTCTATTCGTCACTACAATGAGAGACGTACCTAAGACAGTGTCTGAACGTTTACTTGTTCTATATCAGGTGACAGCTGGGATGGAATCATCACCTGTCTAACTTCCGCCGCAGTCAGGTTCGAGCTCATGGCGACACCTCATCGCAGCCAGGTAACATCCAGCTCTTCCTCAGAATGTCTTTATACCTGTATTTCTATCCCCCGACTGTGTACTCCAACTGTCACAAATGAATGGACACTTCTAACAACTAGCGCAAAGGAAAATGGCTGAGTTGCCTATAGCAACGTCATCCTTCTCCTTTCTAAATGGTTTCCGTGCAGATGTTGATGTCTCTTGAATAAAATAAAAGCTGATTACGTCTCAGAGGTGGCGGTTCAGCCATTTTTACATAAATATCCGATCTCTTATTTGACACTTATTTAGTAACCAGATGCACTGTATGTTCTGTAACTCGCAGCATCCAATCGCGTGTTGGCTTTCATGTTCTAAACCATGCTGAAGAAATGTCTGGTTGCTATTGGCTATTGCATTGTACTACATGCAGAGGTCTATTTACTAAGGGGTCTATTCATGAAGTAGTGAAAAGTGTGGAGAAGTGAGCCAGTGGAGAAGTTGCCCATGGCAACCAATCAGCATTGAAGTAACATTTATAATTTGCATACTATACAATTGTACGGAGCAGCTGATTGGTTGCCATGGGCAACTTCTCCACAGGCTCACTTCTCCACTCTTATCACTGTCTTGGCCGGAGATAAAGTACCAGCCAATCAGCGTCTAACTGCCATGTTACAGCTGGGTTTGAAAAATGACAGGAGCTGATTGGCTAGTACTTTATCTCCGTCCACTTTATTTAAGGCTTAGTAAATAGACCCCTAAGCCACATTGTATGCTTGGACAGTCAGTTGAGAATTGACCTTTCACCATTTATTATTCAATACAATTATTATTATTTAAGGTTCAGTCCTCAACATGCGGCTATCCAGGATGCCACATTTATAACATTCCCTAGTAGCAACACTATAGCAAGGCATGTTGGCATTTGTAGTTCCACAACAACTGTGACTGTTTATCAGCCTTTTAGTCCTCATTGGCAGTGTTTGTGCTAAAGAGTATCAGGTGGGAATGGCTCGGAGCAATAGAGCACAACATGTCATTAAAACAAAAAGAAATATAAAGTATACTAAACGGTTTTGTTTTTTTTCTTGTTTGTGTTTTCCGTGCAGGTAACTGTGGACATAGAGGACTCAAACATCACCACAAAGGGAACAAAGAGTGGAGCGTTTGTGATGTATAACTGCGCGCGCCTGGCCACCATGTTTAATAGCTATGACAGCGCTGTCCACCAAGGTACAAAGTCCTGGCGGTTATTCTGGACAGCAGCCTGCGGTGCTGGGTAATGGGTGGTTGAGTAGGGTCACGTGACCAGCATTCCTCTCTTTCAGGCTTGTATCCCGGCTTCCCGCCGGCTGAAGAAATCAACTATTCCAGCCTGAGTGAGGAGGTGAGCACATGCTGCTTTCACAGGCCTGTGATTGGCTGCATCCTTATGTGTGACTCAGCCAATCCACAGGCTGCATATCTGCAAAGGCCGGCTGCCAAGCTGTCAGTCACTGTGCGCCTGCTGTGTTATAGGAGCTGATTGCTCGGAACATGACGGCTGTCTGCAGGGGAGTGATAGAGTATGGTGGTCGAACTCCGCTAGGGATCCTATAAAGCAGGCACAGCCTCTGATATATATTACTGTGTGTCTATAGAATATGCTGAGGATCTCTCTGGAGGTTTGCAGGGAAACATGGACAGGAGCAGAACGGCCGTAGCATGCTCTTCATTGGATTGCAGCCTGTAGGGTTTGCGCACAGCCAGCTCACGTCTCCCGTTTCACCACACAGGGAGAATGGCTTCTTCTCTTCAATTATATCATGATGTTCCCAGAGGTCCTCAGCCAGTCGGCAGAGATTTCCCTGACGTCCCCCGGGATCCGGGTCACAGCTAACACGGAGGCGGTGAGTGGTCTCTCCCGGGGCTGGATGATGGTAGTTGCAGCATCCAGCTGAGTCTGCAGGGCATAGGTAGGATTGTATAGAGAGCCTGTTATTTCTGCTATATCCCTACTTCTGAAGTGGGTAGGATAGAAGAACCTGGAATATGACACAGTACAGTTGGTGTAGTGGTTAGTATTACCGCCTCACTGCTCTGAGTCTAATTACTGACCGAGGCAATGTTTGTGTGGAGTTTGTATGTTCTTCGTGGGTTTCCTTCCACTCTCCAAAAACATACGGTTTATTGGCTTCCTACAAAAAACGAACCCAGCAGTGTATGTGTGTCCATATGATGGGGACTATAGAGTGTAAGCTCCACTGGGGCAGGGACTGATGTGAGTGACGGAAATATACTCTGTACGGCTCTGCGGTATACGTGTGCGCTCTATACATGACTGTTCACAATAATAATAATGATAAATGGCCAATCAGCAGCACTGATTATGTCAGATGTGTGCTGATGCTGTGGGAGGCAGTAACCTGCTCACCTATGATTGTGTAAGGACAGGGCTGTATGTGACATGAGGTGAGGAGAGTAATGGAGGAGGCAAGAAGACAGACTGAGAGTTATATAGTGGGAGGAGCAGGGTCCCCAGCAGCACAGAGTATATCAGGAGATGAGTGATGTGTCAGTGAGGACAGGGCTGCATGTGACAGGGGACAGTAACATGATGTGAGGAGGGGGATGGAGGCAGCAGGAGGCCAGAGACTGAGAGTTATATAGTGGGAGGAGCAGGGTCCCCAGCAGCACAGAGTATATCAGGAGATGAGTGATGTGTCAGTGAGGACAGGGCTGCATGTGACAGGGGACAGTAACATGATGTGAGGAGGGGGATGGAGGCAGCAGGAGGCCAGAGACTGAGAGTTATATAGTGGGAGGAGCAGGGTCCCCAGCAGCACAGAGTATATCAGGAGATGAGTGATGTGTCAGTGAGGACAGGGCTGCATGTGACAGGGGCAGTGACATGATGTGAGGAGGGGAATGGAGGCAGCAGGAAGCCACAGACTGAGAGTTATATAGTGGAAGGAGCAGGGTCCCCAGCAGCATAGAGTATATCTGGAGATAAGTGATGTGTCAGTGAGGACAGAGCTGCATGTGACAGGGGCAGTGACATGATGTGAGGAGGGGAATGGAGGCAGCAGGAAGCCACAGGCTGAGTGTTATATAGTGGGAGGAGCAGAGTCCCCCAGCAGCACAGAGTAGTGATATGAGGCTCCTGACTTACTGGTGCTGAAAGATTGTGGTGGGAAACATCACGTATATGAAATAACATCTAACTTGTTTTGTTCCAGGTATGTAAATTCCTTGTAGGCCTCAGCATGGACTTCAGCTGCTATTACAACAGAGTGCACATTCTAGGGGTGAGTCTTATTACACATATGCAGAAGGACAGAGCGTTATGCATCCACCTGAAAATGACCCTGTTTTATAAACCCCCTGCAGGAGCCGCTGCCTCATCTCTTCGGCCAGATGTTTGCCCGCTTGCATCTGATGAAAGCCGTCAGGAGTGTTCTGCGTTCTGCGCTAGACACCCTGCATATACTTCCACTGACACAGATATAACTCCGTCCTGGGGAGGGGTAACATGTACCGCGACCATGGGGAACGGGCTGTGTCACTGAGAAGTCTCGCTGGAGGGACTGCAACAAATCCTGAATGAGCACTCCCAGAGGCCCCAGGGTGGTCCTGCTGCTACAGCCTTCCTTGGTGATGACCTCTGGAGGAGCAGTGATTGATGATGCACCAAAGCGCCAGCACCTAGTGATTACAGGAAGTACCTGGAAGCGGAACTTAAAATGCAGTATACAGATATTATCAGGAACAACGGCATATTTTGGATAACACAGACAGATGTAGCACATTTATGAGAGGAAGAATATTCCCATTCACCAGAATGTTATACAGAATGAATATATATATAAATCTATACACACACATGATATATACATGTGTACAGAGACTATGGGGTATATTCAATTAGGGTCGAAAACTGCCGTCTGTCGAAAAGACGGCAATTTTCGACTTTTTAAGGTCAAATAATGGTTCGACCTATTCAATCCCTGCAGTTTTTATTCCGCAAGTTGTGGAATTCGACTTGTCGAATAGTACGTGAATCGGCGGTATAGCTGCCGATTCACGTACTTTTGAGTGAAACGGGGCCAAATTCGACAGGATTTGGCCCCGTTTCCGACCATCTCAGTCCAACATAAAAAAATGTCGGACTGAGATGTGGGACCCAGAGGAGGAGAGGGAGAGGGGAGCCGCGGGGAGACGGGGGAGAGCAGCGCTACAGCAGGATGTCTCACAGCTGCGCCGCTCACGACAGCGTCCACCCGGCTCCAGCAAGTGAGGTCACGCTTGCTGGAGCCGGGTGGACACTGCAGTGAGGTCAGGCGGCTGTGAGACATCCTTCTGTAGCGCTGCTCTCCTCCGTCTGCCCGCTGGTCTCCCCCTTCTCCGGTCCCTCATCTCAATTCGACTTTTTAAAAGTCGAATTGAGATGAGATTGAATAGGGGTTGTTGGATCCATTCCGACAAATGCATGTCGGAATGGATCCGACCCTAATTGAATATACCCTATATATGACATTGTAACCATCATCTATTGTAATAAGCTATTTCTAATACGTCCTAGAGGATGCTGGGGACGACATCAAGACCATGGTGTATAGACTGGATCCGCAGGAGACATGGACACTCTAAAGACTTTTCATTGGGTGTGAACTGGCTCCTCCCTCTATGCCCCTCCTCCAGACCTCAGTTTTAGAAATGTGCCCAGGTCGACTGGATGCACTGGGCAGCATGAAACCTATGGAAACTGGCATAAATAAGGGGCATAAGTTGCTGAGGCACAGTCCTACCCCCACCAGTATAAAATATTACCTCCTAAAAGCTGAGGAGAAACACACCATGGAAGAGTGGAGCTTCCTCCTCAGTCAGCCAGCACACTGCTCAGCGCCATTTTCTCTCTCTCCTCAGGCTGCAGAGACAAGGCTGGTCCTCCTCCACTACTGAACAAGTATCAGGGTGCAAAACAGGGGGGGGGGGGGGGGGGGGGGGGGGCACAGTGAATTTGGTGCTATATAATTGTGTGATTAACATTATAAAAGCGCTGAATGTCAGTGGGCATTTTGTGTTCACAGACTTTGTGTTACTGGCGCTGGGTTGTGAACTGGCAAATCCCATCTGTGTCCCTCTGACAGATTTTACTGTGGGTCTGTCCCCTATAAATCCCGGAGTGTCTGTGGTGTGGTTCTGCACGTGTGTGACATGTCTGTGGCAGGGAACTCTGTGAAGACATGTTAGGGACACAGAGGTGTAATATGACACCAAGAGCCTGACTGGGTGAAAGGTTAAATGATAGTGTGAATCATATCAGTAAGAGGTTGGACTGAAACTCATACAGAAAATGAAAATAATCTGTTGAAGATGTGATTTTTAATAGTTCTGCCTTTCATCCACAGGGACCTTTCTGGGTCACATACAAATTTGCACAAGTAGTACAAACTGATACCGACACGGACTCTGATTCCTGTGTCGACACTAGTGATTCCAGGGGAATAGGTCCTACGTTAGCAAAAAAAGCATTCAAAACATGTTTTAGCTATAAAGGAGGTGTTAGAAGTTACGAAGCCCCCTCTTTTACCACAAGGAGAGGGTTTACTTTAGTAAAGAAGTAATGTCATTTTCCCTCCACCTCAGGTCTGATTTAACCTGAACAGAAATTTCAGATTCCCTAAAGCAGAGGTTCTCAAACTCGGTCCTCGGGGGCACACACAGTGCATGTTTTGCAGGTCTCTTCACAGAATCGCAAGTGAAATAATTAGCTCCACCTGTGGACCTTTTAAAATGTGTCAGTGAGTAATTAATACATCTGTGCACCTGCTGGGTTACCTGCAAAACATGCACTGTGTGGGGTCCTGAGGACCAAGTTTGAGAACCTCTGCCCTAAAGGAATTCAGGCAGCTTACCTTTTTTCCAAAAAAGGTGGGAGTCACCCCGCATTTTAGACAGGGCCCTGTCATAAAAGAGAAAAGGTGTTTCTCCCTGCGCCTGGAATGGCTTCACTTAAGGAGCCGACAGACCGCAAGTGAGTGAGGTGATTTATTGATGTGGCCAATGGGACACTACTCAGGCCTACCATTGTCTGTGAATGGGTGAGTAGTGCTATTGAAAAGTGGTCAGAAAACTTGTCATTAGACATTGACACAATAGATGGAGACGAGATACTCCTAATGTTAGGTCATATCAAAGACGCTGCTGCGTACGTACTAGAATCCATGAAATATATTGGTTTCTTGGGATCAAGATCCGCTACCATGGCAGTATTGGCTCGGAGGGCGTTGTGGATTCGCCAGTGGAATGCTGATGTAGATTCCAAAATAAAATATGGAGGCTCTCCCGTATAAAGGTGAGGCCTTGTTTGGTGATGGGCTGGATGCGTTAGTCTCGGCGGCTACCGCAGGTAAGTCAACATTCTTGCCTTATGCTCCTACACCTGCGAAAAAGACACATCACTCTCGCATACAGTCCTTTCGGCCCAACAAATACAAAAAGGCCAAAGGTCTCCCCTTTTCTCTTACGTCCTAGAGGATGCTGGGGACTCCGTAAGGACCATAGGGTATAGACGGGCTCCGCAGGAGACATGGGCACTATAAAGAACTTTTAGTATGGGTGTGCACTGGCTCCTCCCTCTATGCCCCTCCTCCAGACCTTAGTTAGATCTTGTGCCCAGAGGAGATAGGGTGCATTACAGAGGAGCTCTCCTGAGTTTCTCTGTTTAAAGAATTTTGTTAGGTTTTTTATTTTCAGGGAGCACTGCTGGCAACAGGCTCCCTGCATCGTGGGACTGAGGAGAGAGAAGCAGACCTACTTAAATGATAGGCTCTGCTTCTTAGGCTACTGGACACCATTAGCTCCAGAGGGAGTCGGAACGCAGGTCTCACCCTGCAGTTCGTCCAGGAGCCGTGCCGCCGTCCTCCTCGCAGAGCCGGAAGATAGAAGCCGGGTGAGTATGAGAAGAAAAGAAGACTTCAAGGCGGCAGAAGACTTCAGATCTTCACTGAGGTAAGCCGCACACAACAAGCACAGATCAGGCACAGATGGGTGCCCCTGCGCCCTGGGCAGCAATAAACCTCAAGGCTGGCATAATACAGTTTATTAGGCTGCGGAGGCAGTAAATAGATTAACCCCCGCCATTTTTTGATTATTAGAGCGGGACCGAAGCCCGCCGCTGGAGGGGGCGGAGTTTGATCCCTCAGCACTAACCAGCGCCATTTTCTCCACAGAAGCTGCAGAGACGCTGGCTCCCCGGACTCTCCCCTGCTGAACACGGATCAGAGGGCTGAAAAAGAGGAGGGGGGCACAATATTGGCGCAGTGAGTGGGAAAGTTATTGTTATAATATAAAAGCGCTATCTGGGTTTATTCCAGTGTCAGTTTGGCGCTGGGTGTGTGCTGGCATACTCTCTCTCTGTCTCTCCAGAGGGCCTGGTTGGGGAATTGTCCCCTTATAGTTATATCCCGGTGTGTGTGGGGTGTCGGTACGTGCGTGTCGGCATGTTTGAGGCGAAAGCTCGTCCAAGGAGGAGGTGGAGCATATGAGAGGTGTGTCCCCATCGGTGGTGCCTACTCAGGAATGGATGGATATGTTTTATATGTTAAATGCAAGTGTAGCATCCTTACATAAGAGACTGGACAAAGCAGAGTCCAGGGAGACAACAGGGGGTCAATCCACGGATTGGACCAACTCACAGGGCCCTTCGGGGTCTCAGAAACGTCCCTTATCCCAAATAGTAGACACGGATACCGACACGGACTCTGACTCCAGTGTCGACTATGAGGAAGCAAGATTGCACCCTAGGGTGACAAAAAATATTCAGTGTATGATTATTGCAATAAAGGATGTTTTGCATATCACTGATGAACCCTCTGTTCCAGACACGAGGGTGCACATGTTGAAGGGAAAGAAGCAGGTAGTAAACTTTCCCCCATCTCATGAACTTAATGAGTTATTTGAAAAAGCTTGGGAAACTCCAGATAAGAAACTGCAGATTCCCAAAAGGGTTCTTATGGCATACCCTTTCCCTACGCAGGACAGGGTACGTTGGGAATCCTCTCCCACAGTGGACAAGGCTTTAACACGCCTGTCCAAGAAGGTGGCGCTGCCGTCTCCTGACACGGCGGCCCTCAAGGATACTGCGGACCGCAGGCACGAGACTACATTAAAGTCTTATCTATACACATACTGGTACGTTGCTCAGACCGGCAATTGCGTCGGCATGGGTATGTAGCGCAGTTGCAGCTTGGACGGATACACTGTCAGCTGACCTTGATACCCTAGATAGGGATACCATTTTGTTAACTTTAGCTCATATTAAGGACGCAGTCTTATATATGAGAGACGCTCAAAGAGACATTGGATTGCTGGGTTCCAGAGCCAATGCCATGGCTATTTCTGCGAGACGATCCTTATGGACCCGCCAATGGACGGGTGATGTGGACTCAAAAAAGCATATGGAGGTTTTACCTTACAAGGGGGACGTGTTGTTTGGGGACGGTCTCGCGGACCTGGTTTCCACAGCTACAGCGGGTAAATCTACCTTTTTACCTTTTGTTCCCCAACAGCAAAAGAAAACTCCACAGTATCAGATGCAGTCCTTTCGGTCGCATAAGTCCAGAAGAGGTCGGGGCTCCTCCTTCCTTGCCAGAGGTAAGGGTAGAGGGAAAAGAACACCTGCTTCGGCTGGTTCCCAGGAGCAGAAGTCCTCCCCGGCTTCTACTAAGTCCACCACATGACGCTGGGGCTCCCCTAAGCGAGTCCGCACCGGTGGGGGCACGCCTTCGACTCTTCAGCCAAGTCTGGGTTCGGTCAGACGTGGATCCTTGGGCGATGGAAATTGTTTCCCAGGGCTACAAGCTGGAATTCGAGGAGGTGCCCCCGCGCTGGTTTTTCAAGTCGGCCTTACCAGCTTCTTCCCCAGAGAGGGAAGTAGTGTTATCTGCAATTCAAACGCTGTGTCAACAGCAAGTGATTGTCAGGGTTCCCCTAGTCCAACAGGGAAAAGGATATTATTCGACCCTGTTTGTGGTCCCGAAGCCGGATGGTTCGGTCAGACCCATTTTAAATCTAAAATCCCTAAACCTGTACTTGAAAAGATTCAAATTCAAGATGGAATCGCTCCGAGCTGTAATATCCAGCCTGGAAGGGGGGGATTTTATGGTGTCGCTAGACATAAAGGATGCTTACCTTCATGTCCCCATATATCCCTCTCATCAGGAGTACCTGAGATTCGCTGTACAGGATTGTCATAACCAGTTTCAGACGTTGCCGTTTGGGCTTTCCACGGCTCCGAGGATTTTTACCAAGGTAATGGTGGAAATGATGGTGATCATGCGCAGGCAGGGAGTCACAATTATCCCGTACTTGGACGATCTCCTGATAAAGGCGAGATCAAGAGATCAATTGCTGAAGAACGTGTCGCTCTCCCTGGGAGTGCTTCAACAGCACGGTTGGATTCTCAATCTGCCAAAGTCGCAATTGGTTCCAACAACTCGACTATCGTTCCTAGGCATGATACTGGACACGGAACGAAAGAAGGTTTTTCTCCCGTTGGAAAAAGCCCAGGACCTCCAGAACATGGTCAGAAACCTGCTAAAGCCAAAGAGTGTCAGTTCATCAATGCACTCGAGTTCTGGGAATAATGGTGGCCTCCTACGAGGCCATTCCCTTCGGCAGGTTTCATGCGAGGACGTTTCAGTGGGACCTTCTGGACAAGTGGTCCGGGTCCCATCTACAAATACATCAGAAAATAACACTGTCCCCCAGGGCCAGGGTGTCTCTTCTATGGTGGCTGCAAAGTGCTCACCTTCTAGAGGGTCGCAGGTTCGGCATTCAGGACTGGGTTCTGGTGACCACGGACGCGAGCCTCCGAGGATGGGGAGCAGTCACCCAAGGAAGAAATTTTCAGGGACTATGGTCAAGCCAGGAGTCCTGTCTGCACATCAATGTGCTGGAATTAACGGCCATATACAACGGCCTTCGACAAGCGAAGAGTCTTCTTCGCAACCTACCGGTTCTGATTCAATCAGACAATGTCACAGCCGTGGCTCATGTGAACCGCCAAGGCGGGACAAGGAGCAGAGTGGCGATGGCGGAAGCCACCAGGATTCTTCGCTGGGCGGAAAGTCACGTAAGCGCTCTGTCAGCTGTCTTCATTCCGGGAGTGGACAACTGGGAAGCAGACTTCCTCAGCAGGCACGATCTCCATCCAGGAGAGTGGGGACTTCATCGAGAAGTCTTTGCAGAGATAACGGGTCTCTGGGGAGTTCCTCAGGTAGACATGATGGCGTCACGCCTCAACAAGAAACTTCGGAGGTATTGTGCCAGGTCCCGGGACCCTCAGGCAATAGCAGTGGACGCCCTGGTAATACCATGGGTGTTTCAGTCTGTCTATGCGTTTCCTCCTCTCCATCTCATCGCAAAAATTTTGAGGATCATAAGACGAAAAAGAGTACAGACAATTCTCATTGTTCCAGATTGGCCTCGAAGGGCCTGGTTCTCAGATCTTCAGGAAATGCTCACAGAAGATCCTTGGCCTCTTCCTCTCAGGGAGGACCTGTTGCAGCAGGGGCCCTGCGTGTTCCAAGACTTACCGCGGTTGCGTTTGACGGCATGGTGGTTGAACGCCGGATCCTAGCTGGGAAAGGTATTCCGGAGGGAGGAGGTCATACCTACTATAATAAAGGCTAGGAAGGAGGTGACGGCGAAACATTATCACCGTATTTGTAGGAAGTATGTCTCTTGGTGTAAAACCAAGAATGCTTCTACGGAAGATTTCCATCTGGGCCGTTTTCTCCACTTCCTACAGACAGGAGTGGATATGGGCCTGAAGTTAGGCTCCATTAAGGTACAGATTTCGGCCCTATCTATATTCTTTCAGAAGGAATTGGCTTCTCTCCCAGAAGTCCAAACTTTTGTGAAGGGAGTGCTGCACATCCAGCCTCCTTTTGTGCCCCCAGTGGCACCATGGGACCTGAACGTGGTGTTACAGTTCCTTAAATCACACTGGTTTGAACCGCTTCAAACGGTTGAGTTGAAATTTTTCACCTGGAAGGTGGTCATGTTGTTGGCCTTGGCATCTGCGAGGCGGGTGTCAGAATTGGCGGCCTTGTCTCACAAGAGCCCCTACTTGATTTTTCATGTGGATAGAGCAGAGTTGAGGACTCGTCCTCAATTTTTACCTAAGGTGGTGTCTTCATTTCATATGAACCAACCTATCGTGGTGCCTGTAGCTACGAGTGACTTGGAGGACTCCAAGTCCCTCGATGTAGTCAGGGCTCTAAAGGTTTATGTAGCCAGAACGGCTCGGGTTAGGAAAACAGAGGCTCTGTTTGTCCTGTATGCAGCCAACAAGACTGGCGCGCCTGCGTTGAAGCAGACTATTGCTCGCTGGATCTGTAACACGATTCAGCAGGCTCATTCTACGGCTGGATTGCCGTTACCAAATTCGGTAAAAGCCCATTCCACGAGGAAGGTGGGCTCTTCTTGGGCGGCTGCCCGAGGCGTCTCGGCTTTGCAGTTATGCCGAGCAGCTACTTGGTCGGGTTCAAACACTTTTGCAAAATTCTACAAGTTTGATACCCTGGCTGATGAGGACCTCGCGTTTGCTCAATCGGTGCTACAGAGTCATCCGCACTCTCCCGCCCAGTTTGGAGCTTTGGTATAAACCCCATGGTCCTTACGGAGTCCCCAGCATCCTCTAGGACGTAAGAGAAAATAAGATTTTAAACCTACCGGTAAATCTTTTTCTCCTAGTCCGTAGAGCAGAGGTTTTCAACCTTTCACAACTCGCGGCACACTGAACAAGATTTATATATTGCCAAGGCACATTCAAATATATTGGTGATGCATGGTGCCGATGCGTGTCCTAGGATGTCATGTTGCAGTTTCTTGATAGGTAACGCCTGAGCCACATCTGAGAAAGCCAGAAGAGCCCAACACTGCCCGGGCCCAAAATTAGAACTGGCTCTGCAACCACTAAAACTACAAGTACTGATCGTTCCAGGGCCTCAGTAGCAGCAAAACACTGACGGGCCTGGTTCTGCTTCTATGGTGGCACACATGGAGACTGCTCAGGGCACACTAGTGTGCCACGGCACAGTGGTTGAAAAACACTGCCTTAGAGGATGCTGGGCGCCCGTCCCAGTGTGGACTTACTCTGCAAGACTTGTATATAGTTGTTGCTTACATAAGGGTTATGTTACAGTGGGAATCGGTCTTTGACTGATGCTGTTTGTTGTTCATACTGTTAACTGGTTGCATGTTTCCAGGTTATATGGTATGCTTGGTGTGGGCTGGTAGGAATCTTGCCCTTAGATTAACAAAATCCTTTCCTCGTATTGTCCATCTCCTCTGGGCACAGTTCTCTAACTGAGGTCTGGAGGAGGGGCATAGAGGGAGGAGCCAGTGCACACCCATACCTAAAGTTCTTTATAGTGCCCATGTCTCCTGCGGAGCCCGTCTATACCCCATGGTATAGACGGAGTCCCCAGCATCCTCTACGGACTAGAAGAAAAAGATTTACCGGTAGGTTTAAAATCTTATTTTGCAGGTAGGGGAAGGGTAAAAAGAAAGAAATCTGCAGCGTCTTCCGGATTGCAGGAGCAGAAGTCCACCCCTGCTTCTGCCAAATCTGCAGCATAACGCTGGGGCTCCCTTGCGAGAGTCCGCTCGGGTGGGAGCACGTCTGAAACTTTTCAGCCAAATCTGGATTCAATCTGGCCTGGACCAATGGGTCTTACAAATAGTGTCCCATGAGTACAAACTAGAGTTTCAAGACGTCCCCCCATGCCGATTTTTCAAAATTCAATTCAAAAATTATGTCAGGATCAGGTCATTGTCCTGGTACCCTTGGCACAGTAAGGAGAAGGCTATTTTTATTCAAGCCTCTTCGTAGTTCCGAAGCCGGACAGCTCGGTCAGACCGATTTTAAACCTGAAAATCTGAATCTCTACCTGAAAAGCTTCAAGTTCAAAATGGAATCCCTGAGGGTAGTGATTTCCAGTCTGGAAGAGGGGGACTTCATGGTGTCAGTAGACATAAAAGATGCTTACTTGCATGTTCCCATTTATCCTCCTCACCAAGCTTATCTGAGATTCGCAGTACAGGATTGCCATTACCGGTTTCAGACGTTGCCGTTCGGACTCTCCACGGCACCGAGGGTATTCACCAAGGTGATGGCAGAGATGATGGTCCTCCTTCGTTAAAAAGGAGTCAATATAATTCCTTATCTGGACGATCTCCTGATAAAAGCGAGATCCAGGGAACAGTTGGTGCAGAACATCGCACTCTCCCTGTCAATACTCCAACAACACGGTTGGATCATGAATCTTCCAAAGTCGTAGTTGGAACCGACGACAAGATTGTCCTTTTTAGGGATGATTCTGGACACAGAAGTACGGAGAGTATTTCTTCCAGTGGAAAAGGCTCTGGAAATCCAGAAAATGGTCAAACAAATATTGAAACTAACAAGCGTGTTGATCCATCAATGCATTCGGTTGTTGGGGAAAATGGTAGCAGCCTACGAGGCCATACAGTTTGGCCGATTTCATGCCAGAGTATTCCAGTGGGACCTGTTGGACAAGTGGTCCGGATGCCACCTACACATACACCGGAAAATAATCCTGTTCCCCAAAGCCAGGATTTCGCTCCTGTGGTGGCTACACAGTTCTCACCTACTAGAGGGGCGCAGGTTTGAGATTCACGACTGGGTCCTAATAACCACGGATGCAAGTCTCCGAGGCTGGAGAGCTGTCACACATGGGGAAAGCTTCCAAAGAAAATGGTCAAGTCAGGAAGCCTGCCTTCACATAAACGTTCTGGAATTGAGAGCCATTTACAACGGCCTTCTACAAGCGGTACATCTTCTTCAAGATCCCGTACAGATCCAGTCGGACAATGTAACAGCAGTCGCGTATATAAACGGGCAAGGCGGAACTAAAAGCAGAGCGGAAATGGCAGAGGTGACAAGGATTCTCCTCTGGGCAGAAAGACACGTTAGAGCTCTGTCAGCAATTTTCATTCCGGGAGTGGACAACTGGGAAGAAGACTTCCTCAGCAGACACGATCTCCATCCAGGAGAGTGGGGCCTCCACCAAGAAGTCTTCGCAGAGGTGATGAGTCTTTGGGGAGTTCCTCAAGTAGACATGATGGCATCTCGTCTAAACAAGAAGCTTCAGAGATATTGTTCCAGGTCGAGAGACCCTCAAGCAATAGCAGTGGATACACTGGTGACCCAGTGGGTGTTTCGGTCGGTATATGTTTTCCCTCCACTTCCACTGATTCCAAAAGTTCTCAAAATAATAATAACAACAAGAGTGTGAGCAATCTTCATTGCCCCAGACTGGCCAAGTAGGGCTTGGTATCCAGATCTTCATGAGTTGCTCATAGAAGATCCTCAGCTTCTTCCTCCTCGAGAGGACCTACTACAGCAGGGGCCGTGTGTGTATCAAGACTTACCGCAGCTACGTTTGACGGCTTGGCTGTTGAGCGTCGGATCCTAGCCCGAAAGGGTATTCCCAAGGAAGTCATCCCCACTCTTATTCAGGCCAGGAAAGGAGTAACGTCTAAACATTACTACCGTATTTGGAGAAAATATGTATCTTGGTGTGAATCCAAGAAGGCTCCTATGGAAGAGTTTGAGTTGGGACGTTTTCTCCATTTTCTGCAGGCTGGTGTGGATGCGGGCCTTAGATTGGGGTCAATCAAGGTCCAGATTTCGGCCTTATAAGTTTTCTTTCAAAAACAATTGGCCTCCTTTCCAGAAGTTCAGACGTTCGTGAAAGGGGTTCTGCACATCCAGACTCCAGTGGCACCATGGGACCTTAATGTGGTGTTGCAGTTCCTTCAATCGGGTTGGTTTGAGCCTCTACAAGAGATAGAGTTGAAGTTTCTCACTTGGAAAGTGGTGATGCTTTTGGCATTGACATCCGCAAGGCGGGTGTCTGAATTGGGGGCCTTGTCCCACAAGAGCCCTTACCTGATCTTCCATGAAGATAGGGCAGAGTTGAGAACTCGTCAACATTTTCTTCCAAAGGTGGTTTCCTCTTTCTACATAAACCAACCTATTGTGGTGCCAGTTGCTACTGACACGTTCGCTGAGTCAAAGTCTCTAGATGTGGTTAGAGCTTTGAAGATTTATGTCGCTAGAACAGCTTGAATACGGAAAACAGAGGTTTTGTTTGTCCTGAATGCTCCCAACAAGATTGGGTGTCCTGCTTCCAAGCAGACTTATTGCGCGCTGGATCAGAGGTACGATTCAGCAAGCTCATTCTACGGCTGGATTGCCGTTACCGATGTCGGTGAAGGCCCATTCTACTAGGAAGGTGGGCTCCTCCTGGGCGGCTGCCCGGGGGGGTCTCGGCATTACAACTTTGCCGAGCAGCTACTTAGTCAGGGTCAAACACGTTTGCAAAATTCTACAAGTTTGACACTGTGGCCGATGAGGACCTAAAGTTTGGTCAATCGGTGCTGCAGGGTCATCCGCACTCTCCCGCCCGTACTGGACCTTTGGTATAGACCCCATGGTCTTGATGTCGTCCCCAGCATCCTCTAGGACGTATGAGAAAATAGGATTTTGATAACCTACCGGTAAATCCTTTTCTCCTAGGCCGTAGAGGATGCTGGGCGCCCGTCCCAGTGCGTACTTTACATGCAGTTTAGTTATTACAGTTACACAACTTGTGTTATCTTGGTTTCAGCATGTTGCTGCAATTAGTTCATACCTGTTGGCGTGTGTTATGTTAAATGCCATGTGTGCGGCATGGTTGAGGGTGTGAGTTGGTAGATATCTCACCACTAGTTAAGTAATTCCTTTCCTCGAAATGTCAGTCTCCCTGGGCACCGTTCCTACAACTGAGGTCTGGAGGAGAGGCATAGAGGGAGACAGTTCACACCCAATGAAAAGTCTTTAGAGTGCCCATGTCTCCTGCGGATCCTGTCTATACCCCATGGTCTTGATGTCGTCCCCAGCATCCTCAACGGACTAGGAGAAAAGGATTTACGGGTAGGTTATCAAAATCCTATTTTTTGGGGGCTAAAAGGAAGCTGGCACTCACAGGACGTCTGCTGTGCATAAGAAAGTATCTTCCCCCTATGATGACATGATCAATTCAGTTCTGATAAATTCCAGAAACTTTTTAATATATGGTCATGTTATTAGTAATTCCTTTCTCTAATAAAACTTGTAGAGTTTAGGTTAATTAAAATGAATGATTTAGGCTTTTGAAATTCTTGCACCACAATACAACTGTCTGCTGTAAGGTGATTTATTTTACATAGAGAAGAGCGGGAAGAGAAACAACAGATCATTTAATAATAAAGTATAAGAGTTTCACCATGTCACAGTAACTAAGTGACCAGTTTCTGGGCTGTAACAAAATTCCTTTAAAATGCAGCCTATCATTTCACTGCGAACCAGCTATCTCACGGAGGCAGCCATTATGTGTGCTGTGTCAATGTCTTAGGATCTAGTGACCTCACTGAGACCCCCAGTGATGTCAGTGGGGTGTGTGGTATTGAAAGTCGACAGTAACTAGGTCGACAATGTCTAGGTCGACCACTATTGGTCGACAGTAACTAGGTCGACAGGGTGTCTAGGTCGACAGGGTCTTTAGGTCGACATGTTCTAGGTCGACAGGTCAAAAGGTCGACATGAGTTTTTCATGTTATTTTGGTGTAGTTTTCTTCGTAGAGTGACCGGGAACCCCAATTAGTGCACCGCGTCCCCTCGCATGGCTCGCTTCGCTCGCCATGCTTCGGGCATGGTGCCTTTGCTCCGCTACCGCTTCGCTCGGCACAGATTACCGTTCCAATCGTAGTCCACGTGGTTCGTTAAGTATGAAAAGGTTAAAAAAAAGAAAAAAATTGTGAAAAACTCATGTCGACCTTTTGACCTGTCGACCTAGAACATGTCGACCTAAAGACCCTGTCGACCTAGACACCCTGTCGACCTAGTTACTGTCGACCAATAGTGGTCGACCTAGACATTGTCGACCTAGTTACTGTCGACTTTCAGTCCAGATCCCGTCAGTGGGTCCCAATGGGATACATTAGGTTACATTTTAAAGCATATTATAGTAGCTAACAAAATGGCTGCCTCCACTTCAAGTTTCCTTATTCGCATTGCGGTCTCCGGTGTTGTGGTAAATCTACACTGTTATTCTAAAACATCATTAAATATCAGTTTATTCCAATCGTCTCATCAACATGTAGACAGATCGCTGGCGCTGGAGCCAGTGCTGGGGACTCTGGTGTTCCGGCAGCTCAAAGAATGAGAAGCTGAAGTTGCGGCTGAAGCTGAGCTCTGTCACTGCGGGGACCGGCGGTAGTTTCATGGTATGAAATTTACTCAGGGGCCGTCTCTTGGTAACCCCGGTCCTGCCCCTCTGTTTAGCTCTGCTGCTAGTTTTGTCTCTGAGGGGCTGCTGTTCGGGAAGAGGCACCGGTTGGTCCCCGCTGTCCTGGCGCTTTATGGCAGGCTGTGGGTCTCTCTGACCTTGGCTGTGGTCAGCCATGTTTACAAAGCACGTCCTTGGAGACGGGATGCTACGCAGGAGAGCGGTGAGGGATGTCTCTGAAGGAGATGCCCCCACCCATGGTGTCATATCACTGGCTAGCAGGGGCAGAGACTTGTCCTTTCCCCCCTTATTCGATGCCTTCAGTGTAGGAGGGGTGTCTTTGCTGCTGCCAGCATTTCTCTTCCTAGGAGCTGAATCACAATAACAACGTAAAACAATTAGTTTTGAGATGGAACATTTGTCTCATTAGTTCATCATTTAAAGCAGTCCAGGTTTTACCGATATCCATGCTTGAGCACAGATGGTTAAATCAAAATAATTGAGGTACTAATTTACGTTATCTGTGCTCAAGTATGGCTATCCTTAAAAAAATGCACGGTTAGTGTGCCCTGAGGACCATGATTGGGAATCCCTGTTTTAAAGTGTACCTGCCACACTTACCTACAGTGATAGCTGCCATTTTGAAAAGGCAAAGAAAGCAAATGAAGGGTGCCTCAGCCACTTATCAGATCAGTGTTCCATTACTATATAAGTGAAACCGGTTCTCCACTCCAGTCCTCAATTGCACTGAGCAGGCCAGGTTTTCAGGATTCCTGTCTGTGGGAGCAGGTGGGATAATTACTGACCCAGCCAAATGAATTCCCTTACCTGTGTATGATTAAAGAAATTCAGAAAACATGACCTGTTGGGGTTACTGGAGTTGAGAACCACCGGTAGAGAGATTAAGGACCAATAGTATCAGATATCCATAAAAAGCTGGAGAGCCACAGGTTGACCAGGCCTGTTCTAAAAGGACGTCTATTGTTCATAGAGTTAGGCTTACTATACAGTCCCTTTAAACCGGGACATGCATGAATTACACAGGTTCTGTGGCTGGCTGACTTCAAGCTTGCACATCCCTGGTTTTAATCAGACACAGAACCTGTGTAATTCAGGTGGTCCAGTTTAAAAGAGACAGTATGGTAAGCCTAATTATATTGCAGGGGTGTATGTTATTTCACCTTTACATCATTGGACTATCCCATTATACTGTAACGCTATTTGCACCATGGTGATTTATCTCTAAGTTTTCCTTTTCTCGAACGTCCTAGTGGATGCTGGGGACTCCGTAAGGACCATGGGGAATAGACGGGCTCCGCAGGAGACATGGGCACTTTAAGAAAGAATTTAGATTCTGGTGTGCTCTGGCTCCTCCCTCTATGTCCCTCCTCCAGACCTCAGTGTGAATCTGTGCCCGGACGAGCTGGGTGCTGTTTAGTGAGCTATCCTGAGCTTGCTATAAGAAAGTATTTTGTTAGGTTTTTTTATTTTCAGGGAGCTCTGCTGGCAACAGACTCTCTGCTACGTGGGACTGAGGGGAGAGAAGCAGCCCTACTCTCTGCAGATAGGTCCTGCTTCTTAGGCTACTGGACACCATTAGCTCCAGAGGGATCGTACACAGGATCGCACCCTTGGTCGTCCGATCCCGGAGCCGCGTCGCCGTCCCCCTCGCAGAGCCTGAAGACAGAAGCCGGGTGAAAGAAGCAAGAAGACTTCGAAATCGGCGGCAGAAGACTCCAGTCTTCACTGAGGTAGCGCACAGCACTGCAGCTGAGCGCCATTGCTCCCACACTACACCCACATACTCCGGTCACTGTAAGGGCGCAGGGGGGGGGGGGCGCCCTGGGCAGCAATTAGAGACCTCTTTGGCAAAAGTTTGCATATATACAGTTGGGCACTGTATATATGTATGAGCCCCCGCCAAAAATTGTACATGAAAGCGGGACAGAAGCCCACCGTCGAGGGGGCGGGGCTTCTTCCTCAGCACTCACCAGCGCCATGTTTTTTCTCCACAGCACCGCTGAGAGGAAGCTCCCCAGTCTCTCCCCTGCAGTTACACGGTAGAAGAGGGTAAAAAGAGAGGGGGGGGGCACATAATAATTAGGCACAAAAAAATCAATATAAACAGCAGCTACTGGGTTAACATTAAGTTACTGTGTTATTCCTGGGTTAATAGCGCTGGGGTGTGTGCTGGCATACTCTCTCTCTGTCTCTCCAAAGGGCCTTATGGGGGAATTGTCTTCAGATGAGCATTCCCTGAGTGTGTGGTGTGTCGGTACGTGTGTGTCGACATGTCCGAGGTAAAAAGCTCCCCTATGGAGGAGATGGAGCAAATGTGTGTGAGAGGGTGTCTCCGTCGACAACGCCGACACCTGTTTGGATATGTGTAATTAAGTGCTAAGGTGAATTTATTGCACAAAAGATTAGAGAACAGACAGGGAATCTACCCATGTCTGTCCCTATGTCGCAGAGACCTTCAGAGTCTCTCAATGATCACTATCCAAAATAATAGACACTGATATCGACACGGAGTCTGACTCCAGTGTCGACTACGATAATGCAAAGTTACAGCCAAAATGGCAGAAAAGTATTCAATATATGATTATTGTAATAAAAGATGATTTGCATATCACTGATGCATCATCTGTCCCTGGCACAAGGGTACACATGTTTAAGGGGAAGAAAGCTGAGGTAAATTTCCCTCCTCTCATGAAGAAAAAGAGCGGGAATCTCCAGACAAGAGACTGCAGTTTCCCACAAAGAATTCTCATGAGTATCCTTTCCCCACTAGGGCCAGGATACGATGGGAATCTTCCCCTAGGGTGTCACGTTTGCCCAAAAGGTAGCCCTGACTTAACAGCTATCCTCAGGGATCCTGCAGATAGCGTGCACATTCTGGTACACCACTCAGACCGGCGATTGTGTCGGCATGGGTTTATAGCACTGTGGCAGCGTGGACAGGTACCTTATCAGCAGAGATTGAGACCCTAGTATGTGTGTATATATATATATATATATATATATATATATATATATATATATATTAAAGATGCTGTCTTAAGAGATTATATATAAATATATATATATATATATATATATATATATATATAAAAAACATGCCCAAAGAGACATGAGTCTACTGGGTCCTAGAGTCAAAGCTATGTCGATTTCTGCTTGACGTGTCCTGTAGAATATGCAATGGACAGTTGATGCCGACTTAAGAGGCATATGGAAGGCTGAGGATTGTGTGGAGAAAGGTTCTCGGACCTGGTCTCCACAGCTATAGCTGGTAATTCTGATATTTTGCCTTATATTCCTGCACAGCCTAGGAAAGCACGACATTATCAAATGCAGCATTTCGAACAAAGAAACAAGAAAGTCCGAGGTGCGTCCTTTCTTGCCAGAGGCGGGGGCAGAGGAAAGAAGCTGCACAACACAGCTAGTTCCCAGGAACAGAAGTCCTCCCCGGCCTCTACAAAATCCACTGCATGTCGCTGGGGCTCCACAGGCAGAGCTAGGCCCGGTGGAGGCACGCCTTCGTAAATTCAGCCACAAGTGGGTTCACTCCCTGTTAGATCCCTGAGCAATAGATATTGTGTCTCAGGGATACAAACTGGACTTTGAGGAGATGCCCCCTCACCGACGGCCCTGCCGGCTTCCCCCCCACGAGAGGGAAACAGTGTTAACTGCAATTCACAAATTGTATCTTCAACAGGTGGTGGTCAAGGTTCCCCTCCTTCAACAAGGAGGGGGTTATTATTCGACCATGTTGTAGTCCCGAAACCAGACGGTTCGGTCAGACCCATATTGAATTTAAAATCCCTGTACATATACCTGAAAAGGTTCAAGTTCAAGATGGAATCGCTAAGAGCGGTCATTGCAAGCCTGAAAGGGGGAGATTTTATGGTGACTCTGGACATAAAGGATGCATACCTTCATGTCCCCATTTATCCACCTCATCAGGCGTACCTCAGAATTGCGGTATGGGATTGTCATTACCAATTTCAGACGTTGCCGTTTGGTCTCTCCACGGCCCCGAGAATATTCACCAAGGTAATGGCGGAAATGATGGTGCTCCTGCGGAAGCAAGGTGTCACTATTATCACGTACTTGGACGATCTCCTCATAAAAGCGAGATCAAGAGAGCAGTTGCTGAACAGCGTATCACTTTCTCTGGAAGTGTAACGGCAACACGGCTGGATTCTATATATTCCAAAGTCGCAGTTGGTTCCTACAGCTCATCTGCCTCTCCTAGGCATGATCCTAGACACAGGCCAGAAAAGGGTTTATCTCCCGATAGAGAGAGCTCAGGAGCTCATGACACTGGTCAAGAATCTATTAAAACCAAAACAGGTGTCAGTGCATTACTGCACTCGAGTCCTGGGAAGGATGGTGGCATTATACGAGGCCATTCCCTTCGGCAGGTTCCATGCGAGGACCTTCCAATGGGATTTACTGGACAAGGGACCCGGATCACATCTTCAGATAGGTTAATCACCCTATCCCCCAGGGCCAGGGTGTCTCTCCTGTGGTGGCTGCAGAGTGCTCACCTTCTCGAAGGTCGCAGATTAGGCATTCAGGACTGGGTCCTGGTGACCACGGATGCAAGCCTCCGAGGGTGGGGGGCAGTCACACAGGGAAGAAATTTCCAAGGGCTGTGGTTAAGTCAGGAGACTTGCCTTCACATCAACATCCTGGAACTAAGGGCCATATACAACTCCCTACGTCAAGCGGAGTCCCTGCTTCGCGATCAACCGGTTCTGATTCAGTCAGACAACATCACCGCAGTGGCTCATGTAAACCGCCAAGGCAGCACAAGGAGCAGGGTGGCGATGGTAGAAGCCACCAGAATTCTTCGCTGGGCGGAGAATCACGTAAGCGCACTGTCAGCAGTGTTCATTCCGGGAGTGGACAACTGGGAAGCAGACTTCCTCAGCAGGCACGACCTCCTCCCGGGAGAGTGGGGACTTCATCAAGAAGTCTTCACGCAGATTGCAAGTCGGTGGGAAATGCCACAGGTGGACATGATGGCATCCCCCTCAACAAAAAGCTGCAGAGATATTGCGCCAGGTCAAGAGACCCTCAGGCGATAGCTGTGGACGCACTGGTGACACCGTGGGTGTTCCAGTCGGTTTATGTATTTCCTCCTCTTCCTCTCATACCCAAGGTGCTAAGAATCATAAGGAAAAAAGGAGTGAGAACAATACTAATTGTTCCGGATTGGCCAAGAAGGACTTGGTATCCAGATCTGCAAGAAATGCTCACAGAGGACCCGTGGCCTCTGCCTCTAGGACAGGACTTGTGCAACAGGGGCCCTGTCTGTTTCAAGACTTACCGCGGCTGCGTTTGACAGCATGGCGGTTGAACGCCGGATCCTAGCAGAAAAAGGCATTCCGGATGAGGTCATTCCTACGCTGATAGAGGCTGGGAAGGATGTGATGGCTCAACATTATCACCGTATATGGCGAAAATATGTGGCTTGGTGTGAGGCCAGGAATGCCCCTACGGAGGAATTCCAGCTGGGCCGTTTCCTGCACTTCCTACAGTCGGGAGTGACTTTGGGCCTTAAATTGGGTTCCATTAAGGTTCAGATTTCGGCCATATCCATTTTCTTTCAAAAAGAACTGGCTTCTCTGCCTGAAGTTCAGACGTTTGTAAAGGGAGTGCTGCATATTCAGCCCCCTTTTGTGCCTCCAGTGGCACCTTGGGATCTTAACGTGGTGTTGAGTTTCCTGAAATCACACTGGTTTGAACCACTCAAAACGGTGGAAGTAAAATATCTCACGTGGAAGGTGGTCATGCTATTTAGCCTTGGCTTCGGCTAGGCGTGTGTCAGAATTGGCGGCTTTGTCACATAAAAGCCCTTATCTGGTTTTCCATGCGGATAGAGCAGAATTGCGGACCCGCCCACAATTTCTGCCGAAAGTGGTTTCATCCTTTCATATAAACCAACCTATTGTGGTGCCTGTGGCTACTCGTGACTTGGAGGATTCCGAGTTACTGGATGTGGGCAGGGCTTTGAAGGTTTATGTAGCCAGAACGGCTAGGGTCAGGAAAACAGAATCTTTGTTTATCCTGTATGCTTCCAACAAGCTGGGTGCTCCTGCTTCAAAGCAAACTATTGCTCGCTGGATCTGTAACACGATTCAGCAGGCTCATTCTGCGGGTGGGTTGCCGCTGCCTAAATCAGTGAAAGCCCATTCCACAAGGAAAGTGGGCTCTTCTTGGGCGGCTGCCCGAGGGGTCTTTGCATTATAGCTTTGCCGAGCAGCTACTTGGTCGGGTTCAAACACCTTTGCAAAGTTCTACAAGTTTGATACCCTGGCTGAGGAGGACCTTGTGTTTGCTCATTCGGTGCTGTAGAGTCATCCGCACTCTCCCGCCCGTTTGGGAGCTTTGGTATAATCCCCATGGTCCTTACGGAGTCCCCAGCATCCACTAGGACGTTAGAGAAAATAAGATTTTACGTACCGGTAAATCTATTTCTCGTAGTGCGTAGTGGATGCTGGGCGCCCGTCCCAAGTGCGGACTTCTTCTGCAATGCTTGTATATAGTTATTGCTTAAATAAGGGTTATGTTATAGTTGCATCAGAGTTTATCTGATGCTCTGTGATTGTTCATACTGTTAACTGGGTAAGTTTATCACAAGTTATACGGTGTGATTGGTGTGGCTGGTATGAGTCTTACCCTGGATTCCCAAAATCCTTTCCTTGTACTGTCAGCTCTTCCGGGCACAGTTTCTCTAACTGAGGTCTGGAGGAGGGACATAGAGGGAGGAGCCAGAGCACACCAGATTCTAAATTCTTTCTTAAAGTGCCCATGTCTCCTGCGGAGCCCGTCTATTCCCCATGGTGCTTACGGAGTCCCCAGCATCCACTACGGACTACGAGAAATAGATTTACCGGTAAGTAAAATCTTATTTTTTCACAGATTGGTTTTTGCTTTACATGTGTATTTCCCACTAGTCTGGAAGTAGCCCCCGGGCAGCTGTAATATGACAATGTGATATCCGACGCTGGCAGTAGGCCAGTGAGCGCAGTTGCAGCAGCCTTTACTGTACTCTGACATCAGGGCGAGTGGCAGCAGCCGGGCGGGAGGTGAATGGGACTTGTTAGTATGCTGATTTGAGGTGTATAGATTAGAATATCAGGTGTGTGCTAATTGGCCTTTGATGTATTTAGGTGCTGGGTCTTTTCAGTCTATTCTCCTGTGATAAAAGTACAGACAGAGGGTAACGCCTGTGATATGTAATATGACAGCTCCTGCACGGACTGAGCTGGGAGCGGGTAAGTGACAAGCGCCTGAGCGTGCCAGGTTTGTGCTGGGACCTCTGATTAGGTAACAGGACCTGTTTATTACCTGAACGTTACTATTCATTGGGTGTTGGCAGTAGCAGCACTTTTCTCATCTGGCAGGTGGCAGATTAGGACCAGGCGGCACCTGGCACAGGCTCAAACAGAACAACATGATCAGGGCAACGCTCCTGGGCGGGGCCCCGCTAGCCTTTGAAAGCGACTTATGTCCACAGTTTATTGGAATCGTTTACATGCACCCAGACAGCTGCACCCAGTGCGGGACACGGCATCTCCCTGCGGGAGCATGGCACAGACGCGGCTTGCCAACCCATATGCTCCCTACAGCGACCGTACCTGGCTCCCTCCCTGCTCCTTTCTGGATTAGCGGCAGAGCAGATCTGTTCCCCCTCTGGGCCGGCGGTCCATGGATTTCATCTTTTCGGCACCTGGTGTCAGCTGCTGCCTGGGGCAGAGAAAGGGAGAGGTGAATATTGACCATTACAGTTTGTGGGAACATCTGTGAATCTCAGGAACAGTTCCCTGCTTTGTATAATCCGGAACGCAGTCACGGCTAGGGATGGGCACCGATCTCCGATTTATTTATTTTTTAACGATTACTATTGATACCCGATGCATTGTGATTTTTTAACTGATTCGGGAAAACATGACGTATTAATAGAATCAATCCAAAAATTGCGATGCCGCAGTACCAATGTTCGCCGGCTCCACTGCACATGTGTTCAGTTTTTATATTTTTTTTTACTTGCGCGTGCAGAATTTTACCAAACGCCCTCATTTTACAAGCACAAAAATGATATATTGGCCTTGGAGAAGACCGATATTGTTTTGCAATTATAAAAGACATGATAATCCTGTATCGATACGGGACAGACGATTAGCCATCCCTTGTGGCAGCGGTTCTCAAACACGGTCCTTAAGGCACCCCAGTGGTCCAGGTTTTAAGTTTATCCATGCTTGGCCACAGGTGACTTAATTAGCACCTCAGTCAATTTGCTTTAAGCATCTGTGCTCAGCCATGGATATAGTTAAAACCTGGACTGTTGTGGTACCTTGAGGGCCACATTTGAGAACTTCTGCCTTAGGGCATACTGGGAATTACAGGGCTGGGCGCAATGATTGTGACCCAAAACTACAACTCTCATTATCCGCAGCATGCACCTAGTGCTAAGCAGTACTTGTCCATTTCCCCATCAGGACATCACCAAGTGCCCTGTTACCTGGTTGCACCAATTACTAACTAATAAAATATGTAAAAAAAATATTGGGCCAGATGTACTAAGCCTGAAAAGTGATAAATATCACAGTGATAAAGCACCAGCCAATCGGCTCCTAACTGTCATTTTTCAAACACAGCCTGTAACATGGCAGTTAGGAGCCGATTGGCTGGTGCTTTATCACTGTGATATTTATCACTTTTCAGGCTTAGTACATCTCCCCCATTATGTGAAAGAGCTATAGTCAGACCCAAAACCTACCAACCGCATGTGGTATTCATTGTGGGAGCATATATCACCCTGACCTCAGCGCCCATCCCTAAACATATCAACCCTAGCTGTAACTGGCTGTTTCCAAGCCACCCACTGCCATATGAAGCCTACCCTTCGAAATATCAGACATTGCTTAAATCACCTCATAGGACAAATGATCAAATACCTTATCTACAGTCACAGGTTCCACTAGCACACAGGTTCTCAAACTCGGTCCTCAGGACCCCACACAGTGCATGTTTTGCAGGTCTCCTCACAGAATCGCAAGTGAAATAATTTGTTCCACCTGCGGACCTTTTAAAATGTGTCAGTGAATAATTAATATACCTGTGCACCTGCTGGGTTACCTGCAAAACATGCACTGTGTGGGGTCCTGAGGACCGAGTTTGAGAACCACTGCACTAGCAGTACCGGTTACATTGCTCAGACAGTCATTTTGTGAGCCGAGGTACAGTTTTTTTTTTTTTTTTTGTCTTTTCACATATTAAATCGTGGTAATGATGACAATCACATACTACCGAACATTTGAAAAGCAGGGCTTAATAAACCACAAACACAGTCTACCCACAACACGCCCTAGCCACCCAGCCACAACCCGCTTTCCAAGCCGTGCCCCATCCTGGCTGGAGATGATAAAATTGAGACTGTCCAAACACAAACAGGACTATTTTGGAGGTATAGAAATACTGTACTTATAGGGCAAAGATAATGCCAAACTGACCACCCTACATGCCCCCTGACCTCCCCACAGGCCATCTATATGCCCATCAAATGTCCTTACATACCCCTTATAATGCCCAACTGATCCCCTGCCCAAATGCCCTCGGGCCTTCCAATATATTGTGCCAACTATATGCTTATCATACCACCCCCCCTCCCCCCATGCCCTTCTTCCTATCAAACCTCCCTCATACATTTTCTCGTCTATTATAATGTCCATCAGAACCCCCCTACCCCACACATCCCTTATAATGCCAATCAGACCCCGCCTTCCCGCACCCCCCCTTGAATCCCCATCAGATACCCCCATCCCACACACGTCCCTTATAATGCCCATCAGACCCCCACCCCCCACCCCTTATAATGCTCATCAGGCACTTAGATTTTCCATTGCTCTAATGGTGGTTACTGAATGAGGAGAGGCCACTGTGCTCCTGTGCAGCAGAGAAGATGGCGACCGGCGAAAACTCTCTCTTCAGTCCATACTTGCCTACCTGACCCTCTCCATGAGGGAGAAAATGCTCTGTTCCTGGACTTTCCAAATGTATGATTGCCATCACCTGTGGTGAGCTAGGTAATTGATAAGAAAGGTGTTTCACCACAGGTGATGGCAATCATACATTACCTGGAAAGTCCAGGAACAGAGCATTTTCTCCGTCATGGAGAGGGTCAGGTAGGCAAGTATGCTTCAGTCTCATCGGTTTGATTGGCAACTGAGGACAGGTTTGCTGATTGGCTGCTAGAGCATCCTCCCGCCTGTGGCGACAACTGAGCTGTGAGGAATCCCTGCTGCAGTGTGAGATGCTCTGCACTACGTAGTACAGCCTGTGTAAATATTTTGGGGCCACACCACACACCCACACCACCCCTGCGCTCCCCAGGGTGCTGTGTTACAGTCTGGAAACCATTTTCCTAGAGTGTTTCCCTCACAGGACCCCTAAGAGTTCATGTTTCCCTCACAGGACCCCTAAGAGTTCATGTTTCCCAGGCCACCTATGCAGAGCCGGCCATAGGCATAGGCAAACTAGGCAATTGCCTAGGGCATTTGATATGCCTAGGGGCATCACCAGCTTCTGCTGATTAAAATGATATGCGGCATGCCTATAGTATATTCTGTGTGTAGCATTTCATATGCAGATACAGCCACAGTCTCACACAGTATATAGGCATGCTGCATATCATTTTAATCAGCAGAAGCTGCTTGTGCATCCCAGCCACGTAGCAATGCAAATACTAGTAATTTTCATAAAAAAGGTGCCCGACGTTAGCATTGAGGTCACAGTGTTAGTGGCCGTGTGAGTGGTGTGTGCTGAGTGGGTTAGTTGTGCAGTAGTGTTTGGAATATGTGTAAGGAGCATTATGTGTGTCATGTAAAAATGCATTAATAATGTGCAACATATGTGTAAGGGGCACTATGTGTGTCATTATGTGTACACGGGCATTAATAATGTGCGGCATATGTGTAAGGGTCATTATGTGTAAAAGGGCATTAATAAAGGTTGTCATAATGTGTAAGGTGCATTATGTTTATAAGGACATTAATAATGTGTCTCATGTGTAAGGGGCATTACTCTGTAGCATTATGTGTATAAGGTGCTCTACTGTGTGGCATTGCGTATAGAAAGGGCACTACTGTGTCGTCTAATGTGAATAAAGAGCAATAAGGTGTGGTGTAATGTGAAAAAGGAGCAATTCAGTGTATTGTAATGTAAATAAGGGGCACTACTGTGAGGAGTAACGTTTATAAGGTAAAGTGATACTACTGTGGGATGTAATATGAATTATGGACACTATCACATGATCAAATGTGAATAAAGTTGCAGTACTGTGTGGCGTAATTGGAATTGGGGTTACTATTGTGTGGCCATGCCCCTTGCCAGCAAAAACACACCCCTTTTTGGGCTGTGTGCCAAATGTGTGAACTGTTCCTATTTAAAATAGAGGGGGTACAAACACCAAAATAAGGACTGCTATGGGTGAGGGATGATGGTGCTGGGAAAGAGGTGCAAGGTCAGAGGCGGAACCAGCGGTGGTGCTAGGGGGCACCAGCCAAAATCTTGCCTAGGGCATCATATTGGTTAGGGCCGGCTCTGCACCTATGGCTCTATAGAATCTCTCCTATAGAAATGAATTTGCCGCATCTTAGAAAAGGTGACTGTTAGCAATGAATACACACGTGCACCAGCTGGGTGGCCAAGAAAACTGCTAGGGGTCCTATGAACAGTGGGCCTAATTCAGACCTGATGGCAGCAGCAAATCTTTTCTCTCATGGGCAAAACCATGTTGCACTGCAGGTGGGGCAGATGTAACATGTGCAGAGAGAATTAGATTGGGGGGGGGGGGGGGGGGGGGGTCAAATTGAAGTCTAAATTGCTGTGTAAAAATAATGCAGCCAGTATTTACCATGTACAGAAACAATATAACCCACCCAAATCTAACTCTCTCTGCACATGTTACATCTGCCCCACCTGCAGTGCACATGGTTTCACCCATTAGAGAAAGATTTTGCTGCTGCGATCAGGTCTGAATTAGGCCCAGAGTTTGGGAAACACTTTGCTAGGTCACCATCTTTCATCAGCGGTGGCCGGACTTTTGGGACCTGTGATCTACTTTTTGTTCACTTACTTACCGGTGATCTACCGGCGTCAAATAACACCAATAATAATGCACACATTTAAAAATAGCAGTGAGAATGACAACATCAAATAAGCCCCCTTCGTGCAAATCCCCCACTTTGCAGATACCCCCCTTCCACTCCCCTGCATATTAGCCCCCTGTACAATAATCCCCTCTTTGCAGATCCTCCACCCTTTGCAGATCCCCCCTTGTGTAAAAAAAAAAACCTTTGTGCAGATCCCCCCTTTGCAGATCGTCCCTCCCCTTGTGAAGAAACCCCCCTTTGCATAACTTACCTGACAAATTCGCTGCCTAGCTGCAGTCCTCCCTCTCCCCGCTGTCACGGCTCCCGTTTTCACACTGCATGGCCTCCCGCTGGCTGCTTCTCCTGTCGTTGCCACCGCCAACTGGATCAAACTGGATCCAACTAGCGCCCAGGCTCCTCACATCGCGGGTGACGTCATTACGTCACCCGCACACTGCATCCCTGGGAGCTGTGAAGAGAAGCAGCGGCTCCAAGATCCTTACAGTTATTTTCTGTTAAATCTATTGCGATCTAACGGCGGATGCTCAGCGAGCTACCGGTAGATCGCGATCTACCTTTTGGCCACCTCTGTCTTACATTCATCATAAAAGATACACAAAAAACATACACAGCATCACTGGATCATTCTCTAACACTTCAACAGGTTTTGTTTGTTTTTTAATGTTCCCACGGATAGAGTTTATTACGGAGTTCAGTGCATAAAGCAGCAGCTTTATAACAAGCAAATAAATAAAAAGATATATAAACCAAACCTGTATCATCCTCCCAAAATATATGTACCCAATGACCCAGCACGGTGTATGGAGCCAGGGACGGCAGTAGCCCAAATATAGTGTCAAATGTGGAATTAAATGAAAGCGATTAATGACTAAAATAAAAAATAAAAATATATAAAAAAAAAAAAAAAACATAAAAAAAAATTGAAATAAAAATAAAAATGTTTATTTTCACTCACTTCAGTCATGGAATACACTTTTGTCAGCTAAATGGTATTTAAAATGAAAAATATCTATTGGAATGCCGATATAGCCATCACTTACTGTATAGTCCAGGCATGTCCAAACTGCGGCCCTCCAGCTGTTGAGAAACTACACATCCCAGCATGCCCTGACACAGCTTTAGCATTCTCTGACAGCAAAACTGTGTCAGGGCATGCTGGGATATGTAGTTTTACAACAGCTGGAGGGCCGCAGTTTGGACATGCCTGGTATAGTCTATCAAATGAGGGATACCCAAAAATGTTCAATACACACACACACACATATATATATATATATATATATATTTATATTAGTTAATAAAAAGAATTCCAATGATCTCAGGGAGCTGCATTTTTCTATCCCCGCACTGTACAGCAGTAACCAGCAGGTGTCAGAGTTGCCCAACAGTCAAAGAATAAAACAGAATTAAACGGACGTTAAATGTGCTCTACAAATGTATTTAAAGCCAGCACAGACTATAAAGGGGTTGATGTACCGGGTTGGGTATGTGTTACCGGCGGCCGGTATTCATTCACAAATAATTGCTTTTTAGCATTTTTTTTTTATTTAAAATTTTTTTTTTATGAAAAGTAGCCTCAAATTACCCCCAAATCACCTTTTTTCTATTTTTTTTAAAGATTTTTTTCTTAAATTTCCTTTGCAATTAATTGAAATTCGTAAGCTTTTTACATTATTATTTTTTTTGAAATGCACAAATCAGTCATTTGACACCTTTTAAAGCGTCCAATACTTTCCTTATGCCCTTCTATATGGTCCTGCCAACGAAGTTGTCACTTTTGGGGGGTCAGGAAGGTCTCCCCACTTTTTTATGCTATTTTCCCATTTCAAAATTCGAAAGAGTAGTGCGAATTGTCATTTCTAATTGAATTGTGCGAATCTCAGATGCATGCACAAAGGCGAAGTGTGCAAATTTAATGGCGAAGTGTGCGAGTATAACGCTTTTTGCTAACTCACACCTAATTGAATTCGCCCCATATGCGAGAGTGGAGCTCTAACTGCTGCAAGGACACAGCGTGAGAAAGCTGTACATAGGCCAAACTCACTCTCAGATTGTGTATTTTTTTATCCCGCCCCTACAGGGCTTGCAAACACAAAATGTGTGATTCTGGGGTAAAATCGGGGCATAATTTGGGGGGTTGGCGTGCCGTTGCAGGTGTACTATTGTCGTTGCAACAATACACTGCCAGCCACTCTTACCATGCGAAAATAAATAGATTTAAGGGGAAATTTATCAAATCTTGGAGAAAAAATGGAGAAGTAGCCCATACCAACCAGCTTTTACAAACTGCTACAAAATTGACAGAACCTGAAATGAGCAACTTCTACACTTTGGGTCTATTCATGGAGCAGTGAATAGTGTGGAGAAGTGAGCCATTGGAGAAGTTGGCCATGGTAACTAATCAGCATTGAAGTAATATTTATCATTTGCATACTATACAATTGTACAGAGCAGCTGATTGGTTGCCATGGGCAACTTCTCCACAGGCTCACTTCTCCACTCTTTTCACTGCTTCATGAATAGACCCCTTTATCTCTCTCCAAGTCTTCTACGCCTGTCCTGGTGGTGGCCATCAGAGTGGTAAAGGCCTTTTGACAGGTTCAACTGGAACTTTATATGACTGGAGTTTTCAAGGTCAAGTCATAAGTGGTGATAAATCCTTGTACTCCAATACAAACGCAATAGTTTTGACAAATGGCGTTTGCGTAGGACCCCTTACCTACAAAAGTTCCCTTCTCACCCTCATTGTCTGCACTACGGCATTGCTTCATAATAACACGGGCATAGCAGCAATCAGCGATGGGCCCTTGGAGCACAAGTGTCCCTGTATGTGACCCGCCTAGTATGCTTTGGGGGAATTCAATTGTGTAAAAAAAAAAAAAAATCAGCCCATTATAGTGATTTTTTTTTTTTGCCCTGACAATTCAGTTCCAGATCTTTTTTCTTTTTCAAAAGTAAAGTGACCGGTTTTCATGTAAAAACACATGGATCCGGGATAGATTCCCAAATCCATGTGTTTTTGCGGCCGCGATTGTGAAAATGGTCAGTTATCGCGGTAATTTACACGGCTAATTGAATTTCCCCCTTAGTCTCCTTAAGCACAATTATAGTTTTTTGTGATTCTCTGAATCCACCTCTTCTTCGCTACCTCCATCAGTTGGAGTACTGCAAGGCTCAGTTTTAGGTCCTCTGCTTTTCTCAATCTATACTGTACCTCATCTCTTGGCAAACTAATCTGGTCTTTCGGATTAAAAAAAAAATCTCATCTGTACGCGGATGATACACAGATCTACCCCAGATTTATCCATGTTGCAATCTAGTTCATGTAGTCTTTCTGAACATTAGAAGAGCTCTAAGTCTTTTCCTATTATGGAACGTGGAATATGACAGGCAAAATGGCTCAAATATTGAATTGTTATCCTAAAGGACGGCTCCATTCAATTCCACAGTATTTGGTCCCCTCAGGCTAATGATCATGAGGTCCCAGAGCCGCCTCACTACAACAATACTAACAATTCCCATGGGTCACCTACACTTCCTGCCCTCATGTAATACCCGTACCCCCGGAATCCTAACAACCCCCAGAATCCTTACTATCAACCCCCGCACCCCCGGAGTCCTCACTATCAACCCCTGCACCCCCAGAATCCTAACAACTCCAGCACTCCCCAGAATCCTTACTAACAACCAATGCACCTCCGGAATCCTAACAACCCCACACCCCCAGAATCCTTACTAACAACTCCCGCACCCCCTGGAATCCTTACTAATAAACCCGGCACCCCTAGAATCCTTACTATCAACCCCTGCACCCTCGGAATCCTCACTAACAACCCCCTCATCCCCAGATTCCTTACTAACAACCGTACCCCCCAGAATCCTTACTAACAACTCCCACACCCCCAGAATCCTTACTAACCGCGCCCGCACCACTAGAATCCTAACAACCCCCGCACCCCTAGAATCCTTACTAACAACCGCCGCACCCCTACAATCCTTACTAACAACCCCCTGCACCCAGAGAATCCTTACTAACACCCCCGCAATCCTTTCTAACAACCCCTGCATCGCCAGAATCCTTACTAACAACCCCCGCACCACGGAGTCCTCACAAACAACCCCCGTACCCCCAGCATCCTTGCTAACTCTCCACACCTCCGGGATCCTTACTAACAACCCCCGCACCCCTGGAATCCTTACTAACAACCCCCGCACCCCTGGAGTCCATACTAACAACCCATGCACCCCCAGAATCCTTACTAACAACCCACGCACCCCCAGAATCCTTACTAACCTCCATGCACCCCTAGAATCCTAACAACCCCCGCATTGCCAGAATCCTAACAAAACCCACACCCCCCAGGATCCTTACTAACCACCCCCACACCCCTGGGATCCTTACTAATTAACCCCTTACCTTCAGAATACTTACTAAAATCCCCTGCACCCCCAGAATCCTAACAACCCCTGGGATCCTTGCCAACAAGCCCCGCACCCCCAGAATCCTTACCATTAACCCCCACACCCCCAGAGTCCTCACTATCAACCCCCGCACCCCCAGAATCCTCACTAACAACTCTGGCACTCCCCGGAATCCTTACTAACAACCAATGCACCCCCGGAATCCTTACTAACAACTCCCGCACCCCCTGGAATCCTTACTAACAACCCCCACACCCTCAGGATCCTTGCTAACAACCCCTGCAGCCTCCGGGATCCTTGTTAACAACTCCTGCACCCCTGGAATCCTTACTAATAACCCCCGCAGCCCCTGGGATCCTTACTAACCCCTGCTCCCTCAGAATCCTTACTAACCCCCCACACACCCAGAATCCAAACAACCCCTGTACCCCCTCCACTCCCTGAGCAGAAGATCATTTTTACCAGTTAGGTTTCCATAACTTCAGCATTGGTCTGTACTTATTTATTATTTATTAACAGTTTCTTACAACCACCGTAAGTATTTAATTCATATAATAATAGTTTCCTATGATTTAATGTTTGATGCTCAATAATCATGTAGCAGGGAGACTGACACTATACAAGATATCAATAAGCGGAATGTTCTATAAAAGGAAAGAATTGGAAACGCTGCCTGACCTGGGTTGTCTGTTCTTTCTACACAGTCTTCTAAACCGCATCTGCGCCATTTCTTCTCATACTTTATGCCAGCGGATGAATCATCACAATAAAACATCTCTTTTAAACAACATCGCTTATGAACTAATTTTTTATGTATTGTTCCCAATAATCTATAATTAACTTTAAAAGAAGTGGGGAAAATAGAATTTCTGATGAAAATAAAGAACATCCGTTTTCTCAGGAAAGGCAAACAATGACTTTAAGGAATTTAGGGACCTATGTACTAAAGCCTTGGAGAGAGATACAACGGATGGAGACAAAGTACCAGCCAACCAGCTCCTGTCATTTTTCAAACACAGTCTGTGACATGGCAGCTAGGAGCTGACTGGCTGCTACTTTATCTCTCTCCAAGGCTTAGTAAATAGACCTGAAAGTCTTTTTAATGGAATATTGTGTGAACATTTGATAGCCATCACATATATTTTAGAAAAACATTTAATTACCCTAATTTTTCTTTTTAAAATCTACTTCTAGGGCTTTCGTTGCATTTTGGTGTTTCTAACCTGAACCCCTTGCTGTATTATGGGAATCCATTAGATTGTCGGCTCTAACGAGCAGGACCCTCCTCATTGTTTGCTTTCATGTCTGCATTTCCTTTGTCTACCTTGTCCCTGTTGCACGTATAGCACTGTCCTACGCTGCGGAGCACTATGTATAAATCAACGCCATACCAAGACACAGGATTTGCATACCTTATGTAGACAGGCGTCCTGCTGACCTCTTCTGTTACCAGTCCAATCCGTCCACTCTCCCGGGCCTAAAGTTGCGGAGAGATGAGCCTTTGGGCAGAGACTGGGGTGAGATATATCCACTTCTGTATCAGCTGCACCGTCATACGACCGTGACAAGGCAGCCACCTTCCTACACCCCTCCTGCTCTCCTGTCCCTTTCTTGGGGACACTTGTCTGGTGCATGTCTGACTGTACTCCCTGTTCTTCAGTTGCCCGATAGTAACATTTTAACATTTTGGGGTCACTGTCACTAACTTTCCCACTCTTTATCCTTGCTCCATGCCCCTGCATCGACACAAGTCCAAGTTCATTGTCTAAGTGTCACATAACCTCTTGCTGAAGGCTCCCATCGGGGGGGGGGATTAATTATTAATAAGACCCTCGAGTTCAGAGTATAGCAACCTTTCATGGGTGACAAATACTCAATAATTCAGACAAGTGTTGGCAACGCACATTTGTATCCATTATAAAACCTGTCAAGAGAGCAACAGGCAGTGAACGGGACCCCAGGTATCTTATTCAAGTCAACATAATATGGGGCAGAAACTGAGGAGCTTTACGCTGGCGAGGTCACCTTCTGTACGGGACACTCCAGCGAATACCTGGACGACTCTACGCACTTAGATGACCCGTCTGAGAATAAATTATTGTGAATATAAGTAAAACACACAAAGTATACTGTGCAAACATATGAAAGGGTTCAAAAGTAAATTATATATATATGTGTTTTAGTGGGTACTGAGTGAATCAGTCTAACCTAATATTATTTATGTTTTTTAAAACGGTTGGGAATTAAAGGGCCATGGGTCAACCATCGATGGTCAAAATAAAAAGTATATAGCCCTGGTAGTATAAACCCAATGGAAAGGAGAACCATTCTTGGGTTCATCCACTAATGGTCATCCCTGCGCTATTACTCACTGGGCTGCAGGCCAATCAGAGGTGGGGGTAGAGCTTCATGGGTCACAGTGGGGGTGGAGCTAGGCTCCGTGTCCCAGCAACAGAGTAGAAATAAAAAAAAACCTTGGGGGTCTCTGTACCATCAATGGTAGAAAACCATTGGATCTCAACCATCAATTGTAAACCCATCTAATATTGTTGGTAAACCATCAATGGTCGATGTTCGACCCTAGCCAAGAGCAGCCATATTGCCTACGGCCACCCAGAGTAGTAATCAGGCTCTGGTGAAAAAGATATATACAACAAGAAACTTCCAAAATAATATTTATTTAAGCAGAGGGGTTCTGACAACGTGATTAATTATACTGTTTGGTTGCTAAAACCTGCATAAAGCTCTGAGAAATATAAATAGTATTTTTTTATTTTAAAAACATACTGTATTTCAATGATGCAAAATGCCGCACCGCAGTAAGATGAGCATGCCTACATCTGTACATAGAATCTCACATGTTTCTCCCGGCACCTAGTGTTTTGAGCCTCACGATCTCCAGCCCTTGTCCACAGAGCACACACAAGTGTCCTCCATTAGAGTGCTCCTCCCAGCAGTCTAGCTCAGACACGTCCGCCACGTGACAAAATCTGGTGGCCGCGTGCGAAAGACTACTGTCCCCAAGATTCCACAGGATCAGGCGTTGGTCCACAGACACCGACGCCAAAAGGTCCTCCCTGAGGATGCGCAGCCCGGTGACATGGGCGGCATGAGCGGAGGGGGTAGAGAACGATTTAAGAAGTTGAGCGCTGCCAGTCTCACCGTCTTCAGGCACGTGGTCCAACGTCAGCCAGCAGATGTGGATGGAATTGTCATCTCCTCCACTGGCCACCATATAATGACCAGCCGTAGTCCTCTGCACGTGGAGGCTGTTGATGCCACACTGATGAGCGGAGACGGTGAGGCAGAGTGTTCCTAGGTCTACAGAGAAAACAAAACAGTTCTCACCAGGGTAACAATATGCATTTTATCTCAATATGAGAGTACAGTTTCATTTAAAAGTTGTTGCTATTAAGCACCTTCCCTTATGTGGGAAAAAGAAAAGAAAAGAAAAAAAGTAAAAGAAGAAAGTGAAGCTGTTGCCCATAGCAACCAATTATATTCTCAGTATTCTTTAGCTGGTACGTTATAGAAAATTATAGGTAGAATCTATTTGGTTGCTGTGAGCAACACCTAAACTTTCCCTTTTTAGAATATTTAGTGAATCTACCTCTCAATATAAAAAGTCCAGCGCATTTACACAGACTAAATGGTGATTACTGTGTGTTAGTTACAAGACTGGATGCTGAAGCTCCGGCAGAGCCTGCTGCATCCCTAATGACACCGCAACCCCCACTTATCACAGCCGTATGTCAGCGATGGATCCGGGATCAGATTCTCTCCTTTGTCCTAACCCAGGGGAACTCACTCAGCACTTACTGAATGTGTAATGAGTCTGATAATGTGCTCTCTGCACCTGAAGTGCTCCTACAATGTCACTGAGTGGAACATGTGTGCTCGTATTGTGCCACATAACTGCCGGAGTCCGGCTAATCCCTTCTCCTCAACAAACAATAACAACCACTGACACGCTACACAAACCACTACAGCTTCCATCGCGCCATCTGTGCCGACGGAGGAGGGCGAGAGTTGTGTCTCGGCAGTTGCTGGTAGATGGAAATGACGCTTTACGGCCAAAGGGCGAGGTCAGATGGAGCTTCAGCCCCAGGCCTCCACAGCAAAACAGGCCCTTCATCATGACAGGATGAGGATGACCAGTCGCCCAGCTGGCCACACGGTTGGCCTTGAGTCATAAGTATTAAAATTGTATTTGTATTTTCCTCACAAAACAAGATGGCTACTTTCACATATTGAGGGAGACATTAGGGCTGATAGTGTAGGGCAGAGTTTCATAAAACAATATGAATAGTATTGTCCAATGGGTGTGATACAGGATCCCGGTGGTCGGGATGCCGGCAGTAACATGACAGACACCAGCATCCCGACAATCAGAATGCCGACAGGGGATGTGGTAATTATTTTACCCCTCCCCTATCCCCTCCCCTAACCCACCTATGGTGGCGGTTAGGGCTACGACAGTGGGGGTGGCAACACCCTCTCTAGTGCCTATCCCTAGCCCCGCACGGGTCCTAACCCTAACAGTGGCCCCCATACCTTCGTAATGTTGGCATTTGGTGTTCTGGCGCCGGGATTCCGAGTGGTGTCGGTATTTCAGCATCAGTCACATGACCGCCGCCATCTTGACTTCCTGATAATCACTTACAAGGCATGGTTTTGCTTTGTACGTGATTGTCCCTTTAAAAAAACATCCGCGATCGGCCGGCATTCCGCACCTCCGGCAATCCCAGACTCCATTACATCCCGCTTAGAGCATCCGGATTTGATGCACTTTTTTTGTCGTTTCCCAGCAACGCCGCTTCACACTACGGATAAAAATCCCTTATTTGGAAAGCATTAAATACTCAGCATTCTAGAGAACGGATCTCAGAACAATAGACATATCTGCTATTTCTACATTCAGGACACTTATACCCCTTTCACATCGCACAAATAACCCGGCATATTGCCGGGTCGGCGTGCGGTGTGAAAGGGGCATAGCCGAAATCCCGGGTCGCCTGACCCGGCAATTCAACCCGGGTATAAAGCAGTGTTAGAACCGGGTTGAATACCGGGTCACTGGCTGCATAAACGGGCTCCCGGGTCAATGCAACCCGGGACCCGTTAACTAGATAGGGAGAGGCGGCGCGGAGATGAGCTCATCTCCCAGCGCTGCCTCCGCCCCCCCGCTGCTATGGCAACCCGCCCGGCATATTGCCGGGTTAGGAAAGTCTGCAGCAGCTGCCAATGCCGGATCCCACCCGGGAAGGACCCGTTTTCAATTCCCGGGTGGGATCCGGCATTGGCAGTGTGAAAGGGGTAATAGCTGATTACATTACAGGTTAAACATATATATTTACAATAATGAAGTCAAAGTAATTTTGAGTGAAATTAATAAATACTAATTTATGTTTAATTATTACAGCTCTTCCAGCTGCAAAATAAGGTGCTATAAAAATAAGGACCCTGCGATCAGACCAAGAAATAGGAACATACTTCCCGTTGCTCCTGATTCACAGCACAATGCTACAGAGCAGCCTATATGGTGTGAGACTGCTGAAAATATTACTAATATGACTTTTATTTCAAACTTTATTTAAGCTGGGTACACACTGGGCGGGATACGGTCATTAGGTCGACCACTATTGGTCGACATGGACAAAGATCGACATGTATTTTCTCACATTTCTTTTTCATTTTTTTAACTTTTTCATACTTAACGATCCACGTGGAATACAATTGGGAACGGTAACCTGTGCCGAGCGCAGCGGTAGCAGAGCGAGGCACCTTGCCCGAAGGGGACATGGAGCACTAATTGGGGTTCCCTGTCACTTTACGAAGAAAATGACACAAAAAAAAAAAAAAGAATTTACTCACCGGTAATTCTATTTCTCGTAGTCCGTAGTGGATGCTGGGAACTCCGTAAGGACCATGGGGAATAGCGGGCTCCGAAGGAGACTGGGCACTCTAAGAAAGAATTAGGACTACCTGGTGTGCACTGGCTCCTCCCTCTATGCCCCTCCTCCAGACCTCAGTTAGGGAAACTGTGCCCGGAAGAGCTGACACAATAAGGAAAGGATTTGGAATCCCAGGTAAGACTCATACCAGCCACACCAATCACACCGTATAACTCGTGATACTATACCCAGTGAACAGTATGAACAACAACTGAGCCTCTCGAATAGATGGCTCCAAACAATAACCCTTTAGTCAGGCAATAACTATATACAAGTATTGCAGACAATCCGCACTTGGGATGGGCGCCCAGCATCCACTACGGACTACGAGAAATAGAATTACCGGTGAGTAAATTCTTATTTTCTCTGACGTCCTAGTGGATGCTGGGAACTCCGTAAGGACCATGGGGATTATGCCAAAGCTCCCAAACGGGCGGGAGAGTGCGGATGACTCTGCAGCACCGAATGAGCAAACTCAAGGTCCTCCTCAGCCAGGGTATCAAACTTGTAGAATTTTGCAAACGTGTTTGAACCCGACCAAGTAGCAGCTCGGCAAAGTTGTAAGCCGAGACCCCTCGGGCAGCCGCCCAAGAAGAGCCCACCTTCCTCGTGGAATGGGCTTTTACAGATTTAGGCTGCGGCAGTCCAGCCGCCGAATTTACAAGTTGAATCGTGCTACAGATCCAGCGAGCAATAGTCTGCTTTGAAGCAGGAGCACCCAGCTTTTTGGGTGCATACAGGATAAATAGCGAGTCAGTTTTTCTAACTCTAGCCGTCCTGGAAACATATATTTTCAGGGCCCTGACTACGTCCAGCAACTTGGAATCCTCCAAGTCCCGAGTAGCCGCAGGCACCACAATAGGTTGGTTCACATGAAAAGCTGATACCACCTTAGGAAGGAATTGGGAACGAGTCCTCAATTCCGCCCTATCCATATGAAAAATCAGATAAGGGCTTTTACATGACTAAGCCGCCAATTCTGATACACGCCTGGCCGACGCCAAGGCCAACAGCATGACCACCTTCCACGTGAGGAACTTGATCTCCACGGTTTTAAGTGGCTCAAACCAATGCGACTTTAGGAAATCCAACACCACGTTGAGATCCCAAGGTGCCACTGGGGGCACAAAAGGGTGCTGAATATGCAGCACTCCCTTTACAAAAGTCTGAACTTCAGGCAGTGAAGCCAGTTCTTTTTGGAAGAAAATCGACAGAGCCGAAATCTGGACCTTAATGGAACCCAATTTTAGGCCCATAGTCACCCCTGACTGTAGGAAGTGCAGAAATCGACCTAGCTGAAATTCCTCCGTTGGGGCCTTCCTGGCCTCACACCAAGCAACATATTTCCGCCATATGCGGTGATAATGTTTTGCGGTCACATCTTTCCTAGCTTTAATCAGTGTAGGAATTACTTCCTCCGGAATGCCCTTTTCTTTTAGGATCCGGTGTTCAACCGCCATGCCGTCAAATGCAGCCGCGGTAAGTCTTGGAACAGACAGGGCCCCTGCTGCAGCAGGTCCTGTCTGAGCGGCAGAGGCCATGGGTCCTCTGAGATCATTTCTTGAAGTTCTGGGTACCAAGCTCTTCTTGGCCAATCCGGAACCACGAGTATAGTTCTTACTCCTCTCCTTCTTATTATTCTCAGTACCTTGGGTATGAGAGGCAGAGGAGGGAACACATAAACCGACTGGTACACCCACGGTGTCACTAGAGCGTCCACAGCTATCGCCTGAGGGTCCCTTGACCTGGCGCAATATCTTTTTAGTTTTTTGTTGAGGCGGGACGCCATCATGTCCACCTGTGGCCTTTCCCAACGGTTTACAATCTTTTTGAAGACTTCTGGATGAAGTCCCCACTCTCCCGGGTGGAGGTCGTGTCTGCTGAGGAAGTCTGCTTCCCAGTTGTCCACTCCCGGAATGAACACTGCTGACAGTGCTATCACGTGATTTTCCGCCCATCGGAGAATCCTTGTGGCTTCTGCCATCGCCAACCTGCTTCTTGTGCCGCCCTGTCTGTTTACATGGGCTACCGCCGTGATGTTGTCGGACTGGATCAGCACCGGCTGGTGTTGAAGCAGGGGTCTTGCCTGACTTAGGGCATTGTAAATGGCCCTTAGTTCCAGAATATTTATGTGTAGGGAAGTCTCCTGGCTTGACCATAGTCCTTGGAAGTTTCTTCCCTGTGTGACTGCCCCCCAGCCTCGAAGGCTGGCATCCGTGGTCACCAGGACCCAGTCCTGTATGCCAAATCTGCGGCCCTCTAGAAGATGAGCACTCTGCAGCCACCACAGCAGAGACACCCTGGTCCTTGGAGACAGGGTTATCAGCCGATGCATCTGAAGATGCGATCCGGACCACTTGTCCAACAGATCCCACTGAAAGATCCTTGCATGGAACCTGCCAAATGGAATTGCTTCGTAGGAAGCTACCATCTTTCCCAGGACTCGCGTGCAGTGATGCACCGACACCTGTTTTGGTTTCAGGAGGTCTCTGACTAGAGATGACAACTCCTTGGCTTTCTCCTCCGGGAGAAACACTTTTTTCTGGTCTGTGTCCAGAACCATCCCCAGGAACAGTAGGCGCGTTGTAGGAACCAGCTGCGACTTTGGAATATTCAGAATCCAGCCGTGCTGTTGTAGCACTTCCCGAGATAGTGCTACGCCGACCAACATCTGCTCCCTGGACCTCGCCTTTATAAGGAGATCGTCCAAGTATGGGATAATTAAAACTCCCTTTTTCCGAAGGAGTATCATCATTTCGGCCATTACCTTGGTAAATACCCTCGGTGCCGTGGACAGACCAAACGGCAACGTCTGGAATTGGTAATGACAGTCCTGTACCACAAATCTGAGGTACTCCTGGTGAGGAGAGTAAATGGGGACATGCAGGAAAGCATCCTTGATGTCCAGTGATACCATGTAATCCCCTTCGTCCAGGCTTGCAATAACCGCCCTGAGCGATTCCATTTTGAACTTGAACCTTCTTATATAAGTGTTCAAGGATTTCAAATTTAAAATGGGTCTCACCGAACCGTCCGGTTTCGGTACCACAAACATTGTGGAATAGTAACCCCGTCCTTGTTGAAGGAGGGGTACCTTGATTATCACCTGCTGAGAATACAGCTTGTGAATCGCCTCCAGCACTGCCTCCCTGTCTGGGGAGCTGTTGGCAAGGCTGATTTGAGGAAACGGCGAGGGGGAGACGTCTCGAATTCCAGCTTGTACCCCTGAGATACCACTTGTAGAATCCAGGGATCCACCCGTGAGCGAGCCCACTGGTCGCTGAAGTTCCGGAGACGGGCCCCCACCGCACCTGGCTCCGCCTGTGGAGCCCCAGCGTCATGCGGTGGACTTAGAGGAAGCGGGAGAGAACTTTTGTTCTTGGGAAGTGGCTGTATGGTGCAGCTTTTTCCCTCTACCTCTGCGCAGAAAGGACGCGCCTTTAACCCGCTTGCCTTTCTGGGGCCGAAAGGACTGTACCTGATAATACGGTGCTTTCTTTGGCTGTGAGGGAACATGGGGTAAAAATGTCGACTTCCCAGCTGTTGCTGTGGAAACGAGGTCCGAGAGACCGTCCCCAAACAATTCCTCACCTTTGTAAGGCAAAACCTCCATGTGCCTTTTAGAATCTGCATCACCTGTCCACTGCCGAGTCCACAATCCTCTCCTGGCAGAAATGGACATTGCATTAATTCTAGATGCCAGCCGGCAAATATACCTCTGTGCATCTCTCATGTATAAGACTGCGTCTTTAATATGCTCTATGGTTAGCAATATAGTGTCCCTGTCGAGGGTATCAATGTTATCAGACAGGGAATCTGACCACGCAGCAGCAGCACTGCACATCCATGCTGAAGCAATAGCCGGTCTCAGTATAATACCTGAGTGTGTATATACAGACTTCAGGATAGCCTCCTGCTTTCTATCCCCAGGCTCCTTTAAGGCGGCCGTATTCTGAGACGGTAGTGCCACTTTCTTTGACAAGCGTGTGAGCGCTTTATCCACCCTAGGGGATGTCTCCCAACGTATCCTGTCCTCTGGCGGGAAAGGGTACGCCATTAGCAACTTTTTAGAAATCACTAATCTCTTATCGGGGGAAGCCCACGCTTCTTCACACACTTCATTCAACTCATCAGATGGGGGAAAAACCACTGGTTGCTTTTTCTCCCTAAACATAATACCCTTTTTTGTGGTACCTGGGTTAATGTCAGAAATGTGCAACACATTTTTCATTGCCGTAATCATGTAACGGGTGGCTCTGATGGAATGTACACTAGTCTCATCGTCGTCGACACTGGAGTCAGTATCTGTGTCGACATCTGTGTCAGCCATCTGAGGTAGTGGGCGTTTTTGAGCCCCTGATGGCTTTTGAGACGCCTGGGCAGGCACGGGCTGAGAAGCCGGCTGTCCCACATCTGCTATGTCGTCAAATCTTTTATGTAAGGAGTTAACACTGTCGCGTAATTCCTTCCACATATCCATCCACTCAGGTGTCGACCCCGCAGGGGGTGACATCACATTTATCGGCACTTGCTCCGCCTCCACATAAGCCTCCTCATCAAACATGTCGACACAGCCGTACCGACACACCGCACACACACAGGGAATGCTCTGACTGAGGACAGGACCCCACAAAGTCCTTTGGGGAGACAGAGAGAGAGTATGCCAGCACACACCACAGCGCTATATAATACAGGGAGTTACACTACACAAGTGATTTACCCTATAGCCGCTATATATATAGTATTTGCGCCTAAATTTAGTGCCCCCCCTCTTTTTTACCCTATTGAGCCTGGAAACTGCAGGGGAGAGCCTGGGGAGCGTCCTTCCAGCGGAGCTGTGAGAGGAAATGGTGCCAGTGTGCTGAGGGAGATAGCCCCGCCCCTTTTTCGGCTGACTTCTCCCGCTTTTATAATAATAATGTGGCAGGGGTATTTTACACATATATAGCTTCTTAGGCTATATTATGTGTGATTAGCCACTTTAAGGTACTCTAATTGCTGCCCAGGGCGCCCCCCCCCCCCCCCCAGCGCCATGCACCCATCAGTGACCGGAGTATGTGGTGTGCACAGGGAGCAATGGAGCACAGCTGCAGTGCTGTGCGCTACCTTAATGAAGACCAGAGTCTTCAGCCGCCGATTTCCGTGAAGATCTTCATGCTTCTGGCTCTGCAAGGGGGACGGCGGCGCGGCTCCGGGACCGGACGACCGAGGCTGGGCCTGTGTTCGATCCCTCTGGAGCTAATGGTGTCCAGTAGCCTAGAAGCCCAAGCTAGCTGCAAGCAGGTAGGTTCGCTTCTCTCCCCTAAGTCGTTGCAGTGAGTCTGTTGCCAGCAGATCTCACTGAAAATAAAAAACCTAATAAATACTTTCTTTACTAGAAGCTCAGGAGAGCCCCTAGTGTGCAACCAGCTCGAGCCGGGCACAGATTCTAACTGAGGTCTGGAGGAGGGGCATAGAGGGAGGAGCCAGTGCACACCAGGTAGTCCTAATTCTTTCTTAGAGTGCCCAGTCTCCTTCGGAGCCCGCTATTCCCCATGGTCCTTACGGAGTTCCCAGCATCCACTAGGACGTCAGAGAAAAGGTAAAAAAAAAAAAACTCATGTCGACCTAATGCATGTCGACCAATAGTGGTCAACCTAATGACTGTCTACCTAAGTGTGGTCGACCTGATGACCCATACGCTACTGGACAATATATCACCAGATGTACAATATATTGCGAGCAACTAGGCACTCAATAAGGAGATTTATGGTAAGAACTTACCATTGTTAAATCTCTTTCTGAGAGGTACACTGGGTTCCACAGGGAATAACATCGGGGTGTAGAGTAGGATCTTGATCTGAGGCACCAACAGGCTAAAAGCTTTGACTGTTCCCAGAATGCATAGCGCCGCCTCCTCTATAACCCCGCCTCCCTGCACAGGAGCTCAGTATGTTAACCAGTCCAATGCAGGAGCAGGTAAAAGAGACGACAACTATTAGTAGCCACAGGCACCACATTCTCACGACAGCAGAAAGTGTCAGTGGCTAGTGCCATACCAACCCAAAGAAGCTAAGTGCGTCAGGGTGGGCACCTTGTGGAGCCCAGTGTACCTCGCAGAAAGAGATTTAACAACGGTAAGCTCTTACCATAAATCTCGTTTTCTGCTGCGGGGTACACTGAGCTCCACAGGGAATAACATCAGGGATGTCCTAAAGCAGTTCCTCATGGGCACAAGAACCCGGCGTCCAAAGGAAGCATCCCGGGAAGCGGCAGTATTGAAGGCATAGAACCTTATGAACGTGTTCACTGAGGACCACGTAGCCGCCTTACACAATTGTTCAAGGGTCGCACCACGGCGATCCGCCCAATAAGGTCCAACTGACCGAGTAGAATAGGCCTTAATAGTAGCAGGAACTGGTCGACCAGTCTGTACATAAGCATGTGCAATCACCATTTTAATCCATCTGGCCAGGGTCTGCTTGTGAGCAGGCCAGCCACGTTTGTGAAAACCAAACAGTACAAAGAGAGAATCGGACTTCCGAATGGAGGCAGTTCTCTTCACATAGATACGGAGAGCCCCCCACATCCAATGACCTCTCCTTGGAAGAGGCAAAGGCCGGAACCACGATTTCCTGATTAAGGTGGAAAGAAGACACCACCTTAGGTAGATACCCGGGACGTGTTCGAAGAACTGCCCGGTCACGGTGAAAAATCAGATAGGGTGACTTTCAGGACAAGGCACCCAAACCCGACACCCGTCTAGCAGAGGCAATAGCCAGTAGAAACAATACCTTAAGAGAAAGCCACTTTAGGTCTGCAGATTCAAGAGGCTCAAACGGAGACTCTTATAATGCCTCTACAACCACCGACAAGTCCCAAGGAGCCACAGGCAGGACATAGGGAGGTTGAATCCGTAAAACACCCTGAGTGAATGTATGAATATCAGGCAGAGTCGCAATTTTTCTTTGGAACCAAACCGACAAGGCAGAAATATGAACCTTGAAGGAGGCCAGACGAAGGCCAGGCCCTGTTGTAGAAAGGCCAAAAGTTTGGCCGTACTAAACTTGTGAGCGTCATGATTGTTAGATGCGCACCAAGCAAAGTAAGAATTCCAGACCCTATGATAAATCCGAGCAGAAGCCGGTTTTCGGGCCCTCAACATGGTTCAGAAAAACCTTTGGTCCTCAGAACGGAAGCTTCAAGAGCCACGCTGTCAAAGCTAGCCGGGCCAAATCCTGATATACACAGGGGCCCTGAACGAGGAGATCTGGGCGCTGCAGAAGTAGAAGGGGATGCTCTATCGAGAGACCCTGAAGGTCTGAGAACCAATGCCGTTTGGGCCACACGGGAGCGATCAGAGGCAGGAGTCCTCTTTCTTGCTTGAACTTCCTCATCACTATGGGCAGGAGTGACACCGGAGGGAACACATATGGCAGCTGAAAGTTCCATGGAATTGCCAGCGTGTCCACGAACGCTGCTTGAGGATCCCTTGTCCTTGCTCCGAAGACCAGAACCTTGTGATTGTGTCGAGATGCCATCAGGTCCACATCTGGGAGGCCCCACTTGTCCACTATGAGTTGAAATACTTCTGGATGGAGGCTCCACTCTCTGGCGTGTACGTCCTGATGACTGAGAAAGTCCGCTTCCCAGTTTAGGACCCCCGGAATGAACACCGCCGATATGGCTGGCAGATGACGTTCTGCCCACTGAAGAATCCTTGATACTTCCCTCATTGCCATGCGGCTTCGAGTGCCGCCTTGATTTATGTTCGCCACCGTGGTGGCGTTGTCAGACTGTACTTGAACAGGTCTGTTCTGTATTAACTGCTGGGCCAGGTTCAGTGCATTGAACACTGCCCGCAATTCCAGAATGTTTAACGGGAGGAGAGACTCCTCCCTGGTCCACCGACCCTGAAGGGAGTGTTGCTTCAACACCGCACCCCAACCTCTCAGACTGGCATCCGTCGTCAGAAGGACGCAGGTGGAGATCCAGAAAGGATGGCCCCTGCTCAATCGTCGGTCCTGCAGCCACCAGCTCAGTGACAGACAGACCTCCGGAGACAAGGAGATCATGCGAGACCTGATCCAGTGAGGCAGGCCGTCCCACTTGGCAAGAATCAGTTTCTGCAGAGGGCGGGAATGGAATTGAGCGTACTCCACCATGTCGAAAGCCGACACCATGAGACCTAGCACTTGCATCGCCAAATGTATAGACACTTTCGGACGAGATAGGAAGCATCGAATCCTGTCCTGAAGTTTCAGGACCTTCTCCTGAGACAAGAACAACCGCTGTTTGCGAGTGTCCAACAACGCCCCCAGGAGCACCATGCTCTGAGCAGGGACCAGAGAAGATTTCTTCCAGTTGATGAGCCACCCGTGGGCTTGCAGAAACTGGAGCGTCAGATCCAGATGGCGTAGGAAAATTTCTGGGGAATTCGCCAGGATCAACAAGTCGTCCAGATACGGAAGGATCCTGACCCCTTGACGGCGGAGTACAGCCGTCATTACCGCCATGACCTTCGTGAAGACCTGCGGGGCCATGGTCAAACCAAAAGGTAAATCCCGAAATTGGTAATGGAGGTTGCCAACAGCAAACCTCAGGTACTGCTGATGCGACACTGCAATAGGAATATGCAGGTAAGCATCCTGTATGTCCAGGAAGACCATATAATCCCCGGGTTCCAAGGCCAGAACAATAGAGCGAAGAGTTTCCATACGAAACTTGGAGACTCTTGCATATCTGTTCAAGGACTTAAGGTTGAGAATGGGCCAAAAGGACGCATTCGGTTTCGGGACTAGGAATAGCGGTGAATAGTACCCCTTGCCACTCTGAGCCAGAGGCACCTGTACTACCACTCCTGTGTCCAGGAGGAACTGTACCACCGAATGAAGAGTTTTTGCCTTCACCTGATCCGAAGGGACATCTGTCAGGCAAAATCGATGAGGGGGACAATTCTTGAAGGATACGACGTAACCTCGAGTGACTACTTCCCTTACCGAGGCATCAGAAGTGGTCTTCAACCACTCCTGGGTAAACCCTAGAAGTTGGCCCCCCACCCTGGGATCCCCCAGGGGCAGGCCCGCCCCGTCATGCAGCAGGCTTGTCAGTTTTGGAAGCAGGCTGACGGGCAGCACAGGCTCAGTTAGGCTTGGGCTTAGTGGTTTTGGAAGTGCGAGCCTGTTTCGGGTACGCCTGACCTTTTGCTTTACCTGAAGGACGAAAGGAGCGAAAGGAAATACTCTTAGCCTTCGATACCGAAGGAGCAGTACTAGGTAGACACATTGTTTTAGCAAAAGCTAATTCAGCCACTATATTGTTGCGGTCCTCTCCAAAAAGAATGTCTCCCTTAAAAGGGAGCACCTCCAGGGTTTTCTTAGAATCCAGATCCACAGACCAGGACCGTAACCAGAGAATCCAGCAAGCCAAATAGGAAGTAGTAGAAGCCTTGGACGCCAGAATACTGGCATCAGAGGCCGCCTCCTTAATGTAATGAGATGCTGTGACAATATGCGAGAGACATTGTCTAGCATTATCAGAAAAGTTGGACGGCAGCTCCGCTTCCACCTCTTGAGCCCACGCTTCAATAGCCTCTGCAGCCCATGTCGCTGCAATAGTGGGCCTATGCACAGCACCTGCTAGGGTGTAAATCGCTTTTAAACAACCCTCCACACGCTTGTCCGTTGGTTCTTTCAGAGAAGTGACGGTAGTTACTGGCAGAGCTGAGAATACCACCAGCCGCGCCACTTGCGAATCCACTGGCGGGAGTGTTTCCCAATTTTTACTTAGCTCCACAGCAAGGGGATAGCGAGCCAGCATCTTCTTGTGAGGTGTGAATTTCCTTCCTGGATTTTCCCAGGATTCTTGACATATGTCAGCTAAATGGTCAGAATGAGGTAAAACTTGTTTAACGACTTTCTGACGTTTATCCGGTTTCTTACGGGCAGCGTCAGGCTCTGGGTCATCAGTAATTTGAAGAATTAGTCTGATAGCCTCCAATAAGTCAGGAACATCCACCTGTGAGACCGATTACCCATCAGAAGTATCAGGATCAGTGTCTGTGGGGTCAGTATATACGCCATTCTCATCAGACGAGGTGTCTGAGATGTGGGTGGATTGTGAGCAAGTAATGGCCCGCTTAGAGGTCTTAAGTGGGCGAGCGTTAGATTTCTGTTTAGTCAGTGATTGGTTCAATTGCTGTAACTGAGTGGACAGGTGATCTGCTCATGGCAGATTAACCGCAGGGACCATAAGCGGTTGTACCGGCACATAAGGTCCATAGGGGGGGGCAAGTTTAGTTACCAGCGTACTTAATAATGCAAAGAAAGTAGCCCAAGGTGGGTCATTTTGAACCCCCGTTGCCACGATCCCACTGGTGGGCAAGGAACCCCCAGAAACTGAACCCTCTGCTGCTATGTTTTCCTCTAACGTGTCTGCAGCGTCACCACCACGCAATGTGGGATCAGCCCCAGCTCCGTCGCCTCTTGTAGCCGACATATATGAAAGCTCAAATCACAGGCAACTCAGTACAATTTCAGCAGCTCAATACCGGACAAGAACCCCCTGTTCAGTGTATCAGCACAAACAGAGAATTCAAGAGGTATATGATGAATAAACATCACAGAGAAAAATACACAATAAGCATATCCTGTGAAACACCTATCTCCTATATATTGGCCCAGATCTGTGACTTTGTGCCTCATTTGCTAATGCTGGGCAGAGTCACAACACTGGGCGGAGTTAGTCAAATGAGTCACAGATCTGGGCAAATCTATAGGAGACTAGGAGCAGAAGCAGATGGTATGGGCATGGCACAGGCAGGGGTGCATACCTCCCAGCTTTCTTCAGGCAGGAGGAGGGACACGCGCTGCAAAAAGGGGGCATGGCCAACGGAAAGGGGGCGTGGCTTCACGGGAGGACCCGCGATTGCGAGCCACACCCCCATTTTCGTAAGTGAGGGGGCATGCCCAGCACTCTGTGAGCTGCTGGCATGACCCAAGGGGCGGATTATGAGTCCGGGGGGCCCAGGGCACTTGAGACAGGGGGGCCCTATCTCATTGCTGTGCCTGCTGTGGGTTAAGGGGCGTGGCCTAATCGTGGGACACGTGGCCACGCCCCTTTATGCACATTCCAATAATTGGTGTTTTTTTTTTTTATGGGATTTTGGCCCCTCAGCTAGGGGTAAATCCAGAGGGGGTGGTCGCTCCCCCCCTACACACCCACACAGGCAGAAGAAAGCAGCCTCCCTGCAACACCACAGACCTGCCAACACGCAGCAGCGTGTGCTGACTGTAGCACAACGCTGCTGCTGTTACTGGCAGGACGGGGGAGCTTCAGAGCTGGGACAGAGCTACTCAGCCGGGGGGGGCCCTAAAACTGTGGGGCCCGCGGTACGTACCCCTTGGGCCCCCCCTTAATCCGGCTCTGCTGCCGGACCCCACCCTTAATCCGTAGCCCCTGATGCCCCCTCTCCCTCTGTCTCTACTAAATAGATGCTGTGCGCATACGCACAGCGTCTATTCACCGCTGCTCTGCTAAGCAGAACAGCGAGTACAGGAGCTTCCCAACTGCCCCCCCCCACCGCGGGACACTGCGGCCTGCGGGTGGGACAGCGGGACAAACCCCAAAAAATGGGACTGTCCCGCGAAAATCGGGAAAGTTGGGAGGTATGGGGGGGTGTGAGGGGGTATGCCGCACAGACAGACGGGCACCGGCTCACTGTGTGCCTGACCCCCCCACATCAGCATACTCAGCAGGGGCTCTCTGGCGCGGAGGAGCGTCACTTTCTGGCACACTCCACGCTTCTTAGCTGCAGTTTTGTGGGGCACCTGTCGCTGTGCAGGTTCCGTACTGCCTCGGTTATCTCCAGCCCCAGCAACCCCACAGCTAGCTGCAGCGCTGCCGCCCGCAGTGAGGTGCGCCCAGCTCCTTCTCACACTTTAGACGGCGGGCAGCGCTGCAGAAGTCTGCGCTGCTCGCAGGCTCCGACCCCCTCCTCCCTCCAGCCGCTGCGTCCCCTGGGGGCTAACCAGTCACTCCCAGTCTCCCCTTACCACAGTGCCCGCCAGCCGTGAGGTCCATGCCGCATGCATGCTATGACCCCCTCCTCCCTCCGGCTGCAGCGTCTCCTGGGGGCTAACCAGTCACTCCCAGTCTCCCCTTACCACAGTGCCCGGCAGCCGCGCGAGGTCCGCGGTGTGTGACTGAGGAGTGGGGGGGAGGGATGCGGGTGGGCAGAGTAAGCAGGACTCCAGCCTGAGAGAGTCAGCCATGCCAAGTCTCCAGCAGCAGCAGATCCCAACAGGTTTGAGTGGAACAGCAGCAGCCAGCAGCAGTGACTCCGGTAAGACACATCTGTCTATCACCACTGTTCTGTCCCTAATACCAATCTCTCCCGTGCCCTGTGTTGTCATGTCCCTGTCACCCCTGGCCTTGCCCTGTCACCCCTATCCTGGCCCTGTCACCCCTGTGCTTGCCCTGTCAACCCTATCCTGGCCCTGTCACCCCTATCCTGGTCCTGCCGCCCCTACCCAGGCCCTGTCATTTCTGTCCTTGCCCCGTCACCCCTGTCCTTGCCCCGTCACCCCTGTCCTGGCCCCGTCACCCCTGTCCTGGCCCTGTTACTACATACCCTCCAACTACCTTTTTGGCAGGTACAGTACCCGCAGCGCCTCCAGACACCTCCCCAATGCACCGCACCTCCGCACCTTCCCCTCCACCACATGTGGCACCCCAACCCTCCCCCACACGCTGTGCCTCCAGAGCCCCTACACCATCCACCCCTCCATATGTCTCCCCCCACACCTGCCCCCCACTCCACCCGCAGCATCTGCAGACCCCCTCCTCCATCCGAGGTCCCCCCCTCACCCACCCCACCCATGGCACCCCCGCACCCGCCCCTCCACCACTTTCAGCGCCTCCAGACCCCCTTCCCCATCCGCCGCACCACCAGCACCTCCCCCACCCGTGGCAGCTCCGGACCCCCTACCCCACCCCCGGCACACCTCCACCCGCAGCATCTACAGACACCCTCCCCCATCCACAGTCCCCCCCACACCCGCTACATTCTGTACATCGTGCCCTGCAGGTGCTGTTCACGCCGTCGCAAGGGGCTGCACCTCCTTCACCATCGCACGCCCTTTCATTGTGCAATATTTAACCACTAACAAAGGAATGCAGGTAATACTCCATATAATAAGAATTTACTTACCGATAATTCTATTTCTCATAGTCCGTAGTGGATGCTGGGGACTCCGAAAGGACCATGGGGAATAGCGGCTCCGCAGGAGACTGGGCACAAAAGTAAAAGCTTTAGGACTACCTGGTGTGCACTGGCTCCTCCCCCTATGACCCTCCTCCAAGCCTCAGTTAGGATACTGTGCCCGGACGAGCGTACACAATAAGGAAGGATTTTGAATCCCGGGTAAGACTCATACCAGCCACACCAATCACACCGTACAACTTGTGATCTGAACCCAGTTAACAGCATGATAACAGAGGAGCCTCTGAAAGATGGCTCACAACAATAATAACCCGATTTTTGTAACAATAACTATGTACAAGTATTGCAGACAATCCGCACTTGGGATGGGCGCCCAGCATCCACTACGGACTATGAGAAATAGAATTATCGGTAAGTAAATTCTTATTTTCTCTAACGTCCTAAGTGGATGCTGGGGACTCCGAAAGGACCATGGGGATTATACCAAAGCTCCCAAACGGGCGGGAGAGTGCGGATGACTCTGCAGCACCGAATGAGAGAACTCCAGGTCCTCCTCAGCCAGGGTATCAAATTTGTAGAATTTAGCAAACGTGTTTGCCCCTGACCAAGTAGCTGCTCGGCAAAGTTGTAAAGCCGAGACCCCTCGGGCAGCCGCCCAAGATGAGCCCACCTTCCTTGTGGAATGGGCTTTTACAGATTTTGGCTGTGGCAAGCCTGCCACAGAATGTGCAAGCTGAATTGTACTACAAATCCAACGAGCAATAGTCTGCTTAGAAGCAGGAGCACCCAGCTTGTTGGGTGCATACAGGATAAACAGCGAGTCAGATTTTCTGACTCCAGCCGTCCTGGAAACATATATTTTCAGGGCCCTGACTACGTCCAGTAACTTGGAATCCTCCAAGTCCATAGTAGCCCCAATGTGATTTTAGGAACCCCAAAACTACATTGAGATCCCAAGGTGCCACTGGAGGCACAAAAGGAGGCTGTATATGCAGTACCCCCTTGACAAACGTCTGAACTTCAGGAACTGAAGCTAGTTCTTTCTGGAAGAATATCGACAGGGCCGAAATTTGAACCTTAATGGACCCTAATTTTAGGCCCATAGAAAGTCCTGTTTGCAGGAAATGCAGGAAACGACCCAGTTGAAATTCCTCTGTAGGGGCCTTCCTGGCCTCACACCACGCAACATATTTACGCCAAATACGGTGATAATGTTGCACAGTTACATCCTTCCTGGCTTTGATCAGGGTAGGGATGACTTCATCCGGAATGCCTTTTTCCTTCAGGATCCGGCGTTCAACCGCCATGCCGTCAAACGCAGCCGCGGTAAGTCTTGGAACAGACAGGGTCCCTGCTGGAGCAGGTCCTTTCTTAGAGGTAGAGGCCACGGGTCCTCCGTGAGCATCTCTTGAAGTTCCGGGTACCAAGTCCTTCTTGGCCAATCCGGAGCTACGAGTATAGTCCTTACTCCTCTCCTTCTTATGATTCTCAGTACCTTGGGTATGAGAGGCAGAGGGGGGAACACATACACTGACTGGTACACCCACGGTGTTACCAGAGCGTCCACAGCTATTGCCTGAGGGTCCCTTGACCTGGCGCAATATCTGTCCAGTTTTTTGTTGAGGCGGGACGCCATCATGTCCACCTTTGGTTTTTCCCAACGGTTCACAATCATGTGGAAGACTTCTGGGTGAAGTCCCCACTCCCCCGGGTGGAGGTCGTGTCTGCTGAGGAAGTCTGCTTCCCAGTTGTCCACTCCCGGAATGAACACTGCTGACAGTGCTATCACATGATTTTCCGCCCAGCGAAGAATCCTTGCAACTTCCGTCATTGCCCTCCTGCTTCTTGTGCCGCCCTGTCTGTTTACGTGGGCGACTGCCGTGATGTTGTCCGACTGGATCAACACCGGCTGACCCTGAAGCAGAGGCCTTGCCTGACTTAGGGCATTGTAAATGGCCCTTAGTTCCAGGATATTTATGTGAAGTGACGTTTCCATGCTTGACCACAAGCCCTGGAAATTTCTTCCCTGTGTGACTGCTCCCCAGCCTCTCAGGCTGGCATCCGTGGTCACCAGGACCCAGTCCTGAATGCCGAATCTGCGGCCCTCTAGAAGATGAGCACTCTGCAACCACCACAGGAGAGACACCCTTGTCCTTGGAGACAGGGTTATCCGCTGATGCATTTGAAGATGCGATCCGGACCATTTGTCCAGCAGATCCCACTGAAAAGTTCTTGCGTGGAATCTGCCGAATGGAATCGCTTCGTAAGAATCCACCATTTTTCCCAGGACCCTTGTGCATTGATGCACTGACACTTGGCCTGGTTTTAGGAGGTTCCTGACTAGGTCGGATAACTCCCTGGCTTTCTCCTCCGGGAGAAACACCTTTTTCTGGACTGTGTCCAGAATCATCCCTAGGAACAGCAGACGTGTCGTCGGAATCAGCTGCGATTTTGGAATATTTAGAATCCACCCGTGCTGTTGTAGTACTACTTGAGATAGTGCTACTCCGACCTCTAACTGTTCTCTGGACCTTGCCCTTATCAGGAGATCGTCCAAGTAAGGGATAATTAAGACGCCTTTTCTTCGAAGAAGAATCATCATTTCGGCCATTACCTTGGTAAAGACCCGGGGTGCCGTGGACAATCCAAACGGCAGCGTCTGAAACTGATAGTGACAGTTCTGTACCACAAACCTGAGGTACCCTTGGTGAGAAGGGCAAATTGGGACATGGAGGTAAGCATCTTTGATGTCCAGAGACACCATATAGTCCCCTTCTTCCAGGTTCGCTATCACTGCTCTGAGTGACTCCATCTTGAATTTGAACCTTTGTATGTAAGTGTTCAAGGATTTCAGATTTAAAATAGGTCTCACCGAGCCGTCCGGCTTCGGTACCACAAACAGCGTGGAATAATACCCCTTTCCCTGTTGTAGGAGGGGTACCTTGAGTATCACCTGCTGGGAATACAGCTTGTGAATGGCTTCCAATACCGCCTCCCTGTCGGAGGGAGACGTTGGTAAGGCAGACTTCAGGAACCGGCGAGGGGGAGACGTCTCGAATTCCAATTTGTACCCCTGAGATACTACCTGCAGGATCCAGGGGTCCACTTGCGAGTGAGCCCACTGCGCGCTGAAATTCTTGAGACGGGCCCCCACCGTGCCTGAGTCCGCTTGTAAGGCCCCAGCGTCATGCTGAGGACTTGGCAGAAGCGGGGGAGGGCTTCTGTTCCTGGGAAGAGGCTGCCTGCTGCAGTCTTTTTCCCCTTCCTCTGCCCCGGGGCAGATATGAGTGGCCTTTTGCCCGCTTGCCCTTATGGTGACGAAAGGACTGAGCCTGAAAAGACGGTGTCTTTTTCTGCTGAGAGGCGACCTGGGGTAAAAAGGTGGATTTCCCAGCCGTTGCCGTGGCCACCAGGTCCGATAGACCGACCCCAAATAACTCCTCCCCTTTATACGGCAATACTTCCATATGCCGTTTGGAATCCGCATCACCTGACCACTGTCGCGTCCATAACCCTCTTCTGGCAGAAATGGACAGCGCACTTACTCTTGATGCCAGAGTGCAAATATCCCTCTGTGCATCACGCATATATAGAAATGCATCCTTTAAATGCTCTATAGTCAATAATATATTGTCCCTGTCCAGGGTATCAATATTTTCAGTCAGGGAATCCGACCAAGCCACCCCAGCACTGCACATCCAGGCTGAGGCGATTGCTGGTCGCAGTATAATACCAGTATGTGTGTATATACTTTTTAGGATATTTTCCAGCTTCTTGTCAGCTGGTTCCTTGAGGGCGGCCGTATCAGGAGACGGTAACGCCACTTGTTTTGATAAGCGTGTGAGCGCCTTATCTACCCTAGGGGGTGTTTCCCAACGCGCCCTAACCTCTGGCGGGAAAGGGTATAATGCCAATAATTTTTTAGAAATTAGCAGTTTTTTATCGGGGGAAACCCACGCTTCATCACACACCTCATTTAATTCATCTGATTCAGGAAAAACTACAGGTAGTTTTTTCACACCCCACATAATACCCTTTTTTGTGGTACTTGTAGTATCAGAAATGTTCAAAACCTCCTTCATTGCCGTGATCATGTAACGTGTGGCCCTACTGGAAAATACATTTGTTTCCTCACCGTCGACACTGGAGTCAGTGTCCGTGTCTGGGTCTGTGTCGACCATCTGAGGTAACGGGCGCTTTAGAGCCCCTGACGGTGTTTGAGACGCCTGTACAGGTAATAACTGATTTGCCGGCTGTCTCATGTCGTCAACAGTCTTTTGTAAAGTGCTGACACTATCACGTAATTCCTTCCATAAGACCATCCAGTCAGGTGTCGACTCCCTAGGGGGTGACATCACTATTACAGGCAATTGCTCTGCCTCCATACCATTTTCCTCCTCATACATGTCGACACAACGTACCGACACACAGCACACACACAGGGAATGCTCTGATAGAGGACAGGACCCCACTAGCCCTTTGGGGAGACAGAGGGAGAGTTTGCCAGCACACACCAGAGCGCTATATATATATAAAGGGATAACCTTATATAAGTGTTTTTCCCTTATATAGCTGCTGTATAGATTTATCTGCCAATTTAGTGCCCCCCCTCTCTTGTTTTACCCTGTTTCTGTAGTGCAGGACTGCAGGGGAGAGTCAGGAAGCTTCCCTCCAACGGAGCTGTGAGGGAAAATGGCGCCAGTGTGCTGAGGAGATAGGCTCCGCCCCCTTCTCGGCGGCCTTTCTCCCGCTTTTTTAAGGAAAAATTGGCAGGGGTTAAATGCATCCATATAGCCCAGGAGCTATATGTGATGTATTTTTTGCCATCTAAGGTGTTTTTATTGCGTCTCAGGGCGCCCCCCCCAGCGCCCTGCACCCTCAGTGACCGGAGTGTGAAGTGTGCTGAGAGCAATGGCGCACAGCTGCGGTGCTGTGCGCTACCTTATTGAAGACAGGACGTCTTCTGCCGCCGATTTTCCGGACCTCTTCAGTCTTCTGGCTCTGTAAGGGGGCCGGCGGCGCGGCTCTGGGACCCATCCATGGCTGGGCCTGTGATCGTCCCTCTGGAGCTAATGTCCAGTAGCCTAAGAAGCCCAATCCACTCTGCACGCAGGTGAGATCGCTTCTTCTCCCCTTAGTCCCTCGGTGCAGTGAACCTGTTGCCAGCAGGATTCACTGAAAATAAAAAACCTAAAACTAAACTTTTTCTTAGAAACTCAGGAGAGTCCTAGAATGCACCCTTCTCGGCCAGGCACAAAAATCTAACTGAGGCTTGGAGGAGGGTCATAGGGGGAGGAGCCAGTGCACACCAGGTAGTCCTAAAGCTTTTACTTTTGTGCCCAGTCTCCTGCGGAGCCGCTATTCCCCATGGTCCTTTCGGAGTCCCCAGCATCCACTTAGGACGTTAGAGAAAATACAAATATTGAACCTCAGAAAGGCATGCAAGGGTTAAGGGGGCGTAGTCCCTTGCGACGGTGTGAAGAGCGCCCGTAGGGCGCGATGAAGCACCTAGTATTAAATAATAACCCTGACGCACTTAGCCCCCTCAGGTTACAGAATATAGGGATAGCAATCTGAGTGAGATACACGAAATGGAAGTCACGCAGCAGCTATATGCACACACATATAGTCACATTGTACAATGCAGAAATTATGACATGCAATAAAACTGCACTGGACTAGCAATACAAAGTAATACTAAGTATAGCTATACACTCAATAGATTTATCAATGCACAGTAAAGACTGGATGTATATCACAGGGTACTTGTACTATATAGTCCTGGCTAAATGCACTGTTTCTTAACTAACACTGTCAGCAGACATGTAAAATACATAAGTGTCCTGTAAAATGCACAGCGTTGACATGCAGGCAGCTTTACAGAGGAGGATTTGCCCAAACAGTCCCAGGATCAGCTCAGCTTGCTAGAAATGGCGCCCAAATGCTGACAGAGAGTGAGGGAGAGAGAGAGATGCAGCTCCAGGGCGGGAACATTTACTCTAAATGGCACCCTGGGGCTGGGGGAGGGGCTACAGGTCAGAGCCTTATCCCCTTGCTGGACTTCACCACCGGGTACTGCGGGCCATGTAGAAAATGTTTTTTAGTAAAACCGACCTGGGCCCTTGCCCTGATGGTTTAGTGGGGTCCCTGTACTGCCACAGTGTCCACGCCAGCGCGCGCAGCCCGCCTCCCACCGGCAGCGCCGGATCGCGGGTCCCGCCTGGGGACCCTCTTACCTCCTCCCTGAGTGCGGCCACGCGATCCTGGAGAGCTGCGGCGGGATGTGTGACTGACTGGAGCAAACCGGAGCCTCCGCTATAAGTACCCGGCAAAAAGGGCGCGGGAGTATACAGCGCCGCTGGGGGAGGTGATGGAGCTGCAGCAGGAGATGTCTGACTGACATCTAACACTAGCAGTGTCTCTGCTGCAGCCCTTGAAGTCTTCAAGTTTCACTTAAGAAAGCTCTTCTCAGGACTGCTGGAGCAGCCCACATGTTGTATGCCTGCACTGCATGGCACCAACTACAAAACTGAGCTCCTGTGCACGGAGGCGGGGTTATAGAGGAGGCGTCGCTATGCATTCTGGGAACAGTCAAAGCTTTTAGCCTGTTGGTGCCTTGGATCAAGATCCTACTCTACACCCCGATGTTATTCCCTGTGGAACCCAGTGTACCCTGCAGCAGAAATTATTGTAAAAGACGACCTTCACAGGCATATAGCGTCAGCCCTGCAGTACAGCCGATGTCATAAATATTGGTGCACCTGGCTGTGATGTGAGCAGTCGATTGGCAAGTGTTTATGCTTACCTGAATTGGCCGATATGTCAGCACGATGGCGTATCTGCCGCCAAGTCGCTATCCTAACCTCTCTTATACTCCCTCTGATGGCACCTAACCCCTGGTTTTCCATACCTGTCCTATAGTGTCTTAAACTGTAAGTGCCGCCTTCTTGTTTGCTCATTTGATTGTGTACTGTGTAATGGGGGCTGCGGATCCCTTGTGGCGCCATATAAATAAAGGATAATAATAATATAATCGAAACAGCACCCCTAGTGGTCACATTACCATAACACATCAAAGAATACTAACACGGCGACCTGTGAACTACGCACCTATAATATAGAAGCATACAATGTGTACCCAGCATCATGCTCCATATAACATTATATCCCCCTAAATACTGAGAAGACAACAGCTGTAGTCGATAACATATGGGAAGATGAAAGAGAGACACTCACCCTGAGGCTGGACTTCTGAATGCTCCTTCTCCAGCATTCTACCAGCATTGGAAACGGTGCTAGTTATATCCCAAAATGCAATGCAGCCGTCCGTAGCCGCGCTGCACAGCATAACTCTGAGAGCAAGAGGAAGCGGTTACAGGTTACCACATTGTGTTAAAACACATAAACTTGTGACGCGAGTATGGTGAGGAGCGTCTTGTAGAGAAGCGCAAGATGGATGGATGAGCACAAATATGGCTGTTCTACAGGAAGGAAGTTGCGGGGGTGTGAAGAGGTGAACAGGAAATATAGTCCATGGTGTGGGAGGCAGGGGGTCAGATAATGAAGGCAGATGGGGAAATATGAGGCAAAAAGTGTGGTGAAAGAGTAATAACTGAAGCACCTATGTATCTGACAAGCTACATAGGGGAACAGGAGCAATATGGAAATGGTGGCCGAGGTTATGAGACAAGGAGGCAACTTGGCAGTGCGACGTTAAGTAGTAGCAATTAAATTGCATTCATTGCCTAAACACAACACAGGCAGCCTATCAAGGACCAGTGACATCACCGAGGCATGAAGTGCCTCCTGAACGTTACTCCACATTCAGTAATGTCACTCGATCTCAGTGACTTGAGATGCTGCATGGTCATGAATGGGGTTTCAGTCCACAAGCGGCTGATTTTCCGGTGTGAGGGCCTTGGGTGCATACATAGGCATCCTCTGTGGCTTTCTGCCTATAGACAGAAATAGTCACAATATCGAATTGACAGTTGCCCACACCTAATGAATAGTGGCATAGCACAGACAAGGGGAGCAGCGCTGCATGCAAGGAGAGACGCCATCTTGGTTTTAAGACAAACACTGCTTGGGGTAATATGAAGAAATGTATTGGGAACGACGTTACCTGGAAGAGTTGGCCGATTTGTGCACAAAGGTCTCTACTTTCAGCACACAGCGCTGGTGGTAAAAAGTCTCTGCTGCCAGAATCATCCGCCGAGAATTCTCACCCATCACAAAGAACCTGAGGAAACACAGACTATGTGAGAAAAGGTGCTTCATCGTGAGCTTAGGTTTTGGTGACTTTGGGCTTAATTCAGACCTGATCGCAGCAGCAAAATCTCTCTCTAATGGGCAAGACCATGCTGCACTGAAGGAGGGGCAGTTGTAACATGTGCAGAGAGAGTTAGATATGGGTGGGGTGTGTTCAAACCGAAATATACGTTCTGGTAAGAACTTACCGTTGATAACGGTATTTCTCCTAAGTCCACAGGATAACAATGGGATATGATGGAGCGACAGCGGATTGGCACCAAACGATCAAAACTTTCCGGCCTCCTGGTATGCAACGGGCCCGTCCATATTTCCCACCCACTGGCTCAGGCAAAATCAGCTGTATTCCAAAGCACCAGGCAGGAGCATCATGTAGAGCCCTAATCAGGCAAGAAGAACACACGTGCACACCCTTCCATACAAGAAGAGGTGAGTAGAAAGATCCTCAAATCAGGTGCGTCAGAGTGGAATCCCTGTGGAACCTGTGGATTTAGGAGAAATACCGTTATCCACGGTAAGTTCTTACCATAACGTATATTTCTCTGGCAGGGTCCACAGGTTATCCACAGGATAACAATGGGATTTCCCAAAGCAATTTAGTGGTGGGGACGCTCCTGATTGGACAGGAGAACCTTACGCCCGATTTCAGCGTCATGAGAGGCAAAAGAATCCAAAGCATAATGTCTAATGAAAGTGTTAAGGGAAGACCATGTGGCTGCCTTACATATCTGTTCTGCTGAAGCACCATGTTGTGCTGCCCATGAAGGACCTACCTTACGAGTAAGAGACATTAGCCAGAACAGGAAGATCAGCCTGAGAATATGCTTCTGAAATCGTTATTCGAAGCCATCTTGCCAGCGTCTGTTTTGTAGCAGGCCATCCTCTCTTATGAAATCCGTAGAGAATGAAGAGAGAATCTGTCTTTCTGATGGCACTGGTACGATCCACGTAGATCCTTAATGCCCGGACTACGTCCAGCGACGCATCTCCCGCAAAAAGTCCTGATACCTGAAAAGCTGGGACTACAATTTCTTCATTAAGGTGGAATTTAGACACCACCTTTGGAAGATACCCAGACCTAGTTCTAAAAACTGCTTTATCTGGATAAAAAGTCAGAAAAGGGGAACGACATGACAGCGCTCCTAAATCTGATACTCTTCTATAGCCAGTAGAAAGAGAACTTTTGCTGTCAATCATTTAAGATCCACCTTGTTAAGTGGTTCAAATGGGGCAACTTGAAGAGCTTTCAGGACTAAACCTAATTCCCACGGTGCTGTAGGTGAAACAAAGGGAGGTTGAATGCGCAGCATTCCCTGGAAAAAAGAGCGCACATCCTGTAAATTGGCAATTTTCTTTTGGAACCAATCAATGCCGATACCTGCATTCTCAAGGAAGCTACCTTCAAACCTTTATCCATTCCTGCCTGAAGGAATGCTAGGTCTCTGGAAACTCTAAAAGATTTCGGGTCCATACCTCCTTCACTGCACCAATGAATATAGGCCTGCCATATTCTGTGATAAATACGAGCTGAGGAAGGTTTCCTTGCTCTGTGCATTGCTTGAATTACCTGTTTAGAGAACCCTCTTGACTTCAGGATAGAGGTTTCAACAGCCACGCCGTCAAAGACAGTCGATCCAGATGTCTGTGATAACAGGGACCCTGCATCAATAGATCTGGACGTTGAGGGAGCAGGAATGGAGAATCCATTGACATTCTCTGCAGATCTGTGTACCAATGACTTCTGGGCCAAGCCGGAGCTATTAGAATCACGGCACCCTTTGCTTGCTTTATTTTCCTCACCACCCTGGGTAACAGGGTGATCGGAGGAAACAGATAAGCCAGATGAAAGTCCCATTTCACCGACAAAGATCGCTCCGGGATCCTTTGTTCTAGACCCTTATGCGGGCACTTTGTTGTTCAGACGGGATGCCATGAGATCTATCTCTGGCAACCCCCTTTTGTCTACTAGAGTCTGAAAGACCTCCGGGTGTAGAGCCCATTTGCTCGCTTGAATGGTGTGTCGACTGAGAAAGTCCGCTTCCCAGTTTAGGACTCCCGGAAAGAACACTGCGGACAAGGCTGGAAGATGGAGTTCTGCCCCTTTAGAATGTGACTTACCTCCTTCATTGCTTTTTGGCTGCAAGTTCCTCCCTGATGGTTGAGGTACGCTACTGCCATCACATTGTCCGAGCGGATCTGGACTGGTTTTCCCTGAAGAGTGTCCTTTACCTGAATCAGTGCCATGTATATGGCCCGAGTTCCAATAAGTTTATTGGCAGGAAACTTTCTTCTCTTGTCCATTGTCCCTGGAACCATAGTTTTCCGGACACAGCTCCCCAGCCCTGAAGATTGGCATCTGCTGTCAGGATCACCCAATCTGATATCCAAAAGAGTCTCCCTTTGTCTAGATGGGATGTCTGTAGCCACCAGGCTAATGACTTTCTTACCTTTACTGGAAGTACCATCGTCTGTTTCTTTATTGTCTGATGTACTCCATTCCATCTGACCAGAATCAGATGCTGCAGAGGTCTTGAGTGGAATTGTGCATACTCCACCATGTCGAATGTTGACACCATCAACCCCATCACTCGCATGGCTGCGTGAATGGATACCCTCTGACTGTGAAACAGGTCCTGAATTCCTGACTGTACCTTAGATATCTTGTTCCGAGGTAAAAATACTTTCTGCAGACCTGAATCCAGTACAGCCCCCAAAGGAGTCATCCGTTGTGACGGAACCAGAGACGACTTTGCCCAATTTATGATCCACCCGTGCCTCTGCAGACATGTTATTGTCTGTTGGAGATGGCACAGGAGCAATTCCTGTGATTGTGCCAGGATTAAAAGGTCGTCGAGGTATGGAAAAACTCTTATCCCCTGCTTGCGGAGATAAGCTGCCATAACCACCATAATCTTGGTAAATACTCTGGGGGCTGTGGCTAACCAAAGGGTAGGGCATGGAACTGAAAATGCTGCTGGAGGATGCTCCATGGCCCTTTGGCCATGGAGCCAGGGGATTATATGGTATCCCTATGGAGCGTAAGGTTTCATGTGGAACTTTGGCACTCAAATATATTTGTTTAGCATTTTAAGATTGAGAATGGGCTGAAATCACCCATTTGGCTTCTGGACCAGGTTGGAGTAAAATCCCTGTCCCCATTGTGCCAGGGGCACTGGAATGACTACTCCTGACTGAAGCAATTCCTGAACTGCTTCTCGCAAAGCCCTGGCCTTTGTCTCTACCAGAGACGTGCTGGTGCAGAAGAACCTTCGAGGAGGATACTTCTTGAAGGGAAACACATAACCCAGAGATACCGCTTCTTGCACCCAGGCATCTGTTGTAGATTGTCGCCAGATGTGTGCAAACTGAAGAAGAAGTCGGCCCCCCACCCTGGGATCCCCCAGGTGGAGGCCCACACCATCAGTCTGATGGTTTATCTTCTGGTTTGGAAGCTGGTCCTCTGGTAGCCCAATGCTTTTTTGACTTCCCAAACTTATTGTATTGGGGCTGTTTACGATCACTTTTTCCCTTGGTTTTCCTTGAGACCGAAAGGGCCGGAAGCTCGGACCCCTAGGTCTGGGGTTATATGTGGAAGGAAACTTGACCTTTTTGGAGTGTGCTTCTGACTCCAGGATATCTGTCAATTCTTTACCAGAGAGAGTATTTCACGAAAAAGGCAAAGATTTTAGAACTTTCTTGGATTCTGAATCAGCTTTCCATGTACGTAACCAAACTGCTCTGCGAGCAGCTTTTGTTGAGGCTGATGCCCTAGAAGCAATAGTACCAATATCTAATGCAGCTTCTTCCAAGAATACTGCTGCTTGTTTAATATGGGCTATATAAGATTTTTGCTCTCTAGAAGCTGATGAAAAATCACCTCCAGTGCATCAGCCCAGGCAGCCACTGCCTTTGCTATCCAAGCTGAAGCATGCTCCGGTCACAGCCTGGTAACGTCTGATGTACCTGCTAGTATATCCGACACAGACGCCCGCCGAAACAGCACTGTAGCGTTGTAAGCGTTGTTGCGACGTGGCGGAGAGTTGTTGGAGCGACTCTTTCCAATATGCGTATAAGACGCTGTTTGGAAAGATCACTCAAAAAAACCCGTAAGACTATAAAAATAAAATAAGAAAGCTTGGGCTGCTAAAGGTCCGGCTCCTGAGCCAGTGGGCGGGATATATGGACGGGCCCGTTGCATCCTGGGAGGCCGGAAAGCTTTGATTGGTACCAATCCGCCGTCGCTCCATAATATCCATTGTTATCCTGTGGATAACCTGTGGACCATGCCGAAGAAATATAAATTGCAGTGTAAAAATAAAGCAGCCAGTATTTACCCTGCACAGAAACAGAACACCCCACCCTAAACTAACTCTCTCTGCACATGTTACATCTGCCACACCTGCAGTGCACATGGCTTTGCCCATTAGAGAAAGATTTTGCTGCTGCAATCAGGTCTGAATTAGGCCCTTTGTCTGGTTCACTCCCTTGGAATAACTGTGTACAGCTCCAGTGCTTCTATAGCCGCTAGGCCTCATGTAATGGTCTCTCCTTTCATTCCTTCATGAAGGCTGAGTACAGCCAATTACCGCACAGAATTCAGGTCCAGGAGCAAAAGTTAAGGCTTTGGGTCTCATTCTTGCAGTGCTGCCAATGTCCACGTAGATGAGGGATTTTTTTGTAACTGCACATACATGAATATTTCTGAAACCTCCCATGACGCAGGCGTAACAGTGTACACACAACGGGACTGTTGCGATCGGGTCAGACGGTATCAGAAATGTAGTTGAAAACTCTCCCGGGTGGTGGCTAGTAGTGCACGCAGAAATGGTCTGTTCAGTGGGCGGGTCATGGGACTGTTGTGGGTGTGTCTATAATTGGTTTATCTGTATTAAGGGCAGGGTGTGCAGAACACCCTGAGTCCGGGGAGGCCCACACTACACACCCTGCACCCATATAATTATACTTATCCCTCCAGAGTCCCGCTTCAGCTGGAGCTGGTGACATAACTCACAGAGAAAATAGAGTGGTGTCCATTTTCCCGGTGATTCGCACATGGGCAGTAAATATGTCCCTGGGAAAAAGTTGGGGGTGCCATTTTCCTGGAGACTTGCGCATGCACAGTAGACTCTGGCACAAAACCATAGTCTACAGCCCTGCGGCCAGTGACAGAGAGGAGTGGTCCTGCAAGGAGCCTGCACACGGGCCCTCTCCTCTGTTAGTCCGCCACTGGTTTCAATACAAGCGGCTGCATTCACAGAAACACAGCCACAGGCAGAGGAGGCCATCATCAGATGGTGCAACACAGGGCTGCCATCGGTAATTGTGGGCCCCGGGACTGACAAAATAGATAGGGCCCCCCACCAAAAAAAAAAAAAAAAAGATTCTGCTACATCATAACATTACATATATGTGGAGCATTGCAGACCTGAAGGAACGATTCACAGAGCTGATGCGCAGGGAAGGCTCGTTTTCCCTGCACATCAGCCCCCTGTTGTTGCACTGCTTGTACAACTCTCCAGGTATTGGCAGTAGGAGCCAGGGGTTGGCCCCCGGACTCTAGTCCATGCAGCCTCATCCCTGGTGGCTGCCCTGGTGCAACCGATGGTGGCATATAATGAAGCACCAATCGATATTACAGCGTGTTCAGGTTCTAAAAGTGGGCGTCTCAGTCACCTGCGGCTGAATGAATATGCACAAGGAAAGGGAAGGCGTTTGAAGGGGCCGACTGTTGACCACCAATAGACACTTTGCGTGCAACCCAAAATCAGAACCTTTATGTGCAACATAGCAAGGAAATATACAATCTGCATTTTTAGGTTTATACACATAGACCATGTTGTTTTAAGGTTCACAGAACATTGTTTTGTGCAAAATATATATATATTTTTTAAATTGCACTGCAGTTCCATCCAGCAGAACAGCGGTTAAAGGTCTACGTGTAGGATAAAGTGAGCGCTCAATAATTGATTGGCGTCTCATTGATAATTCACTACACTCCAAGTTCACGCACCTTACAGATCCATCGCTGCACGCAGCTGCCAGGTACAGACAGGAGGAGGCGGGAGATCCGCTGTCCGACATCTGATCCAGTGCTCTTACATTCATGTACCTAATAAGTGGTGGGTGACACGAGACACCAGGCGTTTACACATAGAAAAACTTACACAATATTCCTACTTACTGACTCAGTAGCAGCTTAGTAAAATTATTTTAACTTAACAGCCTAAACATCCCCCGGAGTCTCATTTACTGTACCATAGGGATACACGCGGCGCAGGTGCATCTAACGGACTAGCCTCCATATCAGTTTATGATGGTTATACAGACAACCACCATATGTAGTTCTGTGATTACGGTCTACTCAGCGGAGGCAGCCATTTTGAAAGCTGAACCCAGTGTCATATAAAAAGCAGATTACTACCAATGCACTATGAGTTAGTCATGTCACTGAGGTATGAAGGCTAATGTGCCTGGTGCTTTAGTCCTATGGTAGACTACATTGTAAGGAGTATGGGTCTAGTCCACAAAATAGTGGTCACTACTGTCAGTTGCAGATAGTTTCACTTGAATAAAGATCGTACCTTGCTGGAATCGGTTACCTGGTTTCAGGGTCCATCTTGACCATTTTGTGCTTGTTCTTTAATCTCTCCCAGTGCTCATCCAGTCTGTGGGAAGCCAAGTGGATGACTTGACATGTAACAGAACCTGCGGCCTCTTGGAGGTTTAAACGATAGACCTCAATCTCAGCCCTACCACCTGCAGTGAACAGCACAGTGGATAAGACAGCATTGTCTTGTTCTTCGTGTTTGGTTCCAGCTAACGCCAAGGTTTTCACATTGGAGAGGTGATCGCTGATGGTAGAGAGACAACATATCTGTTTGGAGACCTTGTTAAAGGACAATACACTAACAGTGGTGTCTTCGCTGCTTGTAATGAGAATATCAAGATGTTCCATATTGGGATTCTTGATCGTTCCAGCATACTTAACACAGGTCAGCTCTCTGCCATGGAGGGGCTCCTTTATTACCGTCTGAAGTCTTTCAACAGGTTGACTCTGATAGGCAAATATATCACCAGATTTGATATAGGCAAACACTTCCATCGGTCCTTCCTTCTTGTAGCTCCAAGATCTGTGTCCTCCCCCGCAAGGAACGCAATGGAGTTTCTCGTTGGTTCTCACACTCCAAATCACAAAGTCGGTGGAGTGAAAGCCGAGTACTTCTAAGTCGCCATCAGGTGTGAAGGACAGACGCTCAATCCATTCCATTCCCTTGTAAGACTTCAATTTGCGGAGCATGATGAGCTGTCCTCCTTCTACCTTCAGCTGGCGGTAAAAGCCATCTCGACCACTGCTGTACACAAACTCATCCCGGCAAGTGACTGATGTTACTCCTAATTTGCCGTGAATTCCAAACAGAACAGAGAGAGGACCTTCTTCTTGAGCTTGTGGAACGGACTCTGCAAGAATCAGATGTTCGCCCTTAGACACCAGGTCTATGGAGATACACATAGATGGTGCACAGTCATTCTGCAAAGACACGTGTGCTCCAGCAACCTTCTTAGGAAACAGCATCAATGACCCTCTCCGGTCACCGCACACCATCAAGTCCTCCTTAGGCAGAAATGCTATACTAGTGTGCCACCTATGCTTACAGGCCGGCAAAATGAACCGACATTGCTCCGTGACCGAGATGAAGTTACCAGACGCACACTTGACTTGAAGCCAAACTATTACACCATTGGCACCAGAAGAGAAAAGATTACAGGTCTCTGAAGATGAAGATGATGCTGGAACCCAAGTCAAACTGTGCACTTTACCATCATGAGGCTTGAGTTCTGTGTAAGTCTGAACAGGTGAAAGAGAGAAGACCTTTACGCCGCCTGTTATATTACCTATAGCACATAGGGTGCTGCTTGAAGATTTATACACGTCAAGGAGACTGTATGATCTGTAGTTCTCATCCTCCAATACAAAGTTCCACCGTTTGCTGATAAAATCGTAAGTGTATATACTAGCCGTGTCCGTCATGACAACAACACAATGGGTATCCACCATTGCTATTGCCTTTGGAGCTCCAATGCCATTAGATGAGCTGAAATTTAAGTTTAAAAGCCCAGGAGACGGGGACGATCTTTCTTTAATGTGCCAAAGCCTGATACCCGAGTCTGCACCCCCAGTCGCTACCCAACCAAGCTGGTCTTGAACTGCGACTGCTCGGATGCCTCGACCCTTGTGGCCTTTGAAACGATGGATAATGTCGCCATAGTAACTCCATATAATGCAAGCAGAGTCTTCCCCGATACTGACAATGTTGTCTTGGAGAAGTCTCACTGACCACACCCGTGACTGATGCCCGTACAACACATGAAGACACTGAACTTCCCCATCAGAGTACACTAGATCACCCACCTTCCATACCCTGATGCTGCGATCGTCAGAGGCGGAAGCCAGAATTCCTCTTTGCTTCTCATAGAATATGCTAAATATTACACCTTGATGGCCGCTTATTCTCCTCCGAGGCTCTACTCTTCCTTCAGGATTTGTTCCATCAGACACATTCCAGATGACTAGCTGGTTGAAAACCGTCCCAGAGACCAGCGTAAGGCCGTCCCAATTCTCGCCCACAAGGTGGGCAGAATACAGGATGCACTTCTCAGAGCAGTGAACTTCTTTCAGGACCCTTCCATAGCTATAGTCATAAAGGGCGACAGAATTGTGGCCCAAGGCGACACCTAGATGAGCAGCAGACTGAGCGCCTTCTACGAGCCACTGAACGTCCCATATCCAATCGTGCAGCTCTCGGAGCTCACAAGTTCTGGACACGTTTATGTCATTCCCAATGATGCTTATTTTCAGGACGATGAGTGCTTTACTCCCAAACACACACAGCAGAGATTCTGCCACTCCCACGCCTGCCGCACTAAAGGGCTTTATCCCATGTACAGTACAACCCCGGAGCACGTTCTGTGGAGTCCTGCGTGGCGTAAGGGAATCGCTTTTTAAGCTATAAACAGCTAGATTAGGGCCTTCACCTAGAAAACAAAGCACACAAAACCTTAGCTGTAATAATATAATCCAGATAAAATAAAAAATACAAGGTAAAATTGAGTGGAGATGGGGAGAGGGGCAGGGGGCAACTCAAAGCTGGGGTGGGGGTGAACCTAAATGATAAAATTCTACACTTCTATTAACTCTGTCACTTGTGTATTAAAACAGCAGGGGAATTAGGATTTGGGTGCAGTTGGCCAGAATAGTGTGAAAGACAATTACGACTGAACTGAATACTGTATTAAGCGCCTGGCTAGGTACCCAAAATATTCAACTTCACTTACTGCCAATCAACACTACTGTACATGAGACTTGGCTCACATGAAGAATACACCTAACCACTATGGCTTCCTAAATATGGAGTATTCACTCAACGACATAACGTGTATTTAGCAATAGTAATATTTTGTTGTGGTGTTTATAAACTACGCTTTCTATTAATTAGTGTAAGACGAAATAAAAGTGTTGATAACATGGTACAGAATGTGGTGTTCAAACCCCATACCTCCACCTGTCCTTATTTAGAGAGGACTGTCCTGCCCTCCTGACAGCTAGGACGTTTACCCTGACCGGTGAGGACAACTGGGAGGCATTTCCTGCTCACTATACTAGTGATAATGTGTTTTAGGGTGAGACGGGCAAAGTTAAGGGGCACCTTGCTCATTAGAAGAAATAGGCACCCCATGGGTGAGACCAGGCCTACTTTATTATTGTGCCTGTCACTGTGTCCAAACTTGTACACAGACAATACTACAGACAAATGAAGGAACATCCTTAGAAGCATTTCCATATGTAACGTCTTCCTTTAGATTCTGGTTTAACCAGCATCTTAGGAGTAGGTTTCGTAACTTAGGCCCAGATTTATCAAGCCTTGGAGAGTGATAAATAGCACTGTGATAAAGTACCAACCAATCAGCTCCTAATTGCCATGTTACAGGCTGTGTTTGAAAAATCAGGATTTTGGTACTTACCGATAAATCCCTTTCTCTGATTCCACAGGGGCCACTGGAGTGCAGATACAATGGGGGAGTAGTAGCCAGTAACTGGCACTTTAAATTTATAACCATGTGACTAGCTCCTCCCCTACTATGTCCCCCCTCCAAGCCAGTCTAGTTAAAACTGTGCCCTAGGAGAGCTGGAAAAGACCAACGTCAAAGTAGGAGGTGGTTCGCTAAGCAAACTAAAACAAGATAATACCAAGGAAACCTAGAAACATAGTGATAGGGTAAGAGGAATAAAACGGGCAGTCACACACTGACATGCAACCCGATAAGTGTAGAAGGAGGAAACAGCGCTGGGTGGGCGTCCAGTGGCCCCTGTGGAATCGGAGAAAGGGATTTATCGGTAAGTACCAAAATCCTGATTTCTCCTTCATCCACTAGGGGCCACTGGTGTGCATATACAATGGGGACGTCCCAGAGCTCCCAAGACGGGAGGGAGAGCGCTGAGAGTCCTGCAAAACCGCTCGGCCAAACTGTGACAAAGAGGCCGCAAAAATGTCAAATCCGTAAAACGTGACAAATGTATGATGTCCCGACTAAGCGGCATCGCAACATAAAGCATTCAAGGAAACCCCGTGGGCGGCCGCCCCCGAAGGTCCCCCAGAGCGCGTGGAGTGCGCCGAAATGGAAAACGGAGGCTCTCGAGCAACCGCCAAATAAGACTGTCTGATGGTCAGACGTATCCAACAGCCCAACGACTGCTGGGACCCCGGCCATTTAGGACGGGAGCATCATACAGAACAAAGAAGAATTCAATTTGTCGAATAGCCGAAGACCTCTGTACAGAGAGTCAGAGAACACCGACAACATCCAAAGGTCACGAATCTGGTGAAAACCCGAGAGGGCCGAAAACACAAGTGTCAGATTTTAATGGAAAGCGGACATCACCCCTGGAAGAAACGACAGCTGAGTATGAAGCTCAGCCGTAACCTTATTCGCAAGGTGGGTTGCCAGTAGAGTACTCCCTGAAAGAGAGCCCGAACTTACGGCCGCCAGGCTAATTTCCTTTGGAAGAAAACTGAAAGAGCAGAGACCTGAAACTCAGGTCAACCTAGTCGAAGCACAGCCGAGCAACCCACCCGGAGAAACCAAAGAAGGCGGCTAAATGAAAAAAGCGAAAGGAAGAACCCTAGTCATCCACACCAGGATACAAAGTTAACAAAAGTGGCAAAAGTGAGACGAGGTAACTGACTTCCGAAATCGGGGCCCAGTAGGTATAGCCGAAAAAGGGAACTCCTTCCTTCTGAGAAGGTCTCGTGACCAGCCACACCGTTAAACGAAACCTGTGTAAGACTGAACAAAGAAAAGGACTCTGTTGAACTAGAGTCGACATTCCCGTAGAGGTAGGAGCCAAGGCCCCTCTACTGACAACAGGTGCAGGGTGGATTTCCAAGTCTTGCGCGGCCAAACTGGAGTCACCGGGAGGACTAGCGCGCATTCTCCCTTTATGCGTTACAGAAAGTGAGGTAGTAACAGAAAAGGAGGAAAGATAGACTAACCAGGAGCTCCAAGGAGCCGTGAGGGCATCCTCGGCTATTGCCGCCAGAGCCTAACGTCCGAGAGTAGTAAAGGGGCAGTTGAAGAGTCAGTCGGAACGCCCATGAGGTCGATCCGAGAACTCCGCCAACAGCGGACCAGCTGACAAAACTCCGGGGAATGTCCACTCACCCGGGTGCCTGACCAGGCGGCTTGACCTGGAATGAAGACTGTGTCCTCTGCTCAGAGGAGGATGTAGGTGACCTCTCTCAGTGCCGCCCATGGCTGAAGAGAGGGAAACTGGTCCCGAGGAAGGAAAAATCCTCTGACGGACAGAGTTGAGAACCATCACTAAAAACAGAAAACAGTACGAGGAGCATAAATGGGACACGTATCGAATCAGAAGATCCTGGATCCTCCGGATATTCAGAAGCAACCTAAGCTGCAGATTGTCCATTTAGGAAACAAACCTCACTCCCTGCCTTTGAAGTAGGGCCATCCTGTGACCTTCATGAACACGGTGGGAGCGGAAGAGAGACCGAATGGAAAGGTCTGAAAGTGGACATGAGTATCCTATACTACGAATCGGAGAAAAGCCTGATGAGGAAGCCCAATGGAAGTAAACAGGCATCTCTGATGACTAAGGACGCCTAAACCCCTAAACCCCTTTTTGCTCCAAAGTAGCAATCACAGACTGAATGGATTCTAAGTTCAGAATAGGCCTGGCCAAGCCATCTGGCTTCGGCACGTGAAAAAACATAGGCCTGAGACAAAAAAAACACGATTCCAATGATGTGCGGAAACAGGGATCAGCACCCTTGTAGTTAGAAGCATCTGGAATGCCGCCTGCAGTACGACTCTCTCGTCGTCGGAAACCGGCAGACCCGTGGTGAGGGACCACTGAGGTGGTTGGACTACAAAATCGAGTATGTAACCGCCAGTGATGAGAAACCTAACCCAAACATACCCAGGCCTCCCAGAAAAACCATAGACATGCGCCCACCCTGGGATCTCCCAGGTGGGAGGGAGGTCCGACCTGCGGTGGGTGTGTTGGAGGACCTACAATCAGACTGGTCCGAGGATGCTGAACCTCTGCATCGGCCTCTTACTCGGAGATCCCTTAGTGATGGAGATACTGCCCCTGTCATGGACACGAAACCTGGAAAGTAGAGATGAGCGGATTCGGTTTTACTCGGTTCTCAAAACGACATCTTATTGGCTCACGGATGTCACGTGTTTTGGATAGCCAATAAGATTCTGTTTTGAGAACCGAGTAAAACCGAATCCGCTCATCTCTACTGGAAAGGGCACTGGAAGATCTAAAGGAAAGACCGGTACAGGTCCGTCTTGAAGCTGGAGCAGCAGTAGGGGAAAGAAAAGTGGACTTACCCCCAATGGCCTGAGAAATCCAGGCAGGAAGATCCTTCCTCCTTGGAGACCTCAAAAGAACATAAAGTAGAATCGTGACTCTGATCTGCCCAAGGAATCAGTTGATCCTGATGCAAACCATCCTGTAACCCAGAGGACAATTGTTCCACAACCTGCCTGCTCCGGACAAGGTAGAGCCCCTGCTGCCGCATATTTCTCTCAGATGGCTCCTTCAGCAAGGTTGCACCAGGAACCGGCAGCTTCCTGGACCGGCGATATATCGAGGTGTAGACAATTGGAGAGGTCTCATATCGTTTCCTGCTGTCTGCGGGGAAAGGATATGAAAACAAACATTGTTTGATACCTGAAATTGTGCATCCGGATGTCTCAAGGCCACTGACCGGAGCACATCCAGCACATCCGAAACAAGAAACGCTGTCATTTCTTCATTGGCGCCGAACCCCGAGGAACCTGAAGTGTCCAGTTCCGACTCCTTTACCTGCAGCACCAAACTGCTGTAAAAAGCGCCTCGATACCCTGAGACACTGGTTCAGACTCCACCGAAAATCGACGTCATCAGTATTCTGGACATCTATCACCTCCTCCCAGAGAGGCCTCTCAACCGCAGTGTTGTGTAACATGGAGGTTAGCAACCTCCTTATAGAAACCTGGAGAGGAGAAATGACGTACGAGGTCTCTGGTTAACAACGACCTTACCTGCATAAACCGAGCTGTTCAAACAAGAGCGTGCTACAGCTGCGTGGAGGACTAAGCAGATGGCTCCACCGTACTATCCACACATAACAGGGAATTCTCTGACTGTCCTGGGTGTTATGTTTAGTTAAATGAAAAGAGAAAAGGAGGGTTAAAGAAGTGTAGCCCTATGTAATCCCTGCACTATAACGTGCAGTGACCATTACCCTTCTCTGTCTTCAGATGTCCCCGCCACTAGCGTACTGAGCCACAGCGTCTGATGTCACACATATTCCCCAAACTACAAACAGCATTAGTACAAAGGAATGATAAAGGGAAGGCAACACCCGCCCTGTATGTAGTGTACTGCTAAATTAGGAAGAACAGGTGCAATAACCGGGAGCTGAGGCCCACTGTCGGGATTAAGCTCCGCCCCCCCGCGTTATGGAGCGGGCAATGCCGAACACGCCGGGCAGAGCGGTATTAGCTTCCCCCCCGCCCCCCCCCCCTATGGCGCTCTATTCAAAACTGACAAAGCTCTAGCACCATCGGAGGGGGGAGGAGCACCCCGCATCCCCCGCCGGCAAAGTGCTGCTAAACCCGCTGTGCAGAGCGGGATTAAGCTCCGCCCCGTCAATTTAAAATTTACAAACTCCAGCATCAGCGTAGCGGGGAGCGCCCTGCATCCCCCACCAGCAAAGTGAGCCGCGGCCAGGGAGCTGGGGGACGCCAAACCAACAAGCTCCGCCCCCTCTGTAATGGCGCTGAGTTTAAAATTGAATAGGCGCCTCTGTTCAAGTGGAGTCCCGAAGCAGGTCTCCGTGCACGTGTCACCTTAGTGCTTTCTAAGGGGGGGAGGAATGTAGGCAAAGTTGTGTACTCACCGTTCATCTATGGAAGTGCAGGATGATGGAGTGGCCCCGTCACGCGCCGCACGCAGCGGTGTCCGGCCACTCATACTCTGCCGACGGAGCGGCCCTAACACGTGCCGCACGCAGCGGTGCCCGGCCACTCATACTCACCGCTGGCGTGCTGCCAAGATCTTCTGCCGACGGAGCGGCCCCGACACGCGCCGCACGCAGCGGTGTCCGGCCAGTTTCCGGAGAGCTCAGTGTCTCCTTCAGCCGGGGCCCATCCCGAGCCGCACGCAGCTGCGATGGGACCCCGCTGGCAGCTCCGGCGGTGCAGACTGGCAGTGGCAGAGCTGCCAGTCTGTGAGTGCAAGAAAGAAAAATTAAAATAAAGAAGAAGGAACAAAAAAAAAATTCTTCAGAGAAGACCCAAGTGACCAGCTCCCTTGGGCACAAATTAAAGACTGGCTTGGAGGGGGGACATAGTAGGGGAGGAGCTAGTCACATGATTATACATTTAAAGTGCCAGCTCCCAGTTACTGCCTACTATTTCCCCCATTGTATCTGCACTCCAGTGGCCCCTAGTGGATGAAGGAGAAATGACAGGAGCCGATTGGTTGGTACTTTATCACTCTCCAAGGCTTGATAAATCTGGTCCATAGTATTCTCTATAGCAGGCATTCCCAACCGCGGTCCTCAAGGCACACCAACAGTGCAGGTTTTAGTGATATCCAGGCTTCAGCACAGATGGTTAAATGAAAATAACTGAGCTACTAATTAAGTCACCTGTGTTCAAGCCTGGATATCACTAAAACCAGGACTGTTAGTGTGCCTTGAGGACCGTGGTTGGGAAACACTGCTCTATAGGCTCAGACTGTATTTAACTGCAAGATAATTGTTAGACAAATTAATCTTACCCGCCAGAAGAAAGTCACCCACAAACTCTAATGCGGTAATCGGGGCCACCAGTAGCAAGGGCTCCATCTCTGCCTCAGACACTCGTTCCTCTGTGTAGTCCCATCACTATAAAAGCAGCAGAGAGCTATCTGCAGGTTGTTCTGCTGGAGGACATGATATAATAGGAAAACATTATCTACCAGGGAACTTAATGATACAATATGTGACATTTTAATCAATGCTGCAACATCATACAAGTAAATATAGCTCTAAAGCTGAAGATACCAATTAACCTATTAGCAGACACATGATTTGGTAAATGTGCGGAGCAGGGGAAGCCAACCTAAGGCTCTCCTAGCATGGAACTACAAGTCCCAGCATGCACAGCTATCTCACGCTTACACAACATGCTTGGACGGCTCAGTATAGTGACAGCTACTTATCAGTGATGTGCCTAGAATGAGCCCAGCACAGACACCGCGCTCCTGTAACCAATATAAGCACTTATGATAGAGCTGCCAGTAACCTCCATACTCACACATGCTCCACAGCCCTACTTCCGCCCGGCTCGGACACGTGCTTCCGCTCAATCAGCCCTCCTATCACAAAGCACTGTGTCTGGTTCCTGGAATCAGACACAAATCCCCATTGGCTGTTGGATGTGAGGGCCGGGCAGAAGCCGTTGCTAGGTTACTTGTGATGGCTTCAGACTGACCTATAGGGCACGTCATTCTATGGTGGCCAAAAAGGGACATTACGAAGGCGTTTTTATAAATAAATAAATACATAAGAACAGCTTGTTAATTGAATGTGTTCACGAAGAAAAAATACAACAATGCCCTTATGTGTAGGGGTATACATCAATGGTCCATTAACTCATTAGGTCGACCACTACTGGTCGACAGGCAGTAGTTCGACACATGGAAAAAGGTCGACATGCGTTGGGGTTTTTGGTGTCGTTTTCTTTTGTAAAGTGACGGGGAACCAGTGTTGGCAACTATTAAATTAAAAACAAGCAACTGATGACTAAAAAATAAGCCCAAGCCCTTCCTGAAAAGCCGCCAAAAAAGCCCAACTTAAGTTTTTGGTTTCCTAATTAAAATACATAGAATTATTAGAGCTATGTCTGGTTGCTGGATGGACTGAAGATACAGTAAGTTTTGGAACTTGAAGTCAAGTGGATAGCTTTCAGTTTCTTGAACTTTTTCTTCTGGTATCTGGTTCACCAGTCGGGATGGTAATGATATCCTGGCGGATGGGACGCCAGGTGTCAATATACCAACAGCGGCATCCCAGCCGCCAGAATACCGGCAGTGGGGCAAGCGCAAAGAGTGCGATCGCCACGGCACAGTGGCTCACTGCACTCACCACAGGTTTTATTGTCACTCTATGGCAGAGACGTGCAGTCAGGGGAGGCAGTGCCTACCCTGTGATTAATTATTAAAATAATAAAAAGATACTTATGACACATATTCTGTGTCATAAGTATCTTCTTTATTGAATCCTAATAATTTTCCTGCTTTAAAGTACTTTGGGAGGCACTGATAGTAGTGCCTCCTGTGGATAATGGGAACGGGGACAGTGCGGGGGCGGAGCCTAGCACTGGGCTGTAAAAGCCCATGAAAAAACATAGGAAAGCGGCACTTTTCCAAGTGCCTCGCTGACAGGCACACCACCCCCATGTCAGCGAGGCACCTGTGATTGGACAGCGGATCCAGGGCTGGATCCACTTGTCCAATCACCCACATGTGGCGCTGGAGGCGGTGGATCCCGGCGTTGATGATAGCCGGGAGTAGCGGTGGGCCTCCAGTGTGTGTGCGCCCCCCCCCCCCCCGTCCTCCTGCTCACCTCACTACCAGCAGCGGCGGTCCTGCGGAGCGTGCAGCTCTCCCCCCCCCGTCCTCCCCCTTTGGCTCCCGCTCACCTGACAGGCAGCAGCGGTGGCCGTGCAGTACGTGCGGCTGTCCTCCTCCGCCGGCTCCAGCAGCAGGTTGGTTCGCGTGTCTCTCTTTTCTTTTTTTTTTTCTTTTTTTCTCTCTCTCTCTCTCTCTCTCCTTTCCCCCTCCTGTGGATATGCATACCTCCCAACGTGACCCTATCCAGGAGGGACAAAATGCACCGCTCCTGGACTTCCCTATTAATTTATGATTCCCATCACCTGTGCTGAAACACCTTTCTAATCCATAAACCTGTTCAGCACAGGTGATGGCAATCGTAAATTAAGAGAAAAGTCCAGAAGCAGAGCATGGTGTCCCTCCTGGAGAGGGTCATTTTGGGAGGTATGGATATGTCAGTATAATGTTCATTTTTACAGGTGCCTCTATCCCTTTGGATTCTACTGGACAAGTGGACGTGATCGGCGTGGGATGTAGGTAAGTAATCTCTCATTTTTACAGGTACCCCTATTGGATTCTACTGGACAAGTGGACGTGACCGGCGTGGGATGTAGGTAAGTATGTGTGAGTGTGTAAGTGTGTTTTAATAAAATTTTACTGTCACGGTGTGTGTGTGTGTGTGTGTTTGTGTTTTTATTTGGGTATTTTTTGTTGTTGTAGAACTACAGGTACCAGCGAGCCCGTTATTTCCCCGCCTGCTGGTACTTGAGGTTCTCCAAGTACCAGCAAGCGGGGGAGGCTTGCTGGGCCTTGTAGTTCCACAACAAAAAAACAATATTCTTTTTTTACACACATGGCTATCAGCCCAGCAACCACCGCCCAGGGGTGCTGGGGACAGCCTCAGGCTTCACCCCTGGCCCTTGGGTGCATGGAGGTGGGGACCCCTTGATTTAAGGGGTCCCCACTCCTCCAGGGTACCCCGGTCAGAGGTGACTAGTTGGGGGGGTAATACCACGGCCGCAGGGACCTACATAAAAGTGTCCCCCGGCTGTGGCATTATGTCTCTGGCTAGTGGAGCCCGGTGCTGGTTTTAAAAATACGGGGGACCCCTACATCTTTTGTCCCCCGTATTTTTGAAACCAGGACCGGACTAAGAGCCCGGTGCTGGTTGTCTAAATACGGGGAACCCCTGTCCAATTTTCCCCCCAGTATTTAAACAACCAGGACTGGCTCAAAGAGCCCGAGGCTGGTTATGCTTAGGAGGAGGGACCTCACGCATTTTTTTTTTAACCCATTCAGACCCTTCTCCATTAAGTTAATGGAAGCCCTGGACAACAAAATTGCATTCATATCCAAAGGCGTATCTAGGGTAAGGCGAGTGGGGCACGTGCCCTGGGCGCCTTGGCAGGCCCAGGAGAGGGGGGCGCCGCCGGCGTCCAGTGCATCATGCCCCACTCGCCCCCGTCAACCCTAAATGTGAGGGGAGGAGAGCGCAGCGTCTCTCCCTCCCCTCACCGCCGCTGCCAGCAGCGCTGCTGTGTCCGGTCTCCGGCGCTAGCCAATCAGAGCTTGCGGACCGGCTCCTGATTGGCTGCCGGTCCGCGAGCTCTGATTGGCTAGCGAACCGGCGCCAGACAGCCGCCGGAGACCTGGAGCGGTGAGGGGAAGGAGAGGCGCTGCGCTCTCCTCCCCTCACATAACAACAAGCCAGCGGCCGGTGAGTGACGGGGGGGGGGGTCCGGCGGCATGGGGGGGGGGGGGGTCCGGCGGCACAGTGGGGCAAGTATCTGGCACCAAGTGGGGCCTGGCACTGTGGGGCATGTATCTGGCACTGTGAGGCAATGTATCTGGCACTGTGGGGCAATGTATCTGGCACTGTGGGGCAATGCATCTGGCACTGTGGGGCAATGTATCTGGCACTGTGGGGCATTGTATCCGGCACTGAGTGGGGCATGCATCTGGCACTGTGGGGCAATGTATCTGGCACTGTGGGGCAATGTATCTGGCACTGTGGGGCATGTATCCGGTACTGTGGGGGCAATGCAACTGGCACTGTGGGGCATGTATCCGGCACTGAGTGGGGCATGTATCTGGTACTGTGGGGCAATGTATCCGGCACTGTGGGGCATTGTATCCGGCACTGTGGGGCAATGTAACTGGCACTGAGTGTGGCATGTATCTGGCACTGAGTGGGGCATGTATCTGGCACTGTGGGGCAATGTATCTGGCACTGTGGGGCATGTATCCGGCACTGTGGGGCAATGTAACTGGCACTGTGGGGCATGTATCTGGCACTGTGGGGCAATGTATCTGGCACTGTGGGGCATGTATCCGGCACTGTGGGGCAATGTAACTGGCACTGTGGGGCATGTATCTGGCACTGTGGGGCAATGTATCTGGCACTGTGGGGCAATGTATCTGGCACTGTGGTGCAATGTATCCGGCACTGTGGGGCAATGTATCCGGCACTGTGGGGCAATGTATCCGGCACCGTGGGGAATGTATCCGGCACTGTGAGGCATGTATCCGGCACTGTGGGGCAATGTAACTGGCACTGTGGAGCAATGTAACTGGCACTGTGGGGCATGTATCCGGCACTGTGGGGCAATGTAACTGGCACTGTGGGCCATTTCAGTGGCCACACCCCTTCTGGTGTGTGGCCACGCCCATTTTTTCGCCACGCACGCATTCGGCGCGCGCACATGCTTCTTTTTGTGTGTTTTTTTTTTTTTTTTTTGGGGGGGGGCGCCATTTACCATCTTGCCCTGGGCTCCGAAAACCCTAGTTACGCCTCTGTTCATATCCTCCTCCCACCCCCTTCCCATTCCCAAACACTAATTTTTTTTTCCTATAAAAATGTACAATATATCACAAGTATGATGAGCAGGCACTGGCTCATATATTGGCTATATAATATGCTGCGGGCATTGGCGGCATCGGAATGAGATAGAAATTAGTGGCGGAGGGCTGGGTCAGTTGATTGTAGGCGAGTTTGTAAGCCATTGGCGGTGGCAGCGGGTATCGGCTCAGAGGCAGTAGCGGGCATTGGCTAGGGGTCATCGGCAGGATTCGGCGGACATTATGGCTGTAGTGCCTCACTAGCCACTGACCTCACCGCACGCCACTGCTCTATGGGTGTTGCGGACACACACGAGTGAGAAAACCCGTGGCGAGCGCTGTCGGCATTCCTGTCTGTCAGGATTTTGACATCAGGATCCTGAACGCTGGGATCCCGACAGCCGGGTTAACTACATCCCCTCCAGTCAGTGGTAGACATTATGGGCCTTATTCAGACTCTGACACAGACTGATTTTCAGCCACCTGCGCATGCTATCATGATGGGATCGCATACCGGAAGGATGCATTTGCATCATAATTGACAGGCGACGGGTGTCTATGGGCAGTGTTGCGACATTGGGGGGGGGGGGGGGGGGGTCACAGTATACACAGACGTGTCATGGCTGTTTTCAGGGCCGGCCAATGATGTCTCCTGCGTTTCTGCGATTAGAAACATGGCGGCGGTGCCCCTGCTTATACAGCTATGCTGCATAGGCAGGGGTCAATCGCTATTTGAATTGAGATTGCATTGCAGGGCACCACCACACATGCCCTATTCTGGGCGGCCCCCAGCGTGCGATTTTGGTGGTCGCAGATTTTGCTAAAATAGCAAAATCTGCGACAAACTCTGAATAATCTTCTTAGCTTGCAGAAAAGCGCTTGGCTTACTATCATTTTTTCACTGTCACTTCACAGCCATTTGACACAATTTAAGACCCCCCCCCCCCCCCCAATTCATCTATTCATTCACAGCTTCTCACCTATGTCTTTGTGGGTATCTGTGTCGACTCAACTTGGATCGACACTCATTAGGTCGACATTGCCATTAGTTTTACATGCATTAGGTCGACATGGGTGTTAGGTCGACAGGTCAAAAGGTCGACATGAGGTTTTTGACCGTTTTTGAAGTCGTTTTCTCCGTAAAGTGACGGGGAACCCATATTTGTGCACCGTGTCCCCTCGCATGGCTCGCGTTCAGGCAAGGTGCCTCGCTCCGCTACCGCTTCTCTCGGCACAGATTACCGTTCCAATTGTAGTCCACGTGGATCGTGAAGTATGAAAAAATCCCAAAAATGAAAAAAGGTGAAAAATTCATGTCGACCTTTTGACCTAGTACATGCCGACCTAACGTTCATGTTGACCTTCAGTGGTCGACCTAATGCGTGTCGACCTAACGACCGTAACCCGTTTTGTGTGCCTCCCTCTTCTCCCCTTTCCATCATTTGTCACCATCGAGGGCTGCTTTCCGATGTTTCCCAGCCATCGATGGCTGAGTGCCACATCTCAATCAGGTGCTGAGGGTCGTTTCCCCATAAAAGTAAAAACCATGTGGGACATTTTTACTTCTACCCCTTGTCCTCTCTCTCTCTCTCTCTCGGTTTTCAATATTGAATATATTGCAAAGTGTTACCATTGCCTCTTACATGGTGATTCTGTACCATTGGGAGGTTATTATATTCTTCTGTAAGTTGGATGTGTTCTATGCTTTTTAATCTAATTATTTGTCTACTTATTGCAGGTTTAGTGTTGCACTTTTTTTCCTTTATCTTTCCAAAATGAGGCATTTGGAAATTACCCCATCCCAAGCTATTGGTGGCAAGGTATGGACAACTGAAACTGAAAGTCAAGTTCTACTTCCCACATTTTTCCTATGAGATAGCCAGCCAGACTAAAGGGTCTATTTACTAAGAAATGGATGGAGATAAAGGCCCTCATTCCGAGTTGTTCGCTCGCAAGGCGAATGTAGCAGAGTTACACACGCTAAGCCGCCGCCTACTGGGAGTGAATCTTAGCTTCTTAAAATTGCGACCGACGTACGCGCAATATTGCGATTACAAACGAGTTAGCAGTTTCAGAGTAGCTCCAGACTTACTCTGCCTGTGCGATCAGTTCAGTGCTTGTCGTTCCTGGTTGACGTCACAAACACACCCAGCGTTCGCCCAGGCACTCCCACCGTTTCCCCGGCCACTCCTGCGTTTTTTCCGGAAACGGTAGCGTTTTCAGCCACACGCCCCTGAAACGCCGTGTATCCGCCCAGTAACACCCATTTCCTGTCAATCACATTACGATCGCCGGAGCGAAGAAAAAGCCGTGAGTAAAAATACTTTCTTCATAGTAAAGTTACTTGGCGCAGTCGCAGTGCGAACATTGCGCATGCGTACTAAGCGGATTTTCACTGCGATGCGATGAAAAATACCGAGCGAACAACTCGGAATGAGGGCCAAAGAGAACGGAGATAAAGTACCAGCCAATCAGCTCCTAATTGCCATGTTACAGGCTGGGTTTGAAAACATAAGAATTTACTCACCGGTAATTCTATTTCTCGTAGTCCGTAGTGGATGCTGGGTACTCCGTAAGGACCATGGGGAATAGACGAGCTCCGCAGGAGACTGGGCACTCTAAAAGAAAGATTAGGTACTATCTGGTGTGCACTGGCTCCTCCCTCTATGCCCCTCCTCCAGACCTCAGTTAGGGAAACTGTGCCCGGAAGAGCTGACACTACAAGGAAAGGATTTGGAATCCAGGGTAAGACTCCTACCAGCCACACCAATCACACCGTACAACTCGTGATACTATACCCAGTTAACAGTATGAACAACAAATGAGCCTCATGAACAGATGGCTCATAACAAAACCCTTTAGTTAAGCAATAACTATATACACGTATTGCAGAGAGTCCGCACTTGGGACGGGCTCCCAGCATCCACTACAGACTACGAGAAATAGAATTACCGGTGAGTAAATTCTTATTTTCTCCGACGTCCTAGTGGATGCTGGGTACTCCGTAAGGACAATGGGGATTATACCAAAGCTCCCAAACGGGCGGGAGAGTGCGGATGACTCTGCAGCACCGAATGAGCAAACTCAAGGTCCTCCTCAGCCAGGGTATCAAACTTGTAGAATTTTGCAAACGTGTTTGATCCCGGCCAGGTAGCAGCTCGGCAAAGTTGTAAAGCCGAGACCCCTCGGGCAGCCGCCCAAGAAGAGCCCACCTTCCTCGTGGAATGGGCTTTGACTGATTTAGGATGCGGCAGTCCAGCCGCAGAATGTGCAAGTTGAATCGTGCAACAGATCCAGCGAGCAATAGTCTGCTTAGAAGCAGGAGCACCCAGCTTGTTGGGTGCATGCAGGATAAACAGCGAGTCAGTTTTCTCTAACGTCCTAAGTGGATGCTGGGGACTCCGTAAGGACCATGGGGAACAGCGGCCCCGCAGGAGACTGGGCACATCTAAAGAAAGCTTTATGACTAGCTGGTGTGCACTGGCTCCTCCCCCTATGACCCTCCTCCAAGCCTCAGTTAGATCTCTGTGCCCGAACGAGAAGGGTGCACACTAGGGGCTCTCCTGAGCTTCTTAGTGAAAGTTTTAGATTAGGTTTTTTATTTTCAGTGAGACCTGCTGGCAACAGGCTCACTGCATCGAGAGACTAAGGGGAGAAGAAGCGAACTCACCTGCGTGCAGAGTGGATTGGGCTTCTTAGGCTACTGGACATTAGCTCCAGAGGGACGATCACAGGCCCAGCTTGGATGGGTCCCAGAGCCGCGCTGCCGGCCCCCTTACAGAGCCAGAAGGCAGAAGAGGTCCGGAAAATCGGCGGCAGAAGACGTCCTGTCTTCAACAAGGTAGCGCACAGCACTGCAGCTGTGCGCCATTGCTCTCAGCACACTTCACACTTCGGTCACTGAGGGTGCAGGGCGCTGGGGGGGGGGCGCCCTGAGACGCAATAAAAACACCTTGGATGGCAAAAAAAAATGCATCACATATAGCTCCTGGGCTATATGGATGCATTTAACCCCTGCCAGAATCCATAAAAAAGCAGGAGAAAAGTCCGCGAAAAAGGGGCGGAGCCTATCTCCTCAGCACACTGGCGCCATTTTCCCTCACAGCTCCGTTGGAGGGAAGCTCCCTGTCTCTCCCCTGCAGTCACTACACTACAGAAAGGGTTAAAAAAAGAGAGGGGGGCACTAATTAGGCGCAGTATTAACTATACAGCAGCTATAAGGGGAAAAACACTTATATAAGGTTATCCCTGTATATATATAGCGCTCTGGTGTGTGCTGGCAAACTCTCCCTCTGTCTCCCCAAAGGGCTAGTGGGGTCCTGTCCTCTATCAGAGCATTCCCTGTGTGTGTGCTGTATGTCGGTACTTTTGTGTCGACATGTATGAGGCGAAAAATGATGTGGAGACGGAGCAGATTGCCTGTAATAGTGATGTCACCCCCTAGGGGGTCGACACCTGAGTGGATGAACTGTTGGAAGGAATTACGTGACAGTGTCAGCTCTGTATAAAAGACAGTGGTTGACATGAGACAGCCGGCTACTCAGCTTGTGCCTGTCCAGACGTCTCATAGGCCGTCAGGGGCTCTAAAGCGCCCGTTACCTCAGATGGCAGATATAGACGCCGACACGGATACTGACTCCAGTGTCGACGGTGAAGAGACGAATGTGACTTCCAGTAGGGCCACACGTTACATGATTGAGGCAATGAAAAATGTTTTACACATTTCTGATAATCCGAGTACCACCAAAAAAGGGGTATTATGTTCGGTGAGGAAAAACTACCTGTAGTTTTCCTGAATCTGAGAAATCAAATGAGGTGTGTGATGATGCGTGGGTTTCCCCCGATAACAACTGATAATTTCTAAAATGTTATTGGCATTATATCCTTTCCCGCCAGAGGTTAGGGTGCGTTGGGAAACACCCCCTAGGGTGGATAAAGCGCTCACACGCTTGTAAGGGCTCTACCTTCGCCTGAGATGGCCGCCCTTAAGGATCCTGCTGATAGAAAGCAGGAGGGTATCCTAAAAGGTATTTACACACATACTGGTGTTATACTGCGACCAGCAATCGCCTCAGCCTGGATGTGCAGTGCTGGGTTGGCGTGGTCGGATTCCCTGACTGAAAATATTGATACCCTAGATAGGGACAGTATATTTTTGCCTATAGAGCATTTAAAAGATGCATTTCTATATATGCGTGATGCACAGCGGAATATTTACCGACTGGCATCAAGTCTAAGCGCGTTGTCCATTTCTACCAGTAGAGGGTTATGGACACGTCAGTGGTCAGGTGATGCGTATTCCAAACGGCATTTGGAAGTATTGCTTTATTAAGGGGAGGAGTTATTTGGGGTCGGTCTTTCAGACCTGGTGGCCACGGCAACAGCTGGGAATTCCACGTTTGTACCCCAGGTCGCCTCTCAACATGAGAAGACGCCGTATTATCAGGCGCAGTCTTTTCGTGGACAAGGTTCCTCATTTCTGCCCCGTGACAGAGGGAGAGGAAAAAGGCTGCAGAAATCAGCCAGTTCCCAGGAACAGAAACCCTCTCCCGCCTCTGCCAAGCCCTCAGTATACGCTGGGGCTTTACAAGCAGAATCAGGCACGGTGGGGGGGCCCGTCTCAATGAATTTCAGCGCGCAGTGGGCTCACTCGCAAGTAGACCCCTGGATCCTTCAGGTGATATCTCAGGGGTACAAATTAGAATTCGAGACGTCTCCCCCTCGCAGTTCCTAAAGTCGGCTTTACCGATGTCTCCTTCTGACAGGGAGACAGTTTTGGAAGCCATTCACAAGCTGTATTCCCAGCAGGTGATAATCAAGATACCCCTCCTGCAACAGGGAACGGGGTATTATTCCACACTGTTGTGGTACCGAAGCCGGACGGCTCGGTGAGACCGATTCTAAATCTAAAATCTTTGAACACTTACATACAGAGGTTCAAATTCAAGATTGAGTCACTCAGAGCAGTGATTGCGAACCTGGAAGAAGGGGACTACATGATGTCTCGGGACATCAAGGATGCTTACCTTCATGTCAAAATTTACCCTTCTCACCAAGGGTACCTCAGGTTTATGGTACAGAACTGTCACTATCAGTTCAGACGCTGCCGTATGGATGGTCCACGGCACCCCGGGTCTTTACCAAGGTAATGGCCGAAATGATGATATTCCTTCGAAGGAAGTGAATTTTAGTTATCCCTTACTTGGACAATTCCCTGATAAGGGTAAGATCCAGGGAACAGTTGGAGGTCGGTGTAGCACTATCTCAGGTAGTGTTGCGGCAGCACGATTGGATTCTCAATATTCCAAAATCGCACCTGGTTCCGACGACGTGTCTTCTGTTCCTAGGGATGATCCTGGACACAGTCCAGAAAAAGGTGTTTCTCCCGGAGGAGAAAGCCAGGGAGTTATCCGAGCTAGTCAGGAACCTCCTAAAACCGAGCCAAGTCTCAGTGCATCAATGCACAAGGGTTCTGGGTAAAATGGTGGCTTCCTACGAAGCAATCCCATTCGACAGATTCCACGCACCAGTGGGACCTGCTGGACAAATGGTCCGGGTCGCATCTTCAGATGCATCAGCGGATAACCCTGTCACCAAGGACAAGGGTGTCCCTCCTGTGGTGGTTGCAGAGTGCTCATCTTCTAGAGGGCCGCAGATTAGGCATTCAGGACTGGGTCCTGGTGACCACGGATGCCAGCCTGCGAGGCTGGGGAGCAGTCACACAGGGAAGGAATATCCAGGGCTTATGGTCAAGCCTGGAGACATCACTTCACATAAATATCCTGAAGCTAAGGGACATTTACAATGCTCTAAGCTTAGCAAGACCTCTGCTTCAAGGTCAGCCGGTGTTGATCCAGTCGGACAACATCACGGCAGTCACCCACGTAAACAGACAGGGTGGCACAAGAAGCAGGAGGGCAATGGCAGAAGCTGCAAGGATTCTTCGCTGGGCGGAAAATCATGTGATAGCACTGTCAGCAGTATTCATTCCGGGAGTGGACAACTGGGAAGCAGACTTCCTCAGTACGACCTCCACCCGGGAGAGTGGGGACTTCACCCAGAAGTCTCCCACATGATTAAAAACTCGACAGGTATTGCGCCAGGTCCAGGGACCCTCAGGCAATAAGCTGTAGACGCTCTGGTAACACCGTGGGTGTACCAGTCAGGGTATGTGTTCCCTCCCCTGCCTCTCATACCCAAGGTACTGAGATTGATAAGATGGAGAGGAGTAAGCTCTATATTCGTGGTTCCGGATTGGCCAAGAAGAACTTGGTAACCGGAACTTCAAGAGATGCTCACGGAAGATCCGTGGCCTCTACCTCTAAGAAGGGACCTGCTCCAGCAAGGACCCTGTCTGTTCCAAGACTTATCGCGGCTGCGTTTGACGGCATGGCGGTTGAACGCCGGATCCTGAATTCCGGATGAAGTCATCCCTATCCTGATCAAAGCCAGGAAGGATGTAACCGCAAAAACATTATCACCGCAATTGGCGAAAATATGTTGCGTGGTGCGAGGCCAGTAAGGCCCGACGGAGGAAATTCAACTGGGTCGATTCCTACATTTCCTGCAAACAGGAGTGTCTATGGGCCTGAAATTGGGGTCCATTAAGGTTCAAATTTCGGCCCTGTCAATTTTCTTCCAAAAAAGAACTAGCTTCAGTCCCTGAAGTTCAGACGTTTGTAAAAGGGGTACTGCATATACAGCCTCCTTTTGTGCCCCCAGTGGCACTTTGGGATCTCAATGTAGTTTTGGGTTCCAAAAGTCACATTGGTTTGAACCACTTAAATCTGTGGAGTTAAAATATCTCACATGAAAAGTGGTCATGCTGTTGGCCCTGGCCTGGGCCAGGCGCGTGTCAGAATTGGCGGCTTTATCCTGAAAAAGCCCTTATCTGATTTTCCATTCGGACAGGGCGGAATTGAGGACTCGTCCTCCGTTTCTCCCCAAGGTGGTTTCAGCGTTTCACCTGAACCAACCTATTGGTGGTGCCTGCGGCTACTAGGGACTTGGAGGCCTCCAAGTTGCTAGACGTTGTCAGTGCCCTGAAAATATATGTTTCCAGGACGGCTGGAGTCAGGAAATCTGACTCGCTGTTTATCCTGTATGCACCCAACAAGCTGGGTGCTCCTGCTTCTAAGCAGACTATTGCTCGTTGGATTTGTAGTACAATTCAGCTTGCACATTCTGTGGCAGGCCTGCCACAGCCAAAAATCTGTAAATGCCCACTCCACAAGGAAGGTGGGCTCATCTTGGGCGGCTGCCCGAGGGGTCTCGGCTTTACAACTTTGCCGAGCAGCTACTTGGTCAGGAGCAAATACGTTTGTAAAATTCTACAAAATTGATATCCTGGCTGAGGAGGACCGGGAGTTCTCTCATTTGGTGCTGCAGAGTCATCCGCACTCTCCCGCCCGTTTGGGAGCTTTGGTATAATCCCCATGGTCCTTACGGAGTCCCCAGCATCCACTTAGGACGTTAGAGAAAATAAGAATTTACTTACCGATAATTCTATTTCTCATAGTCCGTAGTGGATGCTGGGCGCCCATCCCAAGTGCGGATTGTCTGCAATATTTGTACATAGTTATTGTTACAAAAATCGGGTTATTATTGTTGTGAGCCATCTTTTCAGAGGCTCCTCTGTTATCATGCTGTTAACTGGGTTTCATATCACAAGTTGTACGGTGTGATTGGTGTGGCTGGTATGAGTCTTACCCGGGATTCAAAATCCTTCCTTATTGTGTACGCTCGTCCGGGCACAGTATCCTAACTGAGGCTTGGAGGAGGGTCATAGGGGGAGGAGCCAGTGCACACCAGCTAGTCATAAAGCTTTCTTTAGATGTGCCCGGTCTCCTGCGGGGCCGCTGTTCCCCATGGTCCTTACGGAGTCCCCAGCATCCACTACGGACTATGAGAAATAGAATTATCGGTAAGTAAATTCTTATTTTTCTGACTCTAGCCGTCCTGGAAACATAGATTTTCAGGGCCCGGACTACGTCCAGCAACTTGGAAGCCTCCAAGTCCAGAGTAGCCGCAGGCACCACAATAGGTTGGTTCAAATGAAACGCTGATACCACCTTAGGGAGAAATTGGGGACGTGTCCTCAATTCTGCCCTGTCCATATGGAAGATCAGATAGGGGCTTTTACATGACAAAGCCGCCAATTCTGACACACGCCTAGCCGAAGCCAAGGCCAAAAGCATGACCACTTTCCACGTGAGATATTTCAACTCCACGGTCTGAAGTGGCTCAAACCAATGTGATTTTAGGAAATCCAACACAACGTTGAGATCCCAAGGTGCCACTGGGGGCACAAAAGGGGGCTGAATATGCAGTACTCCCTTAATAAACGTCTGAACTTCAGGCAGTGAAGCCAGTTCTTTTTGAAAGAAAATAGACAGGGCCGAAATCTGGACTTTAATGGATCCCAATTTTAGGCCCATAGTCACTCCTGACTGTAGGAAGTGCAGAAATCGACCCAGCTGAAATTCTTCTGTTGGGGCCTTCATAGCCTCACACCAAGCAACATATTTTCGCCATATGCGGTGATAATGTTTTGCTGTCACATCCTTCCTAGCTTTTATCAGCGTAGAAATGACTTCAACCGGAATGCCCTTTTCCATCAGGATCCGGCGTTCAACCGCCATGCCGTCAAACGCAGCCGCGGTAAGTCTTGGAACAGACAGGGCCCCTGCTGTAGCAGGTCCTGTCTGAGAGGCAGAGGCCAAGGGTCCTCTGAGATCATTTCTTGTAGTTCCGGGTACCAAGTCCTTCTTGGCCAATCCGGAACGATGAGTATAGTTCTTACTCCTCTCTTTCTTATTATCCTCAGTACCTTTGGTATGAGAGGAAGAGGAGGGAACACATAAACCGACTGGTACACCCACGGTGTCACTAGAGCGTCCACAGCTATCGCCTGAGGGTCCCTTGACCTGGCGCAATATCTTTTTAGCTTTTTGTTGAGGCGGGACGCCATCATGTCCACCTGTGGTCTTTCCCAACGATTTACAATCAGCTGGAAGACTTCTGGATGAAGTCCCCACTCTCCCGGGTGGAGGTCGTGCCTGCTGAGGAAGTCTGCTTCCCAGTTGTCCACTCCCGGAATGAACACTGCTGACAGTGCTATCACGTGATTTTCCGCCCATCGGAGAATCCTTGTGGCTTCTGCCATCGCCATCCTGCTTCTTGTGCCGCCCTGTCGGTTTACATGGGCGACCGCCGTGATGTTGTCGGACTGAATCAGAACCGGCTGGTTTTGAAGCAGGGGTGTTGCCTGACTTAGGGCATTGTAAATGGCCCTTAGTTCCAGAATATTTATGTGTAGGGAAGCTTCCTGACTCGACCATTGTCCTTGGAAGTTTCTTCCCTGAGTGACTGCCCCCCAACCTTGGAGGCTTGCATCCGTGGTCACCAGGATTCCGTGCATGGAACCTGCCGAATGGAATTGCCTCGTAAGAAGCTACCATCTTTCCCAGGACACGCGTGCAGTGATGCACCGACACCTGTTTTGGTTTTAGGAGGTGACAACTCCTTGGCCTTCTCCTCCGGGAGAAACACCTTCTTCTGTTCTGTGTCCAGAATCATACCCAGGAACAGCAGACGCGTCATAGGAACCAGCTGCGACTTCGGGATATTCAGAATCCAGCCGTGCTGTTGTAGCACTTCCTTAGATAGTGCTACTCCGACCAACAACTGCTCCCTGGACCTCGCCTTTATAAGGAGATCGTCCAAGTACGGGATAATTATAACTCCCTTCTTTCGAAGGAGTATCATCATTTCGGCCATAACTTTGGTATATACCCTCGGTGCCGTGGACAGACCAAACGGCAACGTCTGGAATTGGTAATGGCAGTCCTGTACCACAAAACAGAGGTACACCTGGTGAGGTGGGTAAATGGGGACATGTAGGTAAGCATCCTTGATGTCCAGTGATACCATGTAATCCCCCTCTTCCAGGCTTGCAATAACCGCCCTGAGCGATTCCATTTTGAACTTGAACTTCCTTATATAAGTGTTCAAGGATTTCAAATTTAGAATGGGTCTCACCGAACCGTCTGGTTTCGGTACCACAAACATTGTGGAATAGTAACCCCGTCCCTGTTGAAGGAGGGGAACTTTTATTATCACCTGCTGGAGGTACAGCTTGTGAATTGCCGCCAGTACTACCTCCCTGTCCTGGGGAGTAGCTGGCAAGGCTGATTTGAGGTAACGGCGAGGGGGAGACGTCTCGAATTCCAGCTTGTATCCCTGAAATACAACTTGTAGAACCCAGAGATCCACCTGTGAGCGAACCCACTGGTCGCTGAAGTTCCGGAGACGGGCCCCCACCGCACCTGACTCCACCAGTGGAGCCCCAGCGTCATGCGGTGGACTTAGTGGAAGCAGGGAAGGATTTTTGTTCTTGGGAACTGGCTGTATGGTGCAGCTTTTTCCCTCTACCCCTGCCTCTGGGCAGAAAGGACGCGCCTTTAACCCGCTTGCCTTTCTGGGGCCGAAAGGACTGTACCTGATAATACGGTGCTTTCTTAGGCTGTGAGGGAACCTGAGGTAAAAATGTCGACTTCCCAGCTGTTGCTGTGGAAACGAGGTCCGAGAGACCATCCCCAAACAATTCCTCACCCTTGTAAGGCAAAACCTCCATGTGCCTTTTAGAATCCGCATCACCTGTCCACTGCCGAGTCCATAATACTCTCCTGGCAGAAATGGACATTGCATTAATTCTAGATGCCAGCCGGCAAATATCCCTCTGTGCATCTCTCATATATAAGACGACGTCTTTAATATGCTCTATGGTTAGCAAAATCGTATCCATGTCGAGGGTATCAATATTTTCTGACAGGGTATCGGACCAAGCTGCTGCAGCACTACACATCCAAGCTGAAGCAATAGCAGGTCTCAGTATAGTACCTGAGTGTGTATATACAGACTTCAGGATAGCCTCCTGCTTTCTATCCGCAGGCTCCTTTAAGGCGGCCGTATCCTGAGACGGCAGTGCCACCTTTTTTGACAAGCGTGTGAGCGCCTTATCGACCCTCGGGAATGTCTCCCAACGTAACGTGTTCTCTGGCGGGAAAGGGTACGCTATCAGTAACTTTTTAGAAATCACTAGTTTCTTATCGGGGGAAGCCCACGCTTCTTCACACACTTCATTCAACTCATCTGATGGGGGAAAAACCACTGGTTGCTTTTTCTCCCCAAACATAATACCCTTTTTAGTGGTACCTGGGTTAATGTCAGAAATGTGCAACACATTTGTCATTGCCGTAATCATGCAACGGATGGCCTTAGTGGAATGTACATTAGTCTCATCCTCGTCGACACTGGAGTCAGACTCTGTGTCGACATGTGTCTGCCATCTGAGGTAGCGGGCGTTTTTGAGCCCCTGATGGCCTTTGAGACGCCTGGGCAGGCACTGGCTGAGAAGCCGGCTGTCCCACAGCTGTTATGTCATCGAACCTTTTATGCAAGGAGTTGACACTGTCGTGTAAAACCTTCCACATATCCATCCACTCTGGTGTCGACCCCGCAGGGGGTGACATCACACTTATCGGCACCTGCTCCACCTCCACATAAGCCTCCTCATCAAACATGTCGACACAGCCGTACCGACACACCGCACACACACAGGGAATGCTCTGACTGAGGACAGGACCCCACAAAGTCCTTTGGGGAGACAGAGAGAGAGTATGCCAGCACACACCCCAGCGCTATATAATCAGGGATTTACACTAACACAAAGTGATTTCTCCCTATAGCTGCTTTACATATACAGTTTTGCGCCTAAATTTAGTGCCCCCCCTCTCTTTTTTACCCTTTGAGCCTGGAAACTGCAGGGGAGAGCCTTGGGAGCCGTCTTCCAGCGGAGCTGTGAAGAGGAAATGGCACCAGTGTGCTGAGGGAGATAGCCCCGCCCCCTTCTCGGCGGACTTCTCCCGCTCTTATATTTATATTATGGCGGGGGATTTTTGCACATATATAGTTTTTTAGACTATATTATGTGCTGTTTGCCAATGTAAGGTACACTAATTGCAGCCCAGGGCGCCCCCCCCCCCCCCCAGCGCCCTGCACCCATCAGTGACCGGAGTATGTGGTGTGCATAGGGAGCAATGGCGCACAGCTGCAGTGCTGTGCGCTACCTTAATGAAGACCTGAGTCTCCAGCCGCCGATTTTCAGGATGTTCTTCTTGCTTCCGGCTCTGCAAGGGGGACGGCGGCGCGGCTCCGGGACCGGACGATCGAGGACGGGTCCTGTGTTCGATCCCTCTGGAGCTAATGGTGTCCAGTAGCCTTAGAAGCCCAAGCTAGCTGCAAGCAGGTAGGTTCGCTTCTCTCCCCTTAGTCCCTCGTAGCAGTGAGTCTGTTGCCAGCAGATCTCACTGAAAATAAAAAACCTAACAAATACTTTCTTTACTAGAAGCTCAGGAGAGCCCCTAGTGTGCAACCAGCTCGGGCCGGGCACAGATTCTAACTGAGGTCTGGAGGAGGGGCATAGAGGGAGGAGCCAGTGCACACCAGATAGTACCTAATCTTTCTTTTAGAGTGCCCAGTCTCCTGCGTTGCCCGTCTATTCCCCATGGTCCTTACGGAGTACCCAGCATCCACTAGGACGTCAGAGAAATGACAGTTGGGAGCGGTTTGGCTGGTACTTTATCTCCAAGGCTTAGTAAATTGACGCCTTAGTCTATTCATGAAGCAGTGAAAAGAGTGCAGAAGTGAGCCAGTGGAGAAGTTGCCCATGGCAACCAATCAGCTGCTCTGTATAATTTTATAGAATGCCCTTGATAAATGTTACCTCAGCACTGATTGGTTGCCATGGCACACTTCTCCACTCTTTACACTGCTTCATGAATAGACCCCTTTAGCTGGACACGCACCTGAGCAATGTAATGTAACAATATATTGCATCACCGCACACACTACATTACACTACAGCAATTCAATGTATACAAGCATGCCAACATGGGGAGTCATTCCGACCCGTTCGCACGCAGCAGTTCTTTGCTGCGGTGCAAACGGGTCAGACTGCGGCATCGCGGCGCCCCCATAGCGCACGTGCGTCGATACCCAGTGACGGTAGTCACCGGGCAACGACGCCAGGACCGAAGAAAGCGATCGCAGGCCCAATCGCAAGAAGATTGACAGCGGGAAGGAGGATCGGGGCGTCCACTCACTACTCACCGTTTCCCGGGCGTGGCAAGGCGAACGCAGGCGTGTCCAGACGTTTGGAGGGCGGATGTCTGACGTCACAGCCGGGACCTTCATCGCTGGATCCATCGCACTGGGTGAGTAGCTGCAGCCCTGGTCTTGTTTTGCAGGAAACTTTTTTAGCATAGCAGGGCTGCACAAGCGATCGCAGCCCTGCTATGCTAAAATACACTCCCCCATAGGCGGCGTCAAGTTGATCGCACGAGCAGCAAAAAGTTGCTACGTGCGATCAACTCGGAATGACCACCATGGTCAAGAGGTTCAGTTGTTTTAGACTAAACACCAGAATGGTGAATAAGTCGAAAGTGATGTGAGATCGCGGGGCGATATTCAATTAACCCCCATTATTGCGCATATTGCACCACGTAATCGGCGGGATTATGAAAAGTCCCATTGGGGCGCCCAAACGGGTCACTTTTCGCGCATTTCAGCTCACAACGCTTGGGGGTAGCGAGCTGAAACAATGATATTGCGCCTGTCGGCAGAAACAACTGAATGGCTGCCTGCGGGCACGAACGGGTGTGAGGGAAGGGGGCTGAATACCGCCCATAGAAAGACTCACTGCTGTTGTGAGAGGGAACAGAGAGAGATCAGGACTCCGCTCTCCCCTGCACACTCGCTCCAATGCTCTCTCTCCCCTCTGTCTCTTCTTCTCCCTCTCTCCTCTAACTCATTCTCTCTCTATCTCCCCTCTCTCTTCCCTCTCCCCATCTCTTTCTCACCTCCCCAGCTCTCTCTCTCCTCCTTCCAGTCTGTATCTCTCCCCTCTTTCCCTCCTCTCTCACCCTCTCCATGTCACTCTCTCTCTCGCTCACACACAGCCAAATATGCAGTGATCATTTTTCTGCAGAGCTGACTGTTGTTTCTTCTCCACTTTTTTTTTCTGCCTGTTTCTACCACTGTTACTTTCCCTTCATGTTAGAGATGAGCGCCTGAAATTTTTCGGGTTTTGTGTTTTGGTTTTGGGTTCGGTTCCGCGGCCGTGTTTTGGGTTCGAACGCGTTTTGGCAAAACCTCACCGAATTATTTTTGTCGGATTCGGGTGTGTTTTGGATTCGGGTGTTTTTTTTCCAAAAACACTAAAAAACAGCTTAAATCATAGAATTTGGGGGTCATTTTGATCCCAAAGTATTATTAACCTCAAAAACCATAATTTACACTCATTTTCAGTCTATTCTGAATACCTCACACCTCACAATATTATTTTTAGTCCTAAAATTTGCACCGAGGTCGCTGTGTGAGTAAGATAAGCGACCCTAGTGGCCGACACAAACACCGGGCCCATCTAGGAGTGGCACTGCAGTGTCACGCAGGATGTCCCTTCCAAAAAACCCTCCCCAAACAGCACATGACGCAAAGAAAAAAAGAGGCGCAATGAGGTAGCTGTGTGAGTAAGATTAGCGACCCTAGTGGCCGACACAAACACCGGGCCCATCTAGGAGTGGCACTGCAGTGTCACGCAGGATGGCCCTTCCAAAAAACCCTCCCCAAACAGCACATGACGCAAAGAAAAAAAGAGGCGCAATGAGGTAGCTGACTGTGTGAGTAAGATTAGCGACCCTAGTGGCCGACACAAACACCGGGCCCATCTAGGAGTGGCACTGCAGTGTCACGCAGGATGGCCCTTCCAAAAAACCCTCCCCAAACAGCACATGACGCAAAGAAAAAAAGAGGCGCAATGAGGTAGCTGACTGTGTGAGTAAGATTAGCGACCCTAGTGGCCGGCACAAACACCGGGCCCATCTAGGAGTGGCACTGCAGTGTCACGCAGGATGTCCCTTCCAAAAAACCCTCCCCAAACAGCACATGACGCAAAGAAAAAAAGAGGCGCAATGAGGTAGCTGTGTGAGTAAGATTAGCGACCCTAGTGGCCGACACAAACACCGGGCCCATCTAGGAGTGGCACTGCAGTGTCACGCAGGATGTCCCTTCCAAAAAACCCTCCCCAAACAGCACATGACGCAAAGAAAAAAAGAGGCGCAATGAGGTAGCTGACTGTGTGAGTAAGATTAGCGACCCTAGTGGCCGACACAAACACCGGGCCCATTTAGGAGTGGCACTGCAGTGTCACGCAGGATGTCCCTTCCAAAAAACCCTCCCCAATCAGCACATGATGCAAAGAAAAAGAAAAGAAAAAAGAGGTGCAAGATGGAATTGTCCTTGGGCCCTCCCACCCACCCTTATGTTGTATAAACAAAACAGGACATGCACACTTTAACCAACCCATCATTTCAGTGACAGGGTCTGCCACACGACTGTGACTGATATGACGGGTTGGTTTGGACCCCCCCCAAAAAAGAAGCAATTAATCTCTCCTTGCACAAACTGGCTCTACAGAGGCAAGATGTCCACCTCATCTTCACCCTCCGATATATCACCGTGTACATCCCCCTCCTCACAGATTATCAATTCGTCCCCACTGGAATCCACCATCTCAGCTCCCTGTGTACTTTGTGGAGGCAATTGCTGCTGGTCAATGTCTCCGCGGAGGAATTGATTATAATTCATTTTAATGAACATCATCTTCTCCACATTTTCTGGATGTAACCTCGTACGCCGATTGCTGACAAGGTGAGCGGCGGCACTAAACACTCTTTCGGAGTACACACTTGTGGGAGGGCAACTTAGGTAGAATAAAGCCAGTTTGTGCAAGGGCCTCCAAATTGCCTCTTTTTCCTGCCAGTATAAGTACGGACTGTGTGACGTGCCTACTTGGATGCGGTCACTCATATAATCCTCCACCATTCTATCAATGTTGAGAGAATCATATGCAGTGACAGTAGACGACATGTCCGTAATCGTTGTCAGGTCCTTCAGTCCGGACCAGATGTCAGCATCAGCAGTCGCTCCAGACTGCCCTGCATCACCGCCAGCGGGTGGGCTCGGAATTCTGAGCCTTTTCCTCGCACCCCCAGTTGCGGGAGAATGTGAAGGAGGAGATGTTGACAGGTCGCGTTCCGCTTGACTTGACAATTTTGTCACCAGCAGGTCTTTCAACCCCAGCAGACCTGTGTCTGCCGGAAAGAGAGATCCAAGGTAGGCTTTAAATCTAGGATCGAGCACGGTGGCCAAAATGTAGTGCTCTGATTTCAACAGATTGACCACCCGTGAATCCTTGTTAAGCGAATTAAGGGCTGCATCCACAAGTCCCACATGCCTAGCGGAATCGCTCCCTTTTAGCTCCTTCTTCAATGCCTCCAGCTTCTTCTGCAAAAGCCTGATGAGGGGAATGACCTGACTCAGGCTGGCAGTGTCTGAACTGACTTCACGTGTGGCAAGTTCAAAGGGCATCAGAACCTTGCACAACGTTGAAATCATTCTCCACTGCACTTGAGACAGGTGCATTCCATCTCCTATATCGTGCTCAATTGTATAGGCTTGAATGGCCTTTTGCTGCTCCTCCAACCTCTGAAGCACATAGAGGGTTGAATTCCACCTCGTTACCACTTCTTGCTTCAGATGATGGCAGGGCAGGTTCAGTAGTTTTTGGTGGTGCTCCAGTCTTCTGTACGTGGTGCCTGTACGCCGAAAGTGTCCCGCAATTTTTCTGGCCACCGACAGCATCTCTTGCACGCCCCTGTCGTTTTTAAAAAAATTCTGCACCACCAAATTCAAGGTATGTGCAAAACATGGGACGTGCTGGAATTTGCCCATATTTAATGCACACACAATATTGCTGGCGTTGTCCGATGCCACAAATCCACAGGAGAGTCCAATTGGGGTAAGCCATTCCGCGATGATCTTCCTCAGTTGCCGTAAGAGGTTTTCAGCTGTGTGCGTATTCTGGAAAGCGGTGATACAAAGCGTAGCCTGCCTAGGAAAGAGTTGGCGTTTGCGAGATGCTGCTACTGGTGCCGCCGCTGCTGTTCTTGCGGCGGGAGTCCATACATCTACCCAGTGGGCTGTCACAGTCATATAGTCCTGACCCTGCCCTGCTCCACTTGTCCACATGTCCGTGGTTAAGTGGACATTGGGTACAACTGCATTTTTTAGGACACTGGTGAGTCTTTTTCTGACGTCCGTGTACATTCTCGGTATCGCCTGCCTAGAGAAGTGGAACCTAGATGGTATTTGGTAACGGGGGCACACTGCCTCAATAAATTGTCTAGTTCCCTGTGAACTAACGGCGGATACCGGACGCACGTCTAACACCAACATAGTTGTCAAGGACTCAGTTATCCGCTTTGCAGTAGGATGACTGCTGTGATATTTCATCTTCCTCGCAAAGGACTGTTGAACAGTCAATTGCTTACTGGAAGTAGTACAAGTGGGCTTACGACTTCCCCTCTGGGATGACCATCGACTCCCAGCGGCAACAACAGCAGCGCCAGCAGCAGTAGGCGTTACACGCAAGGATGCATCGGAGGAATCCCAGGCAGGAGAGGACTCGTCAGACTTGCCAGTGACATGGCCTGCAGGACTATTGGCATTCCTGGGGAAGGAGGAAATTGACACTGAGGGAGTTGGTGGGGTGGTTTGCGTGAGCTTGGTTACAAGAGGAAGGGATTTACTGGTCAGTGGACTGCTTCCGCTGTCACCCAAAGTTTTTGAACTTGTCACTGACTTATTATGAATGCGCTGCAGGTGACGTATAAGGGAGGATGTTCCGAGGTGGTTAACGTCCTTACCCCTACTTATTACAGCTTGACAAAGGGAACACACGGCTTGACACCTGTTGTCCGCATTTCTGGTGAAATACCTCCACACCGAAGAGCTGATTTTTTTGGTATTTTCACCTGGCATGTCAACGGCCATATTCCTCCCACGGACAACAGGTGTCTCCCCGGGTGCCTGACTTAAACAAACCACCTCACCATCAGAATCCTCCTGGTCAATTTCCTCCCCAGCGCCAGCAACACCCATATCCTCCTCATCCTGGTGTACTTCAACACTGACATCTTCAATCTGACTATCAGGAACTGGACTGCGGGTGCTCCTTCCAGCACTTGCAGGGGGCGTGCAAATGGTGGAAGGCGCATGCTCTTCACGTCCAGTGTTGGGAAGGTCAGGCATCGCAACCGACACAATTGGACTCTCCTTGTGGATTTGGGATTTCAAAGAACGCACAGTTCTTTGCGGTGCTTTTGCCAGCTTGAGTCTTTTCAGTTTTCTAGCGAGAGGCTGAGTGCTTCCATCCTCATGTGAAGCTGAACCACTAGCCATGAACATAGGCCAGGGCCTCAGCCGTTCCTTGCCACTCCGTGTGGTAAATGGCATATTGGCAAGTTTACGCTTCTCCTCCGACAATTTTATTTTAGGTTTTGGAGTCCTTTTTTTACTGATATTTGGTGTTTTGGTTTTGACATGCTCTGTACTATGCCATTGGGCATCGGCCTTGGCAGACGACGTTGCTGGCATTTCATCGTCTCGGCCATGACTAGTGGCAGCAGCTTCAGCACGAGGTGGAAGTGGATCTTGATCTTTCCCTAATTTTGGAACCTCAACATTTTTGTTCTCCATATTTTAATAGGCACAACTAAAAGGCACCTCAGGTAAACAATGCAGATGGATGGATTGGATACTAGTATACAATTATGGACGGGCTGCCGAGTGCCGACACAGAGGTAGCCACAGCCGTGAACTACCGCACTGTACTGTGTCTGCTGCTAATATATAGACTGGTTGATAAAGAGATAGTATACTCGTAACTAGTATGTATGTATAAAGAAAGAAAAAAAAACCACGGTTAGGTCACTGGTATATACAATTATGGACGGGCTGCCGAGTGCCGACACAGAGGTAGCCACAGCCGTGAACTACCGCACTGTACTGTGTCTGCTGCTAATATATAGACTGGTTGATAAAGAGATAGTATACTCGTAACTAGTATGCATGTATAAAGAAAGAAAAAAAAACCACGGTTAGGTCACTGGTATATACAATTATGGACGGGCTGCCGAGTGCCGACACAGAGGTAGCCACAGCCGTGAACTACCGCACTGTACTGTGTCTGCTGCTAATATATAGACTGGTTGATAAAGAGATAGTATACTCGTAACTAGTATGTATGTATAAAGAAAGAAAAAAAAACCACGGTTAGGTGGTATATACAATTATGGACGGGCTGCCGAGTGCCGACACAGAGGTAGCCACAGCCGTGAACTACCGCACTGTACTGTGTCTGCTGCTAATATATAGACTGGTTGATAAAGAGATAGTATACTCGTAACTAGTATGTATGTATAAAGAAAGAAAAAAAAACCACGGTTAGGTCACTGGTATATACAATTATGGACGGGCTGCCGAGTGCCGACACAGAGGTAGCCACAGCCGTGAACTACCGCACTGTACACTGGTTGATAAAGAGATAGTAGTATACTCGTAACAACTAGTATGACGACGGTATAAAGAATGAAAAAAAAAACCACGGTTAGGTGGTATATAATACAATTATGGTTGGACGGACTGCCTGCCGAGTGCCGACACAGAGGTAGCCACAGCCGTGAACTACCGCACTGTACACTGGTTGATAAAGAGATAGTAGTATACTCGTAACAACTAGTATGACGACGGTATAAAGAACGAAAAAAAAACCACGGTTAGGTGGTATATATTATAATACAATTATGGATGGACGGACTGCCTGCCGAGTTCCGACACAGAGGTAGCCACAGCCGTGAACTACCGCACTGTACACTGGTTGATAAAGAGATAGTAGTATACTCGTAACAACTAGTATGACGACGGTATAAAGAACGAAAAAAAAACCACGGTTAGGTGGTAAATATTATAATACAATTATGGATGGACGGACTGCCTGCCGAGTTCCGACACAGAGGTAGCCACAGCCGTGAACTACCGCACTGTACACTGGTTGATAAAGAGATAGTAGTATACTCGTAACAACTAGTATGACTATGACGACGGTATAAAGAAAGAAAAAAAAAACCACGGTTAGGTGGTATATAATACAATTATGGATGGACGGACTGCCTGCCGAGTGCCGACACAGAGGTAGCCACAGCCGTGAACTACCGCACTGTACTGTGTCTGCTGCTAATATAGACTGGTTGATAAAGAGATAGTATACAATACTACTAATATACTGGTGGTCAGGCACTGGTCACCACTAGTCACACTGGCAGTGGCACTCCTGCAGCAAAAGTGTGCACTGTTTAATTTTAATATAATATTATTTATCATGTACTCCTGGCTCCTGCTATAACAACCTGCAGTGCTCCCCAGTCTCCCCCACAATTATAAGCTTTATATACAATACATTGATGTGCAGCACACTGGGCTGAGCAGTGCACACAGACTGAGTCACTGTGTGACTGTGTATCGTTTTTTTCAGGCAGAGAACGGATATATTAAATAAAACAAACAACTGCACTGTCTCTGGTGGTCACTGGTCACTGTGGTCGTCAGTCACTAAACTCTGTCTGCACTCTGCACTCTCTTCTAATCTACAGTATCACAGCAATCTCTCTCTCTCTCTCTCTCTCTTCTAAATCTAATCTAAATGGAGAGGACGCCAGCCACGTCCTCTCCCTATCAATCTCAATGCACGTGTGAAAATGGCGGCGACGCGCGGCTCCTTATATAGAATCCGAGTCTCGCGAGAATCCGACAGCGTCATGATGACGTTCGGGCGCGCTCGGGTTAACCGAGCAAGGCGGGAAGATCCGAGTCGCTCGGACCCGTGAAAAAAAAAGTGAAGTTCGTGCGGGTTCGGATTCAAAGAAACTGAACCCGCTCATCTCTACTTCATGTCCCAGTGAATCCTATTAACCCGTTAACCCCTTAACTCCCCCTTACAGGGACTTCACATACCCTCTGCCTCTCCCCATCACCCACTGCCTCTACCTTTCATCCACTCTCCATCACCCTCTGTCTCTCCCTGTAACCACTGTCTTTCCCCATCAGCCTTCACTGTCACTCTGCCTCTTCGTCTCCCACTATCTCTCTGTCACCTCTCTCTGCTTTCACCAACTGCTTCTCCCCCACCATCTTCTATGTCACCCACTGCTTCCCCACCCCGGCATCACCCATTTCCTCCCCCTGTCACCCATTCCCTGGCATCATCTACTGCTTCCCACGGTCTCTCCATCTTCCATTATCTCTACCCATCACTCACTGCCTCTCCCCTGCGCCACACCCTTGTTGTGAGGTCATGTCCACTCTTCCGGGAGCACCCCCCCTCCCTCTTAGCCTGTCATGGTGCCCTCCCTGTCATTTTGTTCTGGATCCACCCCTGGTCTGAAGTAAATATTTAATGTCATAAAGTTACATGGCGGTTTTTAAGGTGAATTTTGATTCGCCCTATTTAATTAAAGGGACGTTTTTTCGACTTGTTGGAATTTCCGACATGTCGAAAAACAGGTGGATCGGCGAATTCCCCGTCGATACACCTGTTTTGTCAAACTTGCAGCCATTTTCGACAGGTTTTTGGCCCCTTCTCGACAATGGTGATTCAACTTAAAGAAAAAAAAAATTGGATCGGCATTGTCGAAAACGGTCAAAAACCTGTCGGAAATGCCCGCAAATTGAATAGTGAAGTGTCGGATTCTCTCCGTCGGAAAGGATCCGACACTAATTGAATATACCCCATAGGGGTAACTTCCAGAATTGGTATTGAGAGCGATATCCTTACACATACCAGTGGAGGCACTCACCCTAGATGGCGGGGTATATTCAGTTCTCCATTGTTGCATGCAGTAAGGTAGATTGTGCAGAGGTTTTGCAAAAACAAAAAGGTCCTACTTACAACTTAATGGCTGAGGTATGGACACAATCTTTTCCTTCTTCCAAAGTGTTTCACTCTAAAAGGGCTTCGTCAGAGAAGTATGGAATAAGGTCTCCCTTATCCTGTCTTTTTTTAAACCGTTAACTCATTGTTTGTTGATTCTTACTTGGAAATAATAAGATTTTAAACCTACCGGTAAATCTATTTCTCCTAGTCCGTAGAGGATGCTGGGGACTCCGTAAGGACCATGGGGGTATAGACGGGCTCCGCAGGAGATAGGGCACCTAAAAAGAATTTTGACTATGGGTGTGCACTGGCTCCTCCCTCTATGCCCCTCCTCCAGACCTCAGTTAGAGAACTGTGCCCAGAGGAGATGGACAATACAAGGCAGGATTTAGCAATCCAAGGGCAAAATTCATACCAGCCCACACCAATCATACCATGTAACCTGGAACATACATAACCAGTTAACAGTATGAACAAACGACAGTAACGGTCCAAGACCGATGTCAACTGTAACATAACCCTTATGTAAGCAACAACTATATACAAGTCTTGCAGAGTTTCCGCACTGGGACAGGCGCCCAGCATCCTCTACGGACTAGGAGAAATAGATTTACCGGTAGGTTTAAAATCTTATTTTCTCTTACGTCCTAGAGGATGCTGGGGACTCCGTAAGGACCATGGGGTTTATACCAAAGCATCCAATCGGGCGGGAGAGTGCGTATGACTCTGCAGCACCGACTGAGCAAACGCTAGGTCCTCATCAGCCAGGGTATCAAACTTGTAGAATTTAGTAAAAGTGTTTGACCCCGACCAAGTCGCCGCTCGGCAAAGTTGTAAAGCAGAGACGCCTCGGGCAGCCGCCCAAGAAGAGCCGACCTTCCTAGTGGAATGGGCCTTAACCGAATTTGGTACCGGCAATCCAGCCGTAGAGTGAGCTTGCTGAATCGTATTACAGATCCAGCAAGCAATAGTCTGCTTCGAAGCAGGAGCGCCAATCTTATTGGCCGCATACAGGATAAACAGAGCCTCTGTTTTCCTAACTCTAGCCGTCCTGGCTACATAAATTTTTAAGGCCCTGACTACGTCCAGGGATCTGGAATCCTCCAGGTCACTTGTAGCCACAGGCACCACAATAGGTTGATTCATATGGAACGAAGAAACCACTTTAGGCAAAAATTGCGGACGTGTCCTCAATTCAGCTCGATCCACATGAAAAATCAAGTAGGGGCTCTTGTGTGACAAAGCCGCCAATTCTGACACTCGCCTTGCTGATGCTAAGGCCAACAACATGACCACCTTCCAGGTAAGAAATTTCAACTCAACCTTGTTAAGCGGTTCAAACCAGTGTGATTTTAGGAACTGCAACACCACGTTCAGGTCCCATGGTGCCACTGGAGGCACAAAAGGGGGCTGGATGTGCAGCACTCCCTTTACAAACGTCTGGACTTCTGGAAGAGAAGCCAATTCCTTCTGAAAGAAAATCGAGAGGGCCGAAATCTGTACCTTTACAGAGCCTAATTTCAGGCCCATATCCACTCCTGTCTGTAGGAAGTGGAGAAGACGACCCAGATGAAAATCTTCCGTAGGTGCATTCTTGGTCTCACACAAAGACACATACTTTCGCCAGATACGGTGATAATGTTTTTTTTTTTTAAATCAAGTAGTTTTTATTGAGTTTTATGTCACAAACAAACAAAACAAAACATCAACATTGAAATTTAACTATAACTTTAACAGTTGCCATCAATAAACCGTTTTTTCCAATCACATTTTGGTGTGCGTGTTATTTCTTATCATATATAGTTACATATATATATCCATGACGAGGAATATCCATAGTTTTACAATGTCGCTCATGTGCTTAATACTTGTTCGCCCAGCCCTGCGCCACCCCAGCGGCCCCACATCTCCGTAAACCGAGAGGTGGAACCCCGTATTTTATACATATGTCTCTCATGGCGAATTACCTCGTTCACCAACGCCCTCCAGTGCTCCACCCTAGGTGTATCAGCAGAGAACCAGACCCTAGCAATAACCACCTTAGCTAGCGTTGTGAGACACAGGACATATTTGTACAGCAAAACAGAGTGCGTCTCCTCCAAATCTAGCCCAAATAAACATATGCCAGGATCTAATGTAGGAAGGGACGGTGCTGTCATGACTACATCACCCCAAACTCTATGCCAGAAAAGGGAAATCTCAGGGCAGTCCCACAATAAGTGCCAAAATCCGGCATCAGCTGCCTGACACCTGGGGCAATTAGAATCTTCCCTAAGACCAGCCCTCTGCATACCAATCGGAGTGCGATAGGACCTGTGTAGAATGTAGAAAAAAACCTGCTTATACCTTATACATGGAGTAGTGTATTTAAGTGAACTCATAATCTGAAGCCACTGCTCTTGGGACAATTGCCCTAAATCAGTCTCCCATTTAGTACGGAGATTGTTTAATAGATCGGGGTAGCTATTGTTATTTAGAGCAGCATATATGGTAGACACCTTCCCCCTCCGGCTCATTGAAGCAAGCAGCGTTTTAACAGGTGAGTCAGCAATCGATGGTGGGCCGTGAGGGAATTAGGTCTGTATAGCATGTCTAAGCCGAAAGTATCGGAACATAACTGTGTTAGGCACATCAAATTCGATCTTAAGTTGCTGAAATGACTTCAGCACTCCACCGTGGTATAGCTGACCCAGTGCCACGACTCCCCTAGCAATCCATATGTTATCTAGCGACATCTCACATAGCTCAGGGTATGCACTGTTGAACCACAATGGAGTACAGGTATCATGTCCCTCCCAGTCATACAAAGTGTGCGCATAACGCCAAATAAGCAAGGCTTGACGCAACAAGGGAGGCATGCCAGACGTTGAGAGACCAGAAAGGAGAAGTTGAAGAGGAGAGAGAGAGAAAGCAGGAGAGCACTCCGTCCACTCAGCCAGAAACCCCCTCATCGTATCCCCCAGATAGCCCCCAGTCCATTCACTCAGATGGGCCAACTGAGTGGCCACATAGTATAGTCTGAGATCTGGGAGGCTTGCTCCGCCAGACATCTGAGATCTGCACATCGTTCTTATAGATACCCGCGCCTGCCTGCCACTCCATATAAATGAGGATAATACTCCCTCAATAACAGTAAAGATCTTCTTGGGAAGGTAGACCGGGGAATTCTGTAGAGCATAGAGAAACTTTGGCTGCATCACCATTTTAAATAAATTGACCCTACCCAGGACAGACAGCGGTAATTTTTTCCAGCTATGTGCCTTTTCTTTAAATGTCGCTAGTATGGGGTCAATATTTTGGGCCATATAGCTACTCGCCATAGGAGTAATCCAGATACCTAGATATTTAAATCGCAGTGTCCATTGCAAAGGATACGCCCCCTGTGTGTTTTCGGGAAGAAGGCCAGAGATAGGAAAAATGTGGGATTTGTCCCAGTTAATTAGCAGACCGGAAAAGATACCAAAATTCTCCACTACATGTAATGCTGTACGTAGGGAGTCATCAGAGTCCTGCAGGAAAAGTAGCATGTCATCCGCGTATAGCGCCACCACATCCACATGACCCCCAATCTCAACTCCCCTGACCCCGCCATTACCTCGCAGCAGGGCGGCCAACGGCTCCACGGCCATCGCAAACAGTGCAGGAGACAGGGGGCAGCCCTGTCGAGTGCCCCTCTCCAGTGCAAAAAGCTCAGACGTGAAACCATTGGCCGTCACACGAGCCACGGGCAAGGAATACAATAATTGGATAAAGCCAATAAAACGAGGACCAAAGGCAAATTTCTCCAGCACCCCCCATAGGTACCTCCACTCTACGGAGTCGAACGCTTTGGCCGCATCAAGGGACACCACCACCGCGTCCGATCCCCCCACATCATTTCTCTGGAGATGGCAGAACAATCTACGTAAATTTTGGGCCGTGGACTTACCCGGCATAAAGCCCGTCTGGTCTGGATGAATTATCGTTGTAATTACCGAATTCAATCGAGATGCCAAGATTTTTGCTAATATTTTTACATCAGTGTTGAGGAGGGAAATGGGTCGATAGGACTCGGGGAGCAGGGGGTCTTTCCCTGGTTTCAGCAGGACAATTATATTGGCCTCGGCCATAGAACGCGGGAGGGCCCCACCCTTTAAGAGTAGTTCAAACAGTTGTAGGAGATAGGGGGCAAAGAAAGTAATGTATTTTTTATAGACCTCGCCCGGGAGTCCATCCGATCCCGGTGCCTTAGACGCCGGGAGAGACAGGATCGCGGCCTCCACCTCCTCCACCGTGATAGGCGCATCCAGAGCCCCAGAGTCCTCCCGGGACAAGCATGGCAAGGTCAGCTGAGCCAAAAAATCCCCCAGCTGATCATCAGAGTAATCGGCTCGGGATGCATAGAGCGAGGTATAGTAACTACGGAAAGTCTCCGCCACCTTTGATCCAGAGTAACACATTTGGCCAGCAGAGTCTTTCACACACTGAATTACTGTTCTAGGGGAGTCAGATCGGGCCAAAAAGGCCAAATAGCTACCATTCATCTCAGCCCGAAAATACTGCTCATGTCCCGCAAAAAGGAGTCTACGTCTGGATTTCTCAAATAAACAATCCGACCACTCATTCTGCGCGTTCTTCCACAACAATTCATCAGACCGCAAATGGGTATTAAGATATTGAGATTCCAACTGCTGACACAAATATTCCAACCGCATCTCCTCCCTTTTACTGAACGCTTTAACTTCAGAGATCCGCTTTATAAAGGAGCCCCGCAGAAACGCCTTAAAAGCATCATGCTTCATTGTCAGAACATTGTATAATGAATTATCTTCCTGGAACCCTTCCCAGGCGGCCACCAGATCCTCACCCTTCCCCAGCAGAGTCAACCAAAAGGGATTAAGCTTCCACATTTTTGCTCCCTGCTCCCAACCTATATTAACTGTGACCAAAACAGGAGAATGATCCGATATGCCCCTAGGGAGATAATCCACCGCCAGTACGTCCGGGGACAAACCATGGGAGACCAACACCAAATCAATACGAGAAAAAGCGTGATGGGTAGCGGATTGACAGGAGAACTGAGTGGCCGCGGGATTTCGACATCTCCATATATCCACCAGCCCCATCTCCCCCACCAGTCTTGCGAATGAGGTAGGGGACGCCATGGGAGGGGAAGATGCAACCGACTCCCTCCACCTGTCCATACCACCATCCATGACATTGTTAAAATCTCCCAGACATATCACAGGGGTGGCAGGGGACCGGGCCAGAAAACGGGCAGCGTGCCGGAGGACCTCATTGTTATATGGCGGGGGGACATATACTGCTAATATATTAAACAGTCGGCTGTTAATATGGGCTCGTAGGAAGACGTACCTGCCATATTGGTCAGTTTCACATTCATCCATATGAAATTGTACGGACTTTTTAATCATTACAGAAACGCCTCTTGCATTGCTAGAGAAGGTGGAATGATACACGTGACTGACCCATGGTTTTCTAAGCGCCAACACTCTACCTCCATGCAAATGCGTTTCAGAAAGACAAATTATGTCTGCCTGATATTTTTTAACCTGAGTCAGGACTAACGATCTTTTGATTTTTTCATTCAATCCCCGAACGTTCCAGCTGAGCAGACGGAGCCCTTCAGAAACAGTAGACATAGAAATCATACCGGAGAGGGATAACAGGATAGGTTAAAGAGACATATAGCAGAGCCTGGCATCGCAGCATATCAACGCTGAGCCAACAGTACATAGGGACAGGAATAACCAGTCCCCCTACGTTCCTGGAGGCACATGAGCACAAAGCAACATAATGCAGAGAATACACGTCTTTGCAAAATACGCACAGAGCTAAAAAGTGATGGCTTGGAAAAAAATAAACTAACCCCCCCCGCACCCACCCTGTATCACCTAATAACACAGTGTAGCAGAACACACACATAGTCAAAAATTGATGGCATGAAAAAAAACAAACTAACCCCCCCCACACCCACCCTGTATCACCTTGCGAACATAAGGTATACCTGGATCCCATAACTCCCACCAAAGTAACTAATCTAAGGGATAGGGGCCTAACTAAGATCCCAAAGAAATGCCCCTACACTATCTTCGGCATAAACTCTCCTCAGAATACCAGTAGAAGTATTACCCTAACCCTGGAAAAATAAAAAAAGAAGGAAGAAAAAGAAAAGAAAAACATATCTAGCAGCGTACCCCAACATATAAAAACGAGATTGAGATTAATATCAACATTAGGCTGCTCAACATTGCCCCCCTAGTACTTTGCATATATATCCACAGCATGACTAGCGTATCGTGATTTGGAACAGTTAGTCTTAGCCAGCAATAAGAAAGTAACAGATCAACAAATGTATGATATTACATCAACGAGGAGGACGAGGCTGTCGTTCCAACCATGCAGCAGCATCTTGAGGAGTGGAGAAGAAATGAGTGGTGTTATCAGACACCACCCTCAGTTTGGCCGGGAACAGCATAGAGTATTGTATATTGCGGTCACGGAGTTGACGCTTAACCTGCAGAAACTGTGATCTACTCTTTTGCACCTCCAGGGCAAAGTCAGGGAAAACGGATATATTATGTCCATCTAGTTGGATAGGGCCCTGTGTCCGGGCCATGCGGAGTATAGCGTCACGGTCCTTAAAATGTAGGAAACGAGCAATAAATGTTCTAGCCGGAGCCCCGGGTGGTGGCGGTCTAGGCGGGAGCCTGTGCGCTCGTTCCACCGCGAATTGAGAGGTAAATGCTTCTTTGCCAAATAATTTAATAAGCCAATTTTCCAGAAAGGATTCTGGGGAGGTGCCCTCTGCCCTCTCAGGGAGCCCAACAAACCGAACGTTGTTGCGCCGTAGTCTCCCCTCGATATCGGACATTTTACTCTGCATAGATATCACCTGGGTAGATAGGTCGGCCACTTTCAATTGTAAGGGTGATGTAGTGTCTTCCAGATCAGATATCCGATGCTCAGTTTCACTCACTCTTTCCCGGATTTTTTGTAGATCCTGTCTTAAGAGAGAGACGTCCGCCTGGACTTGCCCAATCCTGTCTGTGACCCTTTGCTCAGACGCAAAAATGGCCTGTAGTATTTGCTGGGTAGACTGAACCCGCTCAGTGGGGTCAGGGGCAGCGACCTCAGCCGCAGGCGGGGATGGGTCAGTGTCACCCTGCTTTGCCGAATGAGTTGCCTGTTGCGACCTAGCGAATTTCTCCAGTTTTGCAGCGGCGGCGGCGGCGCTCGCCGCGCTCTGACCTCCTTTCACCATTGCAGCACTGGACGCGAAGTCAGGACTCCAAGGATATTACAGCAAAAAAGTCTCTGAGCAGTATCAGGTCAGCACAGGTGCTGGAGCCGCTCGGATCGGGCAGATATGATAAATAATAATGTAGCAAAGTAGAGCAGGCCTATGAGCACACCGCAAAATAGGTTGTATGCAGAGAATAGGAGACTAGCTGATTCAGCCCAAGAGCAAAACTATGTGGTTATTGCAGGTTTGCAGGGAGCATATAAGGACTGTGCTGTTTCCTTCCTTATTATTGCTCTCTATTCCCCTTCTTCTTCTGTATAATCAGGAACTCCTCAGTGGATGTAGGGGGAGCAATAATTTTGTATTTTATATATATTTTCTTTTTCCCTTCCTCCCCCTTCCGTTTTATTGAGGCACCACACTTTTGGTTATTTATTAAGCCCAGGAGGGAGATATAGAGGAAGCTCCAGCCACAGCTCACTTTACTGTATTCCACCACCAGATGGCGCTGAGAGACCAGTTTTACATGTGCAGACTAGAGAAAAGAAAAGAGGATGGCGGCTTCGCGGGCTTTCCTCCCTGCACTCACCCGCCCGCCGGGTCCTCTGGTAGTCACCGCTACTCCCGGCCGTCAGTCAGGAACTCCTCAGTCTCCGATCCCCAGCTGGGGGATCACTGCAGGGCCGCCGTCAGGAGCGCTGTCGCGTGTCCCACGCGTCTTCTCTCCAGCTCCGGCACGCAGAGAGGCAGGGAGCCGGGCCAGCACACTGGAGGGGTCTGACACAAGGAGCCGCTTCACGCTCCCGGCCAGCGCGGATGACAGCAGGGGCAGCACACCTTCCTATGCCCGCAGGTAGGTCCCAGGAGTCACGGGTTAGGGGAAAAAGGATGTTTTAGCAGGATTATTATGGAGAGCTAGAGTTGCACACTGCTACTCCATTCCGATCCAAGCCACGCCCCCACGGTGATAATGTTTTACCGTCACCTCCTTCCTAGCCTTTATTAAAGTAGGGATTACCTCTTCCGGAATCCCCTTTTTCGCTAGGATTCCGCGTTCAACCGCCATGCCGTCAAACGTAACCGCTGTAAGTCTTGAAATACACAGGGCCCCTGCTGCAACAGGTCTTCCCTCAGAGGAAGAGGCCAGGGATCTCCTGTGAGCATCTCTTGTAGATCCGAGTACCAGGCCCTTCGAGGCCAGTCTGGGACAACGAGTATCGTTCGTACTCTTCTTCGTCTTATGATCCTCAACACTTTTGTGATGAGAGGAAGAGGAGGAAACACGTAGACCGATTTGAACACCCACGGTGTTACCAAAGCGTCCACTGCTATTGCCTGAGGGTCCCGAGACCTGGCGCAGTACCTCTGAAGTTTTTTTTTTTTTTTTTGAGGCGTGACGCCATCATGTCTATTTGAGGAGTTCCCCAAAGACGTGTAACGTCTGCAAAGACTTCTTGATGAAGTCCCCACTCTCCTGGATGGAGATCGTGTCTGCTGAGGAAGTCTGCTTCCCAGTTGTCCACTCCCGGAATGAAGACAGCTGACAGAGCGCTTACATGATTTTCCGCCCAGCGAAGGATCCTTGTGGCTTCCGCCATCGCGACTCTGCTTTTTGTCCCGCCTTGGCGGTTCACATGAGCCACTGCTGTGACATTGTCTGATTGAATCAGAACCGGTAGGTTTCGAAGAAAACTCTCCGCTTGTCGAAGGCCGTTGTAAATGGCCCTGATTTCCAACACATTGATGTGTAGACAGGACTCCTGGTCTGACCAAAGACCCTGAAAATGTTTTCCCTGTGTGACCGCTCCCCATTCTCGGAGGCTCGCGTCCGTGGTAACCAGGATCCAATCCTGAATTCCGAACCTGCGACCCTCCAGGAGGTGAGCACTTTGCAACCACCACAGGAGGGACACTCTGGTCCCTGGGGACAGAGTTATTTTCCGATGTAAGTGCAGATGGGACCCGGACCACTTGTCCAGAAGGTCCCATTGAAAAAGTCCTTGCATGGAACCTGCCGAAGGGAATGGCCTCGTAGGCCGCCACCATTTTCCCCAGAACTCGAGTACATTGGTGAACTGACATCCTTTTCGGTTTTAGCAGGTCTCTGACCATGTTCTGTATGTCTTGAGCTTTCTCTATTGGGAGGAAGACCTTCATTTGTTCCGTATCCAGTATCATACCTAGGAACGGTAGTCGAGTTGTCGGAATCAACTGTGACTTCGGTAGATTTAGAATCCAACCGTGTTGCTGGAGCACTCTCAACGAGAGCGCCACACTGTTCAGCAATTTCTCCCTTGATCTCGCTTTTATCAGGAGATCGTCCAAGTATGGGATAATTGTGACTCCATGCTTGCGCAGGACCACCATCATTTCCGCCATTATCTTGGTGAAAATCCTCGGGGCCGTGGAGAGTCCAAACGGCAACGTCTGAAATTGGTAATGACAATCCTGTACAGCGAATCTCAGGTATTCCTGATAGGGGGCATATATGGGGACACGAAGGTACGCATCCTTTATGTCCAGAGACACCATAAACTCCCCCCCCCCCCTCCATGTTGGCTATTATCGCTCTGAGAGATTCCATTTTGAAGTTGAATCTTCTTATGTACAGGTTTAGGGATTTCAGATTCAAAATAGGTCTGACCGAACCGTACGGTTTTGGGACCACAAATAGGGTTGAATAGTAACCTCTTCCCTGCTGGTGCAGGGGAACCTTGATTATCACTTGCTGTATACACAGCGTTTGAATTGCAGCTAACACTACATCCCTTTCCGATGTGGAAGCTGGTAGGGCCGATTTGAAAAATCGGCGCGGGGGCACCTCCTCGAATTCCAATTTGTAACCCTGGGAAACTATTTCCAACACCCAGGGATTCAGGTCCGAACTGACCCAGGCCTGACTGAAAAGTCGAAGACGTGCCCCCACCGGTGCGGACTCCCTCAGGGGAGCCCCAGCGTCATGCTGTGGGTTTTGGAGCAGCCGGGAAGGACTTTGGTTCCTGGGCACCTGCCGAAGCAGGTGCTCTCTTGCCTCTGCCCTTACCTCTGGCGAGGAAAGAGGATCCCCGACCTCTTTTGGACTTGTGCGACCAAAAGGACTGCATCTGATAGGGTGTTTCTTTCTTTTGCTGTTGGGGTATATAAGGTAAAAAATTTGATTTACCTGCTGTGGCTGTGGAAACCAGGTCCGTCAGCCCATCCCCAAACAATACATCACCCTTGTAGGGTAGTATTTCCATATGTTTCTTGGAATCCGCATCACCCGTCCATTGGCGAGTCCATAAGGATCTTCTCGCTGAGACAGACATGGCATTGGCCCTAGAAGCTAGCAATCCAATGTCCCTTTGAGCATCCCTCATAAATAAGACTGCGTCTTTAATATGGGCTAGAGTTAGGAATATAGTATCCTTATCCATATTATCAAATTGATCTGTCAGCTCATCTGTCCAAGCTGCAATTGCGCTACACACCCATGCCGACGCAATTGACGGTCTTAGCACAGCACCCGTATGAGAATAAATACACTTTAAGGTAGTTTCTTGCCTGCAATCTGCAGGGTCCTTAAGGGCTGCTGTGTAAGGAGACGGTAGCGCCACTTTCTTGGACAAGCGCGTCAGGGCTTTGTCCACAGTGGGGGGTGCTTCCCAAATCTCCCTGTCCTGCTTAGGGAAGGGGTATGCCATATAAATTCTTTTGGGGATCTGCGGTCTCTTATCCGGAGTCTCCCAAGCTTTTCCAAAGAATTCATTTAATTCATGAGATATGGGAAAGTTAATAATCTGTTTCTTTTCCTTAAACATGTGTACCCTTGTGTCGGGGACAGAGGTTTCATCCACAATATGCAACACATCCCTTATTGCCACAATCATACACTGAATGGTTTTAGTCACCCTAGGGTGCAATTTTACTTCGTCATAGTCGACACTAGAATCAGAATCTGTGTCGGTAGTAGTGTCTTGTGTTAAGGGACGCTTTTGAGACCCCGACGGGCCCTGTGAGTCGGTCCAATCTGAGGATTGACCCCCTGATGTCCCCCCTAAATCAGCCTTATCAAGCTTTTTATGTAAAGATGCCACACTTGCATTCAACATATGCCACATGTCCATCCAATCTGGAGTTGGCACAACCGACGGGGACACACCACTCATTTGCTCCACCTCCTCCTTGGAAAATCCTTCCGCTTCAGACATGTCGACACCACGTACCGACACCCCACACACACAGGGATTAACCTATAAGGGGACAAAACCCCAACCAGGCCCTTAGGAGAGACAGAGAGAGAGTATGCCAGCACACACCCAGCGCTTAAGAACACTGGAAAAATATAACCAGATAGCGCTTTTATATATATATAAAATGACCAGATTCCCACTCTCTGCGCTCAAAATGCCCCCCTCCTCTTTTTTCCAGCCTGAATGTTCAGCAGGGGAGAGACCAGGGAGCCAGCGTTTTCCTCATGCAGCTTCTGTGGAGAAAATGGCGCTGGTAAGTGCTGGGGATCAAGCTCCGCCCACCCGACGGCGGGCTTCGGTCCCGGTGATTTTTTTATAGAAAATGGCGGGGGATCGTAAATTACTGCCCAGCAGCCTAATCTACCTTGTCAGTGCCCAAATGTGAGGTTTATTGCTGCCCAGGGCGCCCCCCCCCCCTGCACCCTTCAGTGCTGCTCTGTGTTTGTGAATGGGAGCAATGGCGCGCAGCAGTATGAAGATCTGATGCCTTCTGCCGCCTATGATGTCTTCTGCCTTCTCATACTCATCCGGCTTCTATCTTCGGCATCTGTGAGGACGGCGGCGCGGCTCCGGGACGAACCCCAGGTGAGACCTGTGTTCCGACTCCCTCTGGAGCTAATGGTGTCCAGTAGCCTTAGAAACAGAGCCCAACTTGACAAGCCAGCTCTGCTTCTCTCTCCTCGGTCCCACGATGCAGGGAGCCTGTTGCCAACAGGACTCCCTGAAAATAAAAAACCTAACAAAATTCTTTTTCCACAGAAAACTCTGGAGAGCTCTCTGCAGTGTACCCATTCTCCTCTGGTCACAAGATCTAACTGAGGTCTGGAGGAGGGGCATAGAGGGAGGAGCCAGTGCACACCCATAGTCAAAGTTCTTTTTAGGTGCCCTATCTCCTGCGGAGCCAGTCTATACCCCCATGGTCCTTACGGAGTCCCCAGCATCCTCTAGGACGTAAGAGAAAAGTAAATATTTACTTCAGACAATACCTTTAATACAAGAAATTAATTTATTGATATTTTGATTTATTTAAACCCCTCTGAGGTGTTGCACTGGGGGTTTAGAGTTGTTTTGTACTTTTCCTATAGGATCCAGGAGGAACCCTCTATACTGTACCTTTCAGCAGCACACCTATAGGTAAGAAGAACACTTAAGGGGGGTACACACATCTCAGCAAGTGTACTGGCCTTTAGGAGTAGTCTATAAACCTTCTCTAGTTCAAGCTGATGCACAGTACACTGGACCTTGAAGTGGATGGCCTACAGCAGCAGAAGACCGCACCGGGTTCCACTCACGCCACCTGTGAACATGAATCTAAGGCTACAGTGGGCACGGTGTGACTAAAGCAGGTAAGTTGAAGGTTAGAAAAGTTGCTTGGTCTGACGAAGTTTGTGCTGTGACATGGAGATGGTATGGCCAGAATTCTGCGTAAACAACTTGACCCCATGGCTATATCCTGCTAGGTTACGGAGTCAATGCCATCTTAATGTATAGGCACACTTGGCAGTTGCCCAGGGCCCCACAATTCTAGGGGCCTTCAAGCAGGAGCGGGTGGTGATCACACAGAGCGGCAAGGCACCAGCCTGTAGCCAGACAGTGAATGGTTGTCAGGATGTTGATTGGAGGATGGAGCTATCCACCAGAGTGCAGTATTCACTATATGTATCCTAGCCTGCAGCTGGGCAGTAAATTGCTGTCACTGTCCGATGCTGCCGAGCACTGTGGCACATTACAGATCTATAATATGCTTTACAGATGCCTCTCTCCCTTTTTACCGTATGTACCCAAGCCCTGGGGGCGGGGCTCTCCGGATCAGAACAGGTATAAGTGTCGCTGCTGCTGTAACAGAAGTCACGGAACGTACATATGTAAACTAATGTTTATTTTTCTGTAATTTAACAGTGGAACAATTAACATCATGTACTAAATAAAAGACTACATAAAGTGAAACATGTGCAAATAAATAACATCTCTCAATATAATATTGTAGGACAAACATCTTGATCGGATACGTGTAAACAGTATACATGAATAGCAAGTGAACAAGTGCAAAGTATTGATGGAATTTGGACTCCAAGCAGCATAGCTAGATAGTATTGTAATTACAGGCGTCATACAGATTGTGTTTCATGTGTAAACAGCAAAACCTTATTAACATTGTCAACATACAGGACCGGAAGGGGCAGTGACAATACCAGGTGCCGGTCACCACTGAGCAGCGGGGGCAGCTAATTTGTGGGCTGAAGAACTAACGTTCACGAGAATGCAGCCTACCAATTTACTATGCCAGGGGTGTCGCTACGGTACGAGGCACCTTGTACCTCATGCGTCAGAGACGTGATTGGCTCAAAGTGAACTGATAATCTGCATTATTTTGAATATTTGTTCCGGAATGTCCTGAATAAAAGACGACATCTGACCACCTACCCCGACCGCCATACAGTCAGCTCTGGTCCAGCTTATTTATACTGATGGCTGCATACAGTACACAGTATATATGTAAGGATTATTCAAGACCTGATGCCAGCACAATAATATTAGAATATTAGATAGAATTGCCATCGAATCAGTTACTGTATCATACAGTGAAAAGTACAGCACTGCGGTATATGGCGATCATTTTATTTCTCTATGCAGTTGCCCGCCTTCTAATAACTTCATTTATCAGCTTGTGCACGCCCTCATGCAACAATTACTAATACTCGTCTCCTCTTTAGCGCTTCTGCTTTTCAGCACAGTCTTTATATCATCAGGCAGAACGGTTTAGTAATCAGGAGGTACATTGCTTGGGAAGGAACATATAGTCTGATCAAGAGTATCACAGTAGACTGCAGTCACATTTTTGCAATGTTCTTTTCGATCATGTTGTGTTAATGAAAAGTCATGATATGTAACAAGGCATTGGCAACCAGTGGGGAACTATAGGTCCCAGCAAGCCCTGTCAGGCCCCAGCAGAGTGCTGTTGAACCACAGGCTGCCTAACACTCGCTTCCCCTGTTCGGTGACATTACCTGGATTAATAATATAATTTGTAGAATTTAAATTGTTAAAATGCAGAATTTTGGTTGACTTCAAACAAAGGTTCTAATCCTCACCAGCTCTGACCTGCAGCTTCCGGCCTGAGGTTCAAGTTTGAATCATTTAAATTACTATTACCTACTTATATATTGACTTATAGTATTATATTTTTGATACGTCATGTTTGGAAAGAATGTACATGTATAATGTACAACTAAAATAAAATAAATAATTTATGTTTGTAACACACAGCAGCTCGGACCCAAGAGCCGCAGGGGTAATAGCCCCGGACCGAAAACACTTCACAAAATAGAAATAAATAGATAAATAAGCAGCACAATAATAATAATAATAATAATAATAACAATAATAGATAACACACGTCACAATCTTGAAACATTAGTTACACAACGTAACACAATTAGTCACCCAAATGATACACATGCGGATGTGTTAATTTCCTATTGTTTGATATTTATGATATAATGATGTCATAGTCACATGCCTCTATTAAAAAAAAATAATGACCGTTAAAGGATCCGAGCCACATGCTCGCAGTTTGCGACAGTTCCATGGAGGACAGTGATCGCAACCATCCTGTATGGCCCCCCTCTGGATCCGCCGCTGCCCAAAGTGGAAGCAGCCGTATTGTGGATGCACCCGTTATATTCATGAAAGTGAGTGCAGCCTATCCATTCACCAAGAACACGTAACGTCACAAAAGGGTCTCACACCCCAGGGACGTTCCTAGCGAATGGATAGACGGCAATTTGGTTTAGAACACAAAATGAGTGTTTAGGTGATATATACACTTTAAAACACAGCGATAGGGCTCATTTACTAACACAGTATTTTGGTGAAACGTGCACTGATCCACCAAGTGAAACGTGCACTGATCCACCACTGTCAGACGCTCTCGGTCATTGGCTCACAAGCCCTACACAAATAGAACTTGTTCTGGTTCAGTGCAAATCTCACACCAACGTGCTACATTATTAAATGAGCCGTATGAGCAGGATTAGACCACCTGTCGCTTGCTGGCAACGGATCCTGGTGGCTGCAATTAAACACATTTTTGTATTTTATTTTCTTGCAAGTACTTTGACCGGGGGAACTTATGCAGGCCATACATCCACTCCATGATTCCCTGATCCGCTGATCAGTGGCCATCGATGATTGGCGATCTGTCGGGGAATCAGGGAAATTTTGCATGTTAAAAATCCTTGATTCGACGATCCCAATAATTTTTAGGTTGGAATCAGCAAATCAGGGAAAGCCAACATAATGGATTTCCCATTTCCCCAATCTTTGCAGAACAGGGAACAGGGGCAATACTTTGCTGATGCATGGGCCTCATTAGATTCTACAGGAGGAAAACTGTTCTAGAGCCATATTCTCAGCCCCAGGATAGTAAAGCATGGTAAAGAGGCTTGTGTCCACTGGCAGGATCAACCAGCTGCCGACTTAAAGCAGCCACGGCCTAAACCTAAGCTACAGCTACTGTTTATACAGCCAGAACTTATAATACTCTTTTCCAGCAACAAAGTACTTAGTAGCGTAAAGTACTATACCTCGCACTGTAAGCGGACAGTATTATTCCCGTGCATATTATAACGAGGAAGAGATAACATATTCTATTCCTCAGCAGAGGTTTCGATAACAATCCTCAATAAAGAGCTAACCCATGACAAACCAGGATTATCTAACAACGAAGAAACATTTTGCATAATATTACTCTGAAGACTCTCTATTTCTGGTACCCGATCCCTGTTATAGCTATGTTGGCGGCATTATGGTGACGGGAGAACGCCGACCCGAATGTAATGTGGTTACAGTGTCAGCATTAGAACTTTAAACATGATAAACAATATTAGTTAAAATGCCAACATAGCTACAATGATTTAAATGGGATGTAGTTATGCAACATAACCCACCGCTACATCCCGCCCACCTCTAAATCCCGCCCACTAGCAGGGACTATTTCTACTCTTGAGTGTCCATAGAGTGGGAATAGAGCCTGTCACCACCGACACCACCGAGCCCGCAAAAGGCTTGTTGCGCTCGACCCCCCCCCCCATTCCGCCTCTGGGATCCTGCATTCTGTATGCTGACCGCTGGGATCCCAAGCGGCGGTAATGCGCACCCAGCACGATTTAAATCACATTGGCACTGCCGTGACATTTTGACTGTGGAAAGCATTAATGTGGATATATTGTATGTATCCCCATGGGCAGAATCCTAAGACAGCACCTATCCAATGCACAGAGCGAATGTTCTCCTTCTCATATCACCAACACCCAGTAAACATCCAGACTGCAACTGATTCTGTTTTGATTCCCCTCAATGCTCTTCACATCCCCTACTATAAATCGCCTAGAGTCACAGATACGGAAGCTCAGATAACATGGAAAAAAAATCAATGTCACATGAAAAGATTTAGCATGATGCAAACAACCCCGATATCAATATTACCACAACATAAAGACACACAAATCCAATAAATACTATATATAAGTTACTGACGTTCACAAGGGACAGAACCACCCCAGATATGAAGATCAGGCCATAAAATGACAGTAAAAATAGCATTTGTTTCAGTAATGGATGATAGCGTGTTCTTTGGTATAATATGCTAATGTGACGTCTGTCCTAGATATCAGGATCAGGCCTGAGGATTTCTCCATTGCAGGACTCAGGGGAGGAAACGGTGGAGATATATGTGAGCGAGGCTGCAACATGCGCTTGTGTAGTCTATAAAATGCATGGAAGCGGCCGTCTTTGGTGCAGAGCCTCCACCTATACACAACGGTCAGCCTGCTTCTTACAAGTCCCATCGCCGGCTGTAACACAAACACCTGACATCGAGGACCGGGACTTCACAAAACACCCCGAAGATTTATTTACTAATGATCTCAAAAGGGTTAAAAAGGAACTATATGTTTAAGGTTATAAGGTAACTACGGACATAATTCAATGTAATATACTCATAGGGTCACTATAGGGACTTGTGGAAATTTTAGAACACGGCAGACCCTACTTCTCGTCTCTTGCTAAAATTGCTGGGAAATTGCGTCTAAAGCAGCGCACGTTTACATGCACTTGTATCCATCTTACTAGTGCACGTGTGTGAAAGGGCTCTAAAGCAAAGCTTATGTGCACGCTCAAAGATCAGGTACATTGGCTACAGGATTATAACCATTAATATAAACTAGACTCTTGGAAAGATCATCATCTGCAGAATTTCTCCCAGCAATCCAAATGTTGGAATCTGCATGGGTGCGTTGTGAACAGGGGCCTGCCAGGCACCTCTAGGACATTAGGTCACCCCAAACCCCTTCCTTACTCAATGGCAACTTGTTGGTGCAGCTTCCACTCAGCGCTGCTCTGCTGACAACAGCTCCCAACACTCTACCAACTACCTAGCTGTCTCCCTTCCTTCCCCTCCCCTCCCCTCCAAGCATTGGGACCATTGGAGGTATGGTGGACGAATGCACTTATTATCAGGCTAGAGTTGTTTCCACTCACCAGAAAAGCAGATAGTCATTCAGAGCATTTCTCTTCTATGAAGCTTCAGCTAATTTCCCGCTGGCCACAAACGCCCCATATAGCTGAATTAAAAATCGCCAGACCAGTAAATCTGCTTGTGTGACAATACCAACGCAAAACCCATTGATCACAACCGAGAAGCATCTTTAAAAATAAATGCTGGATGGAAAGAAAACGAAGCACAAAAACCTTGTGGGAAACCATCGTCACTATTCCGTTATCTATGAAGCAGCAACAATTAATGCAGTGTTGTACAATAACTAAAAGTCAGAGGTCAAAATCAAGCCCCATAACAAATGGGGCAAACAGCGTATGCTTTACACAACAGACACTGACCCTCTCTCTATACTCCTCATTGTATATCTGACCTGATAGTTCTAGACCCCAATTCATGTATCAACTATCCATTAGTAAAAGCCACAGATATACGCCTAGGAGAGATAGATATGTATACACCATAGGGTAATGGTTAACACTGGAGAGCATTACTGTACTCCGGCAGGTACACACTCACTGAAAACACAAAAGGAGCCTAAAGGTTTTCTCCAGGAGTAGCAACGCTGATAATGAACACGCCACAGACAGCGGCAGCCACATACAACAATGATAATCTTCACCAACTGTATTATAATACATATATATATATATATATATATATATAAAAACTAAGTGTAATTTTCTGTGCCTTTATTACGTTTGTCTACCAATCAATAAATATATTAACTCTGTGGGTGGTATTCAATTCTTTCCGCCCCCCTTCCACACCCGTTCTGTTTCTGCTGACGGGCGTGGTATCATCATTTCAGCTCGCTACCCTATACGCAGCTAAACCAGATTACTATAGGGCGCGATATGCGCAATAACGGGGATCACTTTAGAAAGGAGATTGGGCATAAGATATCATTTCAATACCGCCCTATACTGTATATCTATATATCGTCTTGTCCAACACACCTACCTTCTCTTGCCTGATTTGTCATGCTGCCACTGCATGTAACGGATACACATGTAAAATACGCATGTCACAATGAATAAGGCGTTATAAATAAGATTCTCTGAGGATTATAAATAGATTATGGGTATTTCCATACGTCACCATTTTGGGCCATTGTGTGCCTTAATTAGATTGAAATCTCCGACTACTTTAAGGTTACGAAGATTTACCTTTTTATCATAATAAATAAGGAGGAATAAAAGGGTCCTGTGTATAGGCACAAAGCATTGAGTGGCCGGATTTGGGGGTCTCGATAAATATCACTTTCCTGCTCCACTGGGTGAGAGCTCTGTCGGGAGACTCTCACTGTCCTGTCACCTTACACCATATGTCAGATCTCAGAGTCAGACTCCAATGCACCATGTACACCTGCTGTGCAGACTCCCTTCTTACCGAATGCTTAACCTGGTGCCAACACATGAATGATCGCCCAATGAAATCCTCACAGCTCAGAAGCCTGGAAGAGGAAAACAAAACAGAGGGCACCTAAGTGACTGGACGAGCGATGGGGGCGCTCTGAACCCCGAAGCCGGGCTAATCTCCCGTTATAAATCCACATGCATGTCCTTGTAAGACTTGTCTACCGTCCACTCCTTCTGCAATTCACCGTCGTCTTTGGCGTACCGAGCCATTTCCTGCAGGAACCAAAGCTGGCGCGTCTTGTTGGGATCCACATTAATCCAATTGTTTGCAATCCATTTAGTGCCCTCTGTCACTAGGCAGCCTCCATGTAACGCAAACTCGTCCAGATCTCCCACCCAGCCTGAGGGAATAGAGGGAAGAGAAAGACTTGTTTATAAAAGGGAATATTACTGGAATACTGCTGAACAGCATCCAGAGGATATATTATATATTCTCAATATAAAAGGTCAAACACAAAATGTAGATTTCTATGTATGAAAAACGGAGACGGACTTTCACACACAGCAGACACCACTTCCCACAACTTCAGGGCACTGTCTTGAGCAGCTCAGACAGAGGCAAAATGCTAAAATTGCAAAGCACAGCATGCCAGTTAGCTTATAGCAACATCTCCTGTATATGAATCTTCCAACCCACATAGAGCAGCACTGCAGTAAGTCGGCAAGTGGGCACCCGCAATTTAGGGAAAACATTTTACAGTAACGGTGTATCAGAGCATGAGTACAATACACAACGGCAAACTATCATGTATGTAGAAAATGTTAATATCACAACACAATCTGGGTAGGACAGATAATAGGGGCAAGGGGAGGGGAACTTCATGAAGCTAGCAGAAACACACAGTGGGGAGTCATGGGTGGTAATCAGTTCTGTACTCCGTAATCCTGCACCCAGAGTCGTTAAAGTGGAGGAGAAAATGGGCACTGGTGACATGGAGGGTGCTATGGAACAACAAGAGGAAGGAGGGCCCTGCCTGTAACATCTTATATGCAATGCATAGTTAACAAACTCCCATAAAAACAAATGTCTTTTTAAATGTAACATGGTTTTCAGGGGTTAACTAGCACAGACAAACAGCCTTACTAAAAAAGGGTCTGTCGTTACCCTCTGTAAACCTTAGTATATTACTGGTTTAAGGGCCTAATTCAGACCTGATCGCAAAAGCAAAATCTTTCTCTAATGGGCAAAACCATGTGCACTGCAGGGGAGGCAGATGTAACATGTGCAGAGAGAGTTAGATTTGGGTGTGTTATATTGTTTCTGTGCAGTGTAAATACTGGCTGCTTTATTTTTACACTGCAATTTAGATTTCAGTTTGAACACACCCCACCCAAATCTCTCTCTGCACATGTTATATCTGCCACACCTGCACTGCACATGGTTTTGCCCATTAGAGAAAAATATTGCTGTTGCGATCAGGTCTGGATTAGGCCCCAAGATTTGATAACCAGTCTATTCCAGGTATACTACTTATACTATACAAACTGTACTAATGCATATCTTATAATATACACCAATGTCAAATGCTTGGCATTTAAATCTAAAACCAAAGTCCTTGGTGTTTTATGTCGTCCTGTGTGAAAGACGCTCTTTCTCCAATAGGACTCAAGGCACTTAACAGACAGAATGAACATAATATAGTACAGGAAATAGGATTTTAATACCTACCGGTAAATCCTTTTCTCTTAGTCCGTAGAGGATGCTGGGGTCACTTCAAGAACCATGGGGTATAGACGGAATCCGCAGGAGACATGGGCACTTTAAGACTTTCAAAGGGTGTGACCTGGCTCCTCCCTCTATGCCCCTCCTCCAGATTCCAGTTTAAGGAAACTGTGCCCAGGGAGACGGACATTTCGAGGAAAAGGATTTATTGTTAAACCACGGTGAGTATCTTACCAGCTCACACCTCAAGCATGCCGCAGAACGTGGCATTCAATAGAACACAAGCCAACGGCATGAAGAATTTTCAGCACTATGCTGACAAAAACCGTTACACAACCTGTGTGTAACCACAACTAATAACTGCAGATACAGTACGCACTGGGACGGGCGCCCAGCATCCTCTACGGACTAAGAGAAAAGGATTTACTGGTAGGTATTTAAATCCTATTTTCTCATACGTCCTAGAGGATGCTGGGGTCACTTCAAGAACCATGGGGTTTATACCAAAGCTCTAGAACGGGCGGGAGAGTGCGGATGACTGCAGCACCGATTGAACAAACTTAAGGTCTTCATCGGTCAAGGTGTCAAACTTGTAGAAATGTGTTTGACCCCGACCAAGTAGCTGCTCGGCAAAGTTGCAATACCGAGACCCCCCGGACAGCCGCCCAGGATGAGCCCACCTTTCTAGTAGAATGGGCTTTCACAGATACCGGTAACGGCAATCCAGCCGTGGAATGAGCGTGCTGAATGGTGTTCCAGATCCAGCATGCAATGATCCGCTTGGAAGCAGGACACCCAACCTTGTTGGGAGCATGCAGGACAAACAGAGCCTCTGTTTTCCTAACCTGAGCCGTTCTGGCGACATAAATCTTCAAAGCTCTGACTACATCCAGAGATTTTGACTGAGCGAAGGCGTCGGTAGCCACAGGCACCACAATAGGTTGGTTGATGTGGAAGAGGAAACCACCTTCGGTAGAAATTGCTGACGTGTCCTCAATTCAGCTCTATCTTCCTGGAAGAACAAATAAGGGCTCTTGTGAGACAAGGCCGCTAACGCAGACACCTGCCTCTCAGATGCCAAGGCCAATAGGATGACCTCTTTCCAAGTGAGGAATTTCAACTCCACCTTCCGGAAAGGTTCAAACCAATGTGATTGAAGGAACTGCAACACCACATTACGATCCCAAGGTGCCCCTGGAGGCACAAATGGTTTCAGAAAGAAAATTGCCAATGCTGAAAACTGGGCCATAAAGGAGTTCAACTGCAGTCTGCATTTCCCCCAGCCTGTAGGAAACGGAGAAAACGCCCTAACTGAAACACTTCCGTTGAAACTTTCTTGGATTCACACCAAGACACATATTTTCTCCAAAAACGGTGGTAATGTTTAGACGTTACTCCTTTCCTGGCCTGAATAAGAGTGGGGATGACTTCCTTGGGAATACCCTTTCGGGGTAGGATTCGGCGCTCAACAGTCATGCCGTCAATTGTAGCCGCGGCAAGTCTAGGTACACGCACGGTACCTACCGTAGTAGGTCCTCGCGAAGAGGAAAAGGCCCAGGATCTTTTAATGAGCAACTCCTGAAGATCTGGGCACCAAGCCCTCCTTGGCCAGTCTGGGGCAGGGAAAATTGCCCGAACCCTTGTTCTTCTTATTATCCCGAGAACATTTGGGATCAGTGGAAGTGGAAGGAATACACTGACCGGGATAGCCACTGGGTCACCAGAGCATCTACTGCTATTGCCGAGGGTCTCTTGACCTGGAACAATTTTTCTGAAGCTTCTCGTTGAGACGAGAAGTAATCCTGTCTACTGGAGGAACTCCCCAAAAACTTGTCACCTCTGTGAAGACTTCTTGGTGGAGGTCCCACTCTCCCGGACGGAGATCGTGTCTGCTGAGGAAGCATGCTTCCCAGTTGTCCACCGGAATGAAATTTGCCGATAGAGCCCTTACATATTTTTCTGCCCAGAGGAGGATCTTCGTCACCTCTGCCATTTCCGCTCTGCTTTTTGTTCTGCCTTGCTGTTACCTTATCCAACTGGATCTGCACGGGGTGATCTTGAAGAAGATGTACCGCCTGTTGAAGGCCGTTGTAAATGGCTCTCAATTCCAGCATATTCATGTGAAGGCAGGCTTCCCGACTTTAGCATTTTCTTGGAAGCTTTTCCCTTGAGTGACATCTCCCCAGCCTCGGAGACTTGCATCCGTGGTTACCGGGACCCAGTCCTGAATCCCGAACCTGCGTCCCTCTAGTAAGTGCGAGGTGTGGAGCCACCACAGGAGCGAAATCCTAGCTTTCGACAACAGGATTATCTTCCAGTGCATGTGTAGGTGGGAACCGGACCCCTCGTCCAACAGGACCCACTAGAAAACCTTGGCAAGGAATCTGCCAACTGAATGGCCTTGTAGGCCGCAACCATCTTTTCTAATGTATTGATGGATTGACACTCCAGCTGGTCTCGGAATTTGTATGACCAGACTCTGGATCTCCAGAGCCTTTTCCACTGGAAGAAAAAACTCTGTAGTATCTAGTATTATTCCCAAAACCGTCAACCGCGTCGATGGGCCATCAGTGATTCTGGCAAGTTCGGGAGCCAACCCTGTTGTTGAAGAACCATTAGGGAGAGTGCAACGGTTTGCACCAACTGGTTTCTTGATCTCGCCGTTATCAGGAGACCATCCCAGTACGGGATAAATGTGACTCCTTACTAGAGAAGGAGAACCATCATTACCGCCATCACCCTGGTAAAATTGGTAATGACCATCCTGAATAGCAAACCTCAGCTAAATCTAATGCGGAGGAAAATGTAAATTAGACCTCCTTTATTCTTTTTTCAGATTGGATCTCACTGCCCTGAAAGATTCCATCTTGGATTTGAATTTCTTTAAAAAGAAATTAAGGGATGTCAGATTTAGGATTGGTCTGACCTAGCCGTCTGGCTTCGGGACCACACGAAGAGGCTTGAATAACAGCCTCCTCCCTATTGTAACAGGGTACACCAGGACCATGACCTGATCCTGACACCTCTTGTGTTGCGTCGCATACTACCTCCCCTCCAGAGGAGAATCGGTAATAATGAAGAATTGGTGAGGGAAAAACGCCTGGAAACTGCAGTATGCACCCTTGGGACACTATTCGTAAAACCCACGGGTCCAAGTCCGTTCCAGGACCGACTGAAACGTTTTAGAAGTGGCCCCACCGGTGTGGGCTCCCGCAAGAGAGTCCCAGCGTCATGCGGTGGATCTGGCAGAAACAGAGGATTTCTGCTCCTGTGACCTTGAAGAGGCTGCTGACCTCTTCCCTTTTCTCCTTCCTCTACCTGCAAAGAAAAAAGGGAATCCGTATCTATTAGGACGACATGACTGCATCCGACAATTATGCGTCATCATCCATTGTGAGGGAACATAGGCCCAGATGGTAGACTTACCAGCGGCATCTGCCAAGATCAAATTAACTAGGCCGTCACCACACCAGGCTTCACCTTCATCGGGAAGAGACTCCATATCTTCTCGGAGTCAGCCTCAGCATTCCATTGGTGAATCCACAACGCCCTCCTAGCCGAGACCGCCATGGAATCGGCCCGCGAACCCAAGAGTCCTCTATCCCTTGCAGTCACACGAAAGCATGCAGCAGTGTCCTTGATATGACCCAACGTAAGGAGTATCCCATCTCTCCCAAGGGTATCTATAACGGATGACCAGGCAACCGACCATTTTTGAATACTACTACTTCCCCATGCGCATGTAACGGCAGGTCTAACTGACGTATGCGTGGACACATAACTAGAACATAACGTAGCTTCCTACATATGATCCGCTGGCTTTGTGACAGGGGGCCCCGTGCAGATAGATAGAATAAAGTGACACCCACTTTATTCTATCCGCGGCGGGAAAAGAATAAACAATCGGAATACTCTTGAGGATTTGAAATCATCTCGTCAGGGCTGACCCAGACCTTCACAAACAGAGCGTTCAGCACATAAGAATGAAGAATGTTACTTCAGCAGTATTATATATATATATATATATATATAGATATAGATATAGATATAGATATAGAGAGAGAGAGAGAGAGAGAGAGAGAGAGAGAGAGAGAGAGAGAGAGCGCGCGCAATATATTCGGCACTCCAGATTAAATTGTAAATCACGCCTGATGCCTTCTTAAAGCAATGTCACTCGCAAACCATATCCTATATCAAAGAAGCGGCACTCCCAGGACTTCATGAATCAAAATCAGGACATCACTCTGTAATAAGCAACGTTTCTGTATTTATTTCAACCGTCTTCAGGCTCATACAAATACAAAAAGAATCATCTTACCTTTATCTTACAACGCCATGTGCAAACAGGTCCCAGGGTGTTACCTACACACAACATCCTCTGACATCATAACCAATGGACCAGAAACGTGAAAACCCTTAACCCTTCACCAACACTATTTCTACTTGGAGAAAAGGAGATCATGTCACATTTACAATATATATCAACTGTCAAGACACACTATTACTTTTCATTATAAACCAAGAAAACCTCATGTATCAATATAACTAAATAATTATAGCAGCCTAAGTAAATCATTTGAAACATAGTCAGTGCATCAGATGAAATCTTAAAGAAAACTGGCAAAGGATAAACATTCGTTAAGCCCATATGGTGCGATGGTATTTAAATCATAAATCCATCTTGTCTCGCACTGAAGTAGATGCTTATTTCTATCGCCCCCTCTTTTATTATCTAGGATACGGTCTATCATCTTACAGCGCAGACTCGATAAACTATGCCCACAGGTTTTGAAGTGTTTTGCAACGGGTTGCTCAACTTTTTTACCTTCAAGTGCTGCTTTTATTGCACTGCGATGTTGTGCCATACGCTCACGCAAAGTACAAATGGTCTTGCTATATACAAGTAACTGCAAGGGCACTTAATATAGTGTATCACGTATCTAGATGTACACGTTAAGCAGTGATTAATTTGATAGGTTTGCCCGTGTGAGGATGGCAAAAAGTATCCCCCGTCTCCAAATAAATACATGTGGAAAATATATCTATGAACAAAACATCCATAGATATTTCTGTGTCTATTACACCGATTTATTCAACCTTACTATATATATATATATATATATATATATATATATATATATATATATATATATATATATATATATATATGTATATATGTATGTGTGTATGTGTGTATGTGTGTATGTGTGTATGTATGTATGTATGTATGTATATATATATAGCACAGATTGGTGGGCGGCACTCCAAGGATTTGTAAAAGAAGCAGCTACACAAGCTAAATAACTTCAACGTTTCAGACGCCTTTTATTTTATTAAAGGCGCAAATAAAAGGCGTCTGAAACGTTGAAGTTATTTAGCTTGTGTAGCTGCTTTTTTTACAAATCCTTGGAGTGCCGCCCACCAATCTGTGCTGTCTGCTGGGCCTTGTAGTGCCACGGGAGGGCACCCAGGTATCTATATACATTTTAGTTGGAGTGCCGGTCATACGCATATATATATATATATATATATATATATATATATATATATATATATATATATATTACAAAACAAAAAATCAACCCTAATATCTTGCGCTATACCTCTAGTCTCAAACCAACAAGAAATACCCTCTGTCAGATAAGGTATTAAAAGTAGATTACAAATAGAAATGGATTCTCGTGGGAGCCAATATGCCTTTTGTATGACAATAATTAAAAGTTTTTATTGTACAGAAACAAACGATATTTATCCTAAGCGTTCGTTATTGACACAACCTTCTAAAAATTCATATAAAACAATATTACAATCTTATACATAAATTACAGTTGGATGTGAGGATTTTACAGCCAGGTGATCACAGTCAGAACTCGAAATGGATGTATCTCCAACCAGATGTTTGTGATAAGGACTTTGTTAACCAGACGTTCTGACTGTGATCACCTGGCTGTAAAATCCTCACATCCAACTGTAATTTATGTATAAGATTGTAATATTGTTTTATATGAATTTTTAGAAGGTTGTGTCAATAACGAACGCTTAGGATAAATATCGTTTGTTTCTGTACAATAAAAACTTTTAATTATTGTCATACAAAAGGCATATTGGCTCCCACGAGAATCCATTTCTATTTGTAATATATATATATATATATATATATATATATATATATATATACACGGCATTTCCTAGCATGCAGTGGCACTCAGAGACATGTCTCTGAGTGCCACTGCATGCTAGGAAATGCCGTATGTGTAACAGTTTCCAGAAGGCACCGGGGCTCCATTTACAGGGAAGGGTGAGTGCCTATCCGATGTTGAATATATATATATATATATATATATATATATATATATATATATATATATATATACACACATACATACACACACACACACACACACACACACACATACATATACATACATAGCCCTCTCAGATATGCATCACATTAACGTGCAATTCTCTTACCCAGTCATATATTGGTGGTGCCGACAGGGCCGCCCGCCCACGTCTGTGTCCCTAATATAGTTTTCACTTGGGAAAGACATTCATCCACCTACATGTTGACACACATGTACCAAGTGCCATCAGGAATCGGCGGTGCCAACAATGTCACTCCCACAGCCGTTTGTGGGAAGCACTCCGCCTCAGACATGCCGACACACGTGTACCAAACATGTCAGAGAGACAGAGATAGTTTGCCAGCTCATAACCCAGCGCTTAATCAACAGTTCTGAACACTATAGAATGCCCCAAACCTGCAGCGCTTTTATATTCAACATATGTTGCACCATTTTTACTGTGCTCCCCCCCCCCCCATTTTGCACCCTGATACTTCAGCAGTGTGAGGAAGGACCAGCGTCTCTGTGAGAGAAAATGGCGCTGGCTGCGTGAGCTGTGAGGGCTAAGCCCCGCCCCCGTAATGGCGCGCTTCAGTCCCGCTATTTTTGTTATAATATATATTTATACTGGCGGGGGTTAGGGCAGTGCCCCAGCACCTATGTACCGCACAGCGATCGCATGCTGCGCGCCATGCTCCCACACACAGAGGCACTACAGGGTGCAGGGCGCGGGGGCGCCCTGGGCAGCATATATACCTCAATATTAGACTGGCAACAGGAGACATAGGTACTGAAGTCTTCTTTGCTTCTTCTACTCACCTGTCTTCTGACTTCTGGCTCTGCAAGGGGGGTGACGGCCGGCTCTGGGAATGAGCCCCTAGGCGTACCTAGTGATCAAACCCTCAGGAGCTAATGGTGTCCTGTAGCCAAAGAAGTAGAGCCTTGAAACTCACAGAAGTAGGTCTGACTTCTCTCCCCTAAGTCCCACGAAGCAGGGAGACTGAAAATAAAAAACCTAACATAAGTCTTTTCAGAGAAACTCAGTAGAGCTCCCCTGTAGTGCATCCAGTCTGCCTGGGCACAGATTCTAAACTGGAGTCTGGAGGAGGGGCATAGAGGGAGGAGCCAGGTCACACCCTTTGAAAGTCTTAAAGTGCCCATGTCTCCTGCGGATCCAGTCTATACCCCATGGTTCTTGAAGTGACCCCAACATCCTCTAAAACGTATGAGAAACAATAAAGTACAGAAAAGCTTTTCAGAAAATACAGAGCATGGAGATACTAAAGGGACATTACGGAAACGCTGAGCAAACAGTCTTCAGTCCGTTTTGAAGGATTGTAGAGAGGGGGATTGTAGAGAGGGGGCCTCTCGCACCGTGGGGGGGAAGCGAGTTCCACTGAGTCGGAGGCGCATGGCTAAAAGCTCCACCCCCAGATGGATTCCGGAAGATTCTAGGTACCGCTTCAACTACAGATTGCGGTAATTGAGTCGGGCAGTATGGAACCAGAAGCGGTCTCAGGGACCTTGGTCAAGTAGGTGAAATGATAGCTCGGTTAGCGGAGACATTATGTCAGTCTATGTATATAATTAATTTATTCACTTTCAAATGGCATTAGACGTTAAAGACGTTATACACCACTATATAACCCCTGCTAGATGGGTACAACCACTACTATACAGCCCACGGTCGGCCTCCACTCCTCCGTGGTCCTAATCATTATCCGCACTGCAGGGTCGGCTGGCTCCCAGCACAGACAGCCAGACAGCACGGTCAGTGCTAGTAGTGATGTTCAGAATGCAGCTTATTCAATAAACGCAGCTCTTACTCGTACTATCAATTCAGGAGCCGCATTCACAACTCATCTCCTGTCCTGCTACGTACACAGCTAGGACGCGTTTGAGCCAACAGTCCCCACCCCCCTCTTATGGCGGTCTGAGCTACAGGACCCTGAGCAGTGGAGACCTCCCGCAGTAATCGGTGCACAGGGTAGGGGGCTGTATCAGACTGGCAGGAGCTGCACAAGGGTAGAAAACTCCCTTAGGGAAAGACGATACTATATTTCATAGACTGGGTGAATGATGGGAATTAGGACTAGTGTTACAAGACAAGCGAGGCCATAAAAAAAACAAACGCGTTGGGTATATATGACCCTGGCCGCCAGAATGCCAGCAGGGGGGCAAGCGGAACATAAGCCCCTTGCGGGCTCGCTACACTCGGGTGGGAATAGCCCTTGATCCCCTGCCGGCATTCTGTCGGCCGGGATCCCGACCGCCAGGATAAGACTACATCCCAAGGAAACAGATATTGGTGGTCATTCCGAGTTGATCGCTAGTTGCATTTGTTCGTAGCGCAGCGATCAGGCTAAAAATCGGCAATTCGGCGCAATGCGCACGCGCGACGTACGAGCACAACGAATGATGCAGTTTTGCACAAGGTCTAGCGATGCATTTCAGTCGCACTGATGGCCACAGAGTGATTGACAGGAAGAGGGCGTTTCTGGGTGGCAACTGACCGTTTTCAGGGAGTGTTCAAAAAAACGCAGGCGTGCCAGGGAAAACGCAGGCGAACGCTGGGCGAGTGTGTGATGTCAAATCCGGAACTGAATAGTCTGAAGTGATCGCAAGCGCAGAGTAGGTTTTGAGCTACTCTGAAACTACACAAAAAAACTTTGTAGCCGCTCTGCGATACAACCGTTCGCACTTCTGCTAAGCCAAAATACACTCCCAGTGGGCGGCGGCATAGCATTTGCACGGCTGCTAAAAACTGCTAGCGAGCGATCAACTCGGAATGACCCTTGCGGGCTCGCTACGCTCGGGTGGGAATAGACCTTCCCGAGGAAACAGATATTGTATTCAAAGTAAGTCTTCTGTTGTCACTTAAGAGGTTGTACACCTAAGTACACCGAGCAGATACCGCCACCGACCAGCTGTGCAGCTTCGCTAGACTCTTGAGACCCAAGCAAACGTAACATCTTGTGCTCCTGTGACTGATGGATGTAACATAACTCCTGTATACCTTTGCCATCAGACAGGTAATTGTACCAGAAGACAGCCGTTCCTTGCCGTGGCTTAATTCTCAAGTTCCCCTTGTCACAATGCTTCCTGGTGTCTCTCAGATCAATGTCATTCTGGATTAAGGACTGAAAAAGAGGCACACAAACCACGAAGAAAGAAAAGGACAGCTTCATTATACATAATCTTATATACAAAACATAACAACATTTTATTGTACAGTGAGAACATTTTAACTAAGCAGAAGTGATCGCTACCAAGGAGTGTAGAGGTTATAAAGGTTTTTCTGCGGTAACCAGATGATAGATCGACAATGATGGATGACATGTTTTTTTTGTTGTTGTTATTTTGTCACCAAATTTAGGATCTGCTTTATTTACTATCCACGTGAACATCTATTGGGAATAGTACCATAACCAAAGAGTGCCCGCGAGTAATGGTGATCAGATAACTGGAAAGATACACCATCCTTGGCAATAAGATCGGTGTTCATCCTTCAGAATCTGGGAAGAATAAGCTCTGTAATTGCTTGTAAATGTCTGTTCTTTACAGGCTATTCTGTATATCAGGCTGGCGACACGTATACAAATCTCGTCTGGAAGTTTGGTAGATTGACAGACACTGCACATTGGTACTAATTCAGACCTGATCGCAGCAGGAAATTCGTTCTCTCATGGGCAAAACCAGGTGCACTGCAGGGGGGGGGGGCGGCAGGAATTTCATGCGCAGAGAGAGTTAGATTTGGGTGGGTTATATTGTTTCTATGCAGGGTGAATTCTGTCTGATTTATTTTTACGCTGCAATTTAGATTTCAGTTTGAATACACCCCACCAAAATCTAACTCTCTCTGCACATGTTACATCTGCTCCACCTGCAGTGCACATGGGCCCTCATTCCGAGTTGTTCGCTCGCTAGCCGCTTTTAGCAGCTTTGCACACGCTAAGCCGCCGCCCTCTGGGAGTGAATCTTAGCAGAATTGCGAACGAAGTATTCGCAATATTGCGAAAAGATTTTTCTTAGCAGTTTCTGAGTAGCTCCAGACTTACTCTGCCAGTGCGATCAGTTCAGTGCTTGTCGTTCCTGGTTTGACGTCACAAACACACCCAGCGTTCGGCCAGACACTCCTCCGTTTCTCCAGCCACTCCCGCGTTTTTCCCAGAAACGGCAGCGTTTTTTCACACACTCCCATAAACTGGTCAGTTTCCGCCCTGAAACACCCACTTCCTGTCAATCACATTACGATCACCAGAACGAAGAAAAAACCTCGTAATGCAGTGAATAAAATACCTAACTGCATAGCAAATTTACTTGGCGCAGCTGCAGTGCGAACATTGCGCATGCGCAGTTAGCGGAAAATCGCACCGATGCGAAGGAAAAGAACGAGCGAACAACTCGGAATGAGGGCCATGGTGTTGCCCATTAGAGAACACTTTTGCTGCTGCGATCAGGTCTGAATTAGGCTCATTGTTTGGTCCCTCAATCTGTCTGAACACTGGGATCTGATTTGGCAGGTTTGGAAAGCAGCTCAGCCAAGGACTCCGATTGGTGCAAATCTGTAGTCACAGCAGACTAGGAAATGTACAACCTGTATTTTGCAATCTGGTTGGCCAACCCATCATCTGCACAACCAGATCTCTGCAATTCAGACATAACCTTGCTAGACCATACAGGGTTTGCACCACAATCTAGTAAATGTGTAACAATGTGAAGTCTGCTAACATTGCTTGTGGACAGGAACAGTTGATGCACAGGACTCACCATCTCCTCATACGTGCGGTTGTCAGCGATTGGAAACGTGGTCTCTCCACCCTCAGTAACATTGTTCAGGTAAAACAGGACAGTGACGTACCTGGAATGCAAACCAGTCGCATGGACACAGAAGCCTGGTCAGTAATCAGATCTCACATTTTACAGGCGCACAGCGTTATTACCTGCACATTCTAGATCGCACAGTTTAAATAACAGAAAGGCTGTTCCCTTTTATTACGAGAGATCTACTGATACGGTTGTGATGAATCCTTCACAAGTTATCAGCACGTTTGTGAACACTTGTCATTCTACAGCCTGCATTCGACATTCAGACCCTGACAACATACTGACTTCATACTGGTGTCAATGTCTCTGCAGATTTAGGCCCTAATTCAGACCTGTTCGTAGATGTGTGAAAAAAACGCACATCTACGATCAAAATCTTTGACGTGCAGGAGGACGCAGCCTAACAGCAAAGGCAGACGGCTACCTGCCATGATTTTGGTTGCAGCGGCTGCGTGTAACATCACGTAGCCGCCACAACCCGCCCTAGCAACAGTCTGGACACGCCTCCGTTGTCCGGACCGCGCCCCCCACCCCCAATGCTGCCGACACGCCCCCAACCGCCTCTGCCTGTCAATCAGACAGAGGAAATTGAACAAGTGAGATGCCGTCGCATCTCACTGTGTGCACACGCGCAGTGCGGCTTCTGCGCGTACGAACACTTCACCGGCTTTCAGCCGCGACCGCTGCAGCGTCCGGGTCTGAATTAGGCCCTTAGTTATCTACCAATCGCTTTCTGCGGACAGCAACAGTGACTTCTGGAGGTTCAACTATATCATCTTCAAAACATAACCTTGCTATGTGATATCCTGCATCTGCCATGTTGTGTTATTATCACTGTATAGATTGTGACGTTACAGCTGCCCACATCCTCACTGTCTGGTACTGGAACCAGTACTTACTTCGTGGCAACTAGAACGCAAATACTTTGCGTACGACCACCCTGTTTACTTTACTTTGTTCTGTGCCAGGAACAATGACAAATGGTCAGGGATAAGGTGTAAAACCGGAACAGTTTATAAAGAGGTAAAAACACGGAGAACAATGATAAGACTTTAACAAGGATGAAATAAAAAACGAACACCTTAAAGAGGAACCGTACAGAAAATGATTCGCACCTGAGGAGCGTGAGGCTCGTTCACATCTGTAGCACGGAAACACGGCACCCGGGGCCAAACCAAAATCTGGAGCCTCCTCAGCCGACTTTGGTGTCAATAATAATTAAAATGTCAGAAAGTAAAGCGGGTAAATGCACAGAGCAGGGGTGCTCACAGCTGTATCGGTTTGATATACCGCCGCACGGGATGCCAAAGGTCAGTATACCGACATCGGCATCCCGAGCGGTGGAATGCCGGCAGGGGGGGCGAGTGCAGTGAAGCGCTGCGGGCTCAGTGGCGAGCTATACCCACCATGGGTTCTATTCTCCCTCTATGGGTGTCGTGGACACCCATAGAGGGGAAATCACCTAGCTCGCTGGTATACCGGCGGCGGTATGGTGCCCCAGTCGGGATCCCTGCGTCAGTATTGTGACAGCCAGGATCCCGATGAGCGTTATGCTGTCCGCATACCCTCACAGCAAGTGCCCCCCATAGTGCTAGCACAGAAAGCTTTATTCCCGGACTGCTTACACGCTTTCCCGCACTCTTTACTGCTAGTACGCCAGTTGTAACAGCATGTCCAATGCACAGGCAGCTCAGCTCAGACTTTAATTACAAGTATAAAGTGACTTTGTCCTCAATATATACTATTCCAGTTTTTATTTGCAGGATTATACCCGTATGGACTTTTAAATAGTATGCCCTATATACTTCTGGCATATGGTGATTCACATATACATCAGCATATAAAGGTTTCTAGGATTTTAATTAATATGTGACTTTTTATTGTATTTCATTACAGTGCTTTATTGTATTTAACAAATAAGCATACAGATGTGTCCTCGTACATCTTTGCTGCAGTCACATCAAACAGCCCCTCTTGGCACGCCAGGTCCTGGGAGACCCCTCTTGCGTTGGGCATCTATGTTGCCGAAAATGCTTCTGAGACGACTGTGCTGATTAATGTGATATATGACACTTGTACATCGGTGTGCGACTGAGTCTCTGACTCTGTACACCAAGTGCTACAATGTAGCAACCGCAGCTTTTTTCCAGTACAAGTTCTGTTTCTGCTCCGTATACAGACTCAAGGGTCTATTCACGAAGCAGTGAAAAGTGTGGAGAAGTGAGCCAGTGGAGAAGTTGCCCATGGCAACCAGTCAGCATTGAAGTAACATTTATAATTTGCATACTATATAATTGTACGGAGCAGTTGATTGGTTGCCATGGGCAACTTCACCACACGCTCACTTCTCCACTCTTATCACTGCTTCATGAATAGACCCCTCAGTCACACACAATATACAAGTGTCATATATCACATTAATCAGCACAGTCTCCCCGTGTACCTTAGCGGCATTGCGTTGTGACGAAGACGCATTTTCGGCAAAATAAAAAAAGACTCCCAAAGCTAGCAGAGTTGCATTGCGAGGCATATTGAGGTTAGATGTATGAGGACGCATCTGTTATTTAACGCATTAATGTCACTGCACCTTGATCTACACATTCACATACATAATAAACCTAAATATACTGCGCCAGGAATCTTGGACTTGTAAATTAGATAGTGGAATTGTGACCCGAACAAGAAAAGCACAAAGTATTAAATGTTGCATGTTACGGACATAAGGGGTCATTCCGAGTTGTTCGCTCGCTAGCAGATTTTAGCAGCATTGCACACGCTAGGACGCCGCCCTCTGGGAGTGTATCTTAGCTTAGCAGAATTGCGAACGAAAGATTAGCAGAATTGCGAATAGAAAATTCTTAGCAGTTTCTGAGTAGCTCCAGACTTACTCCTACACTGCGATCAGCTCAGGCCGTTTCGTTCCTGGTTTGACGTCACAAACACGCCCTGCGTTCGGCCAGCCACTCCCCCGTTTCTCCAGACACTCCCGCGTTTTATATTGGCACGCCTGCGTTTTTTTCGCACACTCCCAGAAAACGGTCAGTTTCCGCCCAGAAACACCCATTTCCTGTCAATCACACTCCGATCACTTTAACGATGAAAATTCTTTGTTCGGGCGTGAGTAAATCTACTAAGTTTTGTGCTAAAATACTTAGCGCATGCGCACTGCGTACCATGCGCATTTTTGTCTTAATCGCTCCATTGCGAAAATCGGCAACGAGCGAACAACTCGGAATGACCCCCATAGTTATCAACCTACTGTAGGGACAGCCATGTTACCACAGTAGTAGTGGCCCCTGGTGGTGGCACAGGGTCATTAAACCAGATAAAAATGTCAGAGCCTATGCTCTCAACTGATGTTATAATGGTGATGCCCACAACTGTCCTCAATGCCCCTCATGCGGGTACAGGGTCATTGCACCAGATGACTAGTGCCCATAATGAATACTGTCACACACAATGAACCCTGTCACAGTGCCATCCTATTACACAGGAGCTGACGATCTTTTTTACCAATACACGTGCAATGTTATCTGCAGCTTATACGTGTAGTAACTTTTTTTTTTATATATAGGAATTTATGGGATCATTATTACAGTTTTCGTGGGTACTACAGTGAAAGACTTGTCCTTTGCCTAATATCACCCTTTTATAACGATACTTAGCAGCGGTAAATATGTTGGGACGCCATAGACCACCATATTATATGGCAACTGCTAGAGGTGGCTACAGATCTCTAGAATTACCAATATACTAATCAATGCTCCGCTTATACAGACTCAAGTAACAGAGGATCTTCTCCTTACCGACAGGAGGTTTCAAAAGCAGCCGTTTCATTGGTTGTAAGCTTGGTGTGGGCACAGGCTGTCTCGGGAAACACTGGGCCACTGTCCATGTGGGCATGGTAATGCCCCCCAGTGTTGTACCTCACCACCTGTAGAGGCTCGCTGTTCTCCACCACATCTGGGGGCAGATGGGTCAACTTGATGACTCTGGGGAAGGAGGATATTTATTACACTTGGCTCATTTTATTTATTTATTACTAATTATTTATATAGCGCACACATATTCCGCAGTGCTTTACTTTACATTTGCCCATTCACATCAGTCCCTGCCCCAGTGGAGCTTTCTAATGGTAGCCATACATCAGGAAGATATCGTTCCAACCAGCCAACTAGTTGGCTGGTTGGAACGATAATCTGGCAGTGTGTGGGAGGAAACGATTATCAGCCGTTGGCTCCCACACGCTAAAAAACATCCAGAAACGGTCTGTCCAACTAGTTGGGAAAATCAAACTTGTTTGATTTTCCCAACTAATCGTTCATGTGTAGGGGGGAACATTCCTCCCAACTGAACGATAAGTAGGAGGACACAGGCTGACAGTGTCCACCTACTTCTGTCACCATCTTTGTGCCCATGACTGCCGGGGCTGTCCCTGTCACCACAGGACCCCTGTTGGTGGTAGCGGTGGTAATACGGGATCCCTGTCGGCGGCAGTAATGCAGAACCACTATCGGCGGTGGTAATGTGGGACTCCTGCGACAGCGGCGGTAATGCGGGACCCTGCGGCAGTGGTGGTAATTCGGGAACCTTGGTGGCGGTAACGCAGGAGCCAGGAGAATATGATTTGTGACCCCCAGCAGTGGTGGCGCAGCGGGAGGAGAACCAGGGGCAGCGTCGGCAGTACTCCCCTGCTGCCCGGCTGCTCCTGTGACATCGGGACCCCATCAGTGGCGGCGCAGTGGGAGAACCAGGGGCAGCAGCAGCAGTACTCCCCTGCTGCTCCTGTGACATAGGGACCCCATCAGTGGCGGCGCAGTGGGAGAACCAGGGGCAGCAGCAGCAGTACTCCCCTGCTGCTCCTGTGACATAGGGACCCCATCAGTGGCGGCGCAGTGGGAGAACCAGGGGCAGCGTCGGCAGTACTCCCCTGCTGCTCCTGTGACATCGGGACCCCATCAGTGGCGGCGCAGTGGGAGAACCAGGGGCAGCAGCGGTAGTACTCCCCTGCTGCCCGGCTGCTCCTGTGACATCGGGACCCCATCAGTGGCGGCGCAGCGGGAGAACCAGGGGCAGCGTCGGCAGTACTCCTCTGCTGCCCGGCTGCTCCTGTGACATCGGGACCCCATTAGTGGCGGCGCAGTGGGAGAACCAGGGGCAGCAGCGGCAGTACTCCCCTGCTGCCTGGCTGCCCCTGTTAACTGGGTCAGAAGGTAACAAGTTTCCTTTAATGGGAATAAATTAACAAATGTTTGCTTCATCTTCCTCTGGATTTGCAAAAAAAATACTATTTATGAATATCTGATTATGATTTTTTTATTTTCAAAATTACTAGTTGTATACAGATTGTTCCCAGGACTTGGTGGCACAAACTGATATCATGGAGCTGGTACAATCTGGCGAGTGTTGAATGGGTTGGTGGCACAATTGGCAAATGGTGGTCTCTATTACCATAAGGGGCTCAGATACATGGTGGTGGCTGACTCACCTTTACATCTTCCTTATGTGGCACAAGTGGGGCGAGGGAAGGCACAAACATATAAACGGGTACAGTGTGGGAAAAGGGGCACAGGCTGGGCTGATGTATCTGAGGCACACGCTGATACATTATTGTGGAGGCACAAGAACATAATATTTGATAGGCTAGATTTAATGTGATCATTGGCAATAGCTTATATAATAGTGATGGCCACAGACTGATGAATGTGTTGGTCACAAGCTGTTATATCATATTGAGCATATACTGGTTTATTGTGAAGAGTGTGGGCTGCTGTAAAATGTGGGCAGAGTGAAGCACAGGACTTGACAGGCATAATAGGGTAGAGATTTATTATTATTTACCAGTTATTTATATAGGACACACATATTCCACAGCGCTTTACAGAGAATATTTGGCCATTCACATCAGTCCCTGCCCCAGTGGAGCTTACAATCTATATTCCCTGCCACATGTACACGCGCACACATTCACGCTAGGGTTTTTTTTGTTGTTGTTGGGATCCAGTTAACCTACCAGTATATTTTTGGATTGTGGGAGGAAACCGGAGTACCCGGAGGAAACCCATGCAAGTACGGGGAGAATATACAAACTCCACACAGTTAGGACCATAGTGGGAATTGAACCCATGACCTCAGTGCTGTGAGGCAGTAATGCTAACCATTACACCATCCGTACTGCCCTAAAGAGATAGCAGCATGCATTTTGCTTTTTAGTATAAATATTTAGTCAAGGTGGCACCAGTTACTACAGGACCGTTCCTCACGAGGCAAGGTGGCATCAGTTACTACAGGACCGTTCCTCATGAGGCAAGGTGGCACCAGTTACTACAGGACCGTTCTTCACGAGGCAAAGTGGCACCAGTTACTACAGGACCGTTCTTCACGAGGCAAGGTGGCACCAGTTACTACAGGACCATTCCTCACGAGGCAAGGTGGCACCAGTTACTACAGCACCGTTCCTTTGTGTTAATTAATTTGCCCTCATTGCATGTGGCAAGAGCTGCATACATGGCTGCGGATACTTTCCTCGCTTGAATAATACTGTATGTATGCGCTAAATAGAACAGCCATGTTTAATAGCTGCCTAGATTTTCAATTACATTGTGTAGTCTGGACATATCTGTTACATTGTATTCACAGGCAAAGGAAACTACGAAACAAATTACTACTTTTTAACAAAGCCTATTGAATCAGAGTTAAATATCTGCTCTAAAGAACTATGGGGCCGATTTAGCATCAGTCGATATTGTGCTGAAATCGCTATGAAGCAATTTCAGCACATGTGCGCATGCACGTACACCGTTGCAGTGATGTGGTGTCAACATCGCGTTTGTGGGTGTCGATGCACCGTTTGGGGGGCGCATGCCGGACAAATATTTATGCAAAACATGCAGGAGTAGGCAGACACTGTCCGCCTACGTCAGTGACATCACAAGTTGGACAGAAGTAGTCATGATGGCTGGTCTGATAAAAAGTTGGTTAGATGTGTGGAGCAGTGGTAAAAAGTTGGTTTGATGTGTGGAATACTGTTTTAGTTGGACAGACAAGTTGGACGGTTGGAAGTTTGGCGTGTTGGAGGAAAGTTGGTCTGAAGTTGGTCTAATGTATGGCTAGCATAACAATGGGGCAGATGTATTAACCTGGAGAAGGCATAAGGAAGTGATAAACCAGTGATATGTGCAAGGTGATAAAGGCACCAGCCAATCAGATCCTAACTGTTAATTTACATATTGGAGCTGATTGGCTGGTGCCTTAATCACCTTAATTAACCTGCCTTCTCCAGGTTAATACATCTGCCCCTATATACCCTACCACATGTACACGCGCACACATTCACGCTAGGGTTAATTTAGTTGGGATCCAATTAACCTACCAGTATATTTTTGTATTGTGGGAGGAAACCGGAGTACCCGGAGGAAACCCACGCAAGTACGGGGAGAATATACAAACTCCACACAGTTAGGGCCATGGTGGGAATCGAACCCATGACCTCAGTGCTGTGAGGCGGTAATGCTAACCATTACACCATCCGTGCTGCTCATTTTGTTAATACCCAACATAAAATACATGTGCAAAACAAATGTAAACACGTAACACTTAATTTTGGGGCAGCAGATGAGAAATGTCTAATGTCAAAAACTTGATAAGAATAAAAGATTTACCCAGTAAATAAAGGAAAAAGCAGTTTCTCAGCCGTAGCAAAGGGAGAGGGGTCACTATAAATCACTTTAAGCACTGAAAGAATGGTGCAAGCACACTGCATTATATTAATCAGGCCGGACTAAGTGAAAATAAACAAAGGGGCCGCAGTGTTTGCCGATCTGAATGAAGTTTGCTAATAATTACAGACAGCCTTGATACTCGTTTCCTCTGTGTCACCCAATTAACACTATATTAGACACTGTAAATAAGCACGGTGTGGAGGGGCTTAGTGAGATAAGGCTTTTCCCAGCAGGTCACAATAATACCATTTTATTACAATCAGCTATCACACAGTCATGAAAGGTCATTTCGAAAAGTGCAAAGGCTCAGAGCCCATTTCAGTGAATGAATGCAACTAATTCTTATTATTAGCCGCTATTTATGTAGTACTGATATATTACGCGCAGTGTTTAATCGCTTGACATCAGTCCATGACCTATGGAGCTCACAGTCTGTGGGGGTCATTCAGATCTGATCGCGGCTGTGCATTTTCACACAGCGGGCGATCAGGTCCAAACTGCGCATGCGTATGTACCGAAATGCGCAGGCGCGTCGGACAGCAACAGAGGGCATCGATGGTCAGCGACGGGATGGTCCGAAAAATCCATTCGCAAGGTGATTGAGAGGAAGAAGCCGTTTGTGGGTGGTAGTGGACTGTTTACTGGGAGTGTTCGGGAAAACGCAGGCGGGCCCAGGTGTTTTCAGGGAGGGTGTCTGACGTCAGCCTGATGCGATCGCACTGTAGGAGTAAGTCCTGGGCTGCGCAGAGACTGCACAAAGTGGATTTTAGCAGCTCAGCGTACACAAAGGATCGCACACTTGCACGGCAAACTTACACTCCCCCTGTAGGTGGCGACTGTCTGATTGCAGGACAGCAAAAAACACAGCCCAGCGATCAGACCTGAATGACCCCCCTAAAATCAGGCCTGGCCAACCTGTGGCTCTCCAGCTGTTGTGAAACTACAAGTCCCAGCATGCCCTGCCGCAGCTTTGCTACTAAGGAATGCTAAAACTGTGATGGGGCATGCTGGGATATGTAGTTTTATAACAGCTGGAGAGCCATAGGCTGGCCAGGCCTAGTCCAAATGATCTACTACACAAACAATAAGGCCAATTGCATAATAAGATAGTTACCCTAACGGCCTGGTTTTAGAGGGTGTGGGAATGAGCAACTGGGGAACCTACAGAAACACAGGGAGAACATATCAACCATACACAGATAGGGCTATTCTACGACCACACCAGGACCATCAGCAATCATTCAAACCTTGTTTTAGCATAAGGACGGCATAAGTAGGTGCATTCATGATGTCAGACTTTGCACCCCTGTTGACGCTAACATTTTAGCCTGAAAGTGTCACCTATAAAACCTGGTGCACTCGTGTAATAATACCCCTGCAAACTGGGGTGTGACGGGTGTAACTGGGAGAGAGCAGGGTGTGAGTTTGGAACAATCTATGTTGCCTCCTTTTTAAACCCAAATTGAAATCGATTGGCTGCCTACCCGGCAGCTCCCATGTCTGGTGGCTTCTGCTGCTTCTAATCGGGTCTGTCATGGGCTCCAGCTTTCCACCTGGAGATTACTGTGCGAGTCGGTTTATACAGGAGCCTGTTTGGTGTAAATCTGGTGCTCCGGAGACAGTGCAGAGGTTCTATTTCTCAGGAGTGGAGGAGAAACTTCCCTATCCAGTATTATATACAGTCTTATCCTCACACCAGGAGGCAGCAGAGTTTCATTTACACTTTCCAGATGGGTTGGGTTCAATGTGCCGGTGGTCAGAATACCGACCGCGGCATCCCGATGTTCGGAATCCCAACAGGGGAGGCAAATATACTTACCTTATCCCCCATGGCCCCCTAACCCTAAACCACGCTTAGCCGCAGCCTAAATCTAACCCTCCCTCCCCACAGCCTAACCCTCACCCTCCCAGGGGAGTGCCTAACCATAACCCCCCTCCCCGCTGCCTAAACCTAAACCCCCCTTTCCTGCTGCCTAACTCCACCCCTCCCCCACCCCACCCTGCAGCCTAACCCTAACCCTCCCTGAGTAGGGCCTAACCCCCCCCCCCCCCCCCACTGCAGCCTAACCCTCCCTAGGGAGTGCCTAAACCTAACCCCCCTCCACGCAGCCTAAACCTAACCCCCCCCTCCCCCTGCAGTCTAACCCTAACCCCCTCTCCTCGCACGGCTTACCTCTCCAGCAGATTGGGGTCTTCTTGTTCGGCATTCCGGTCTCACGATCGTGAACCTATTCGGGATGCCGGTGTCGGCATTCAGAATAGTGTCAAGATTCCGGCGTCGGATTTCTGACTGCCGGGATCCTGACCGGATCCCTTTCCAGATATCAGTTTTATGGAAAACCTACAGAATGTAACAGTGTAATACAGCAAACAGCAGCCACCAAATGGGTTTCACACCACCCAATATTAATAAACAATCTGCCATCCTGAAAGGAGATTAAACTCTTAATTTAATGATACCAGATAAACTGAAATTACTATTCATACGATCACCTAATTATGGGGGTCATTCCGAGTTGATCGCTAGCTGCCGTTGTTCGCAGCGTAGCGATCAGGCAAAAAAATGGCTTTTCTGCGCATGCGTATGGGCCGCCGTGCGCATGCGCGAAGTACTTTTACACAAAACTATGCAGTTTCACACAAGGTCTAGCGACGCTTTTCAGTCGCACTGCTGATCGGTGAGTGATTGACAGTAAGTGGGTGTTTCTGGGTGGAAACTGACAGTTTTCCGGGAGTGTGCTAAAGAACGCAGGCGTGTCAGCAGATAACGCAGGCGTGCCTGGGGAAACGGGGGAGTGGCTGGCCGAACGCAGGGCGTGTTTGTGACGTCAAAACAGGAACTAAACTGTCTGCAGTGATCGCAAGGTAGGAGTAGGTCTGGAGATACTCTGAAACTGCATGAAAATATTTTCTAGCAGAACTGCTAACCTTTCGGTCGCACTTCTGCTAAGCTAAGATACACTCCCAGAGGGCGGCGGCTTAGCGTTTGCACTGCTGCTAAAAACAGCTAGCGAACGATCAACTCGGAATGAGGGCCTATGTGCCCAGGTAGCCAGTGGTGTAAGTTCGTCACAGTCGCCCGGAGGCAAGATAAATATTGGTGCCCCCCTATTTCCTATATTAAAATAAATGTATGTATGTATGTATGTATGTATGTATGTATGTATGTATGTATGTATGTATGTATGTACGTACGTACGTACGTACGTGTATGGAGTGTTCTGAAAAAAAATTATATACTGTATTTATACATTTAATTGTCTTTTATTTTAAATCACACATTTCTTAGCAGTCATACCCAGGATTTGAAGCCATGACCCGTTACACTAACAGCAGACACTTTACTGATGGAGTTATTTGTTCCTGTAGAGGAAGCATGATAATTCTAACTATATGAAGTTACGTGTAATTGTCATAGAAGTATCTTCATATACTGTAGTTAAAATTCTCATATTTCCTTAACAGGAGCAAATAGCTCTATCAGTAAGGTGTCTGCTTCCAGTGTAATAGGCTGTGGTTTCTAATCCTGGGTATGACACTTGTAAAAATAAGAATTTACCTACCGATAATTCTATTTCTCATAGTCCGTAGTGGATGCTGGGGACTCCGTAAGGACCATAGGGAATAGCGGCTCCGCAGGAGACTGGGCACAAAAGTAAAAGCTTTAGGACTACCTGGTGTGCACTGGCTCCTCCCCCTATGACCCTCCTCCAAGCCTCAGTTAGGATACTGTGCCCGGACGAGCGTACACAATAAGGAAGGATATTGAATCCCGGGTAAGACTCATACCAGCCACACCAATCACACCGTACAACCTGTGATCTGAACCCAGTTAACAGCATGATAACAGAGGAGCCTCTGAAAAGATGGCTCACAACAATAATAACCCGATTTTTGTAACAATAACTATGTACAAGTATTGCAGACAATCCGCACTTGGGATGGGCGCCCAGCATCCACTACGGACTATGAGAAATAGAATTATCGGTAAGTAAATTCTTATTTTCTCTAACGTCCTAAGTGGATGCTGGGGACTCCGTAAGGACCATGGGGATTATACCAAAGCTCCCAAACGGGCGGGAGAGTGCGGATGACTCTGCAGCACCGAATGAGAGAACTCAAGGTCCTCCTCAGCCAGGGTATCAAATTTGTAGAATTTAGCAAACGTGTTTGCCCCTGACCAAGTAGCTGCTCGGCAAAGTTGTAAAGCCGAGACCCCTCGGGCAGCCGCCCAAGATGAGCCCACCTTCCTTGTGGAATGGGCATTTACAGATTTTGGCTGTGGCAGGCCTGCCACAGAATGTGCAAGCTGAATTGTACTACAAATCCAGCGAGCAATAGTCTGCTTAGAAGCAGGAGCACCCAGCTTGTTGGGTGCATACAGGATAAATAGCGAGTCAGATTTTCTGACTCCAGCCGTCCTGGAAACATATATTTTCAGGGCCCTGACTACGTCCAGCAACTTGGAGTCCTCCAAGTCCCTAGTAGCCGCAGGCACCACAATAGGCTGGTTCAAGTGAAATGCTGAAACCACCTTAGGGAGAAATTGAGGACGAGTCCTCAATTCTGCCCTGTCCGTATGAAAAATTAGGTAAGGGCTTTTATAGGATAAAGCCGCCAATTCTGAGACACGCCTGGCTGAAGCCAGGGCTAACAGCATTACCACCTTCCATGTGAGATATTTTAAGTCCACAGTGGAAAGTGGTTCAAACCAATGTGATTTTAGGAATCCCAAAACTACATTTAGATCCCAAGGTGCCACTGGAGGCACAAAAGGAGGTTGTATATGCAGTACCCCCTTGACAAACGTCTGTACTTCAGGAACTGAAGCCAGTTCTTTTTGGAAGAAAATCGACAGGGCCGAAATCTGAACCTTAATGGACCCTAATTTTAGGCCCATAGACAGTCCTGTTTGTAGGAAATGCAGGAAACGACCCAGTTGAAATTCCTCTGTAGGGGCCTTCCTGGCCTCGCACCACGCAACATATTTACGCCAAATACGGTGATAATGTTGTACGGTTACATCCTTCCTGGCTTTGATCAGGGTAGGGATGACTTCATCCGGAATGCCTTTTTCCTTCAGGATCCGGCGTTCAACCGCCATGCCGTCAAACGCAGCCGCGGTAAGTCTTGGAAGAGACAGGGTCCCTGCTGGAGCAGGTCCTTTCTTAGAGGTAGAGGCCACGGGTCCTCTGTGAGCATCTCTTGAAGTTCCGGGTACCAAGTCCTTCTTGGCCAATCCGGAGCCACGAGTATAGTCCTTACTCCTCTCCTTCTTATGATCCTCAGTACCTTGGGTATGAGAGGCAGAGGAGGGAACACATACACTGACTGGTACACCCATGGTGTTACCAGAGCGTCCACAGCTATTGCCTGAGGGTCCCTTGACCTGGCGCAATATCTGTCTAGTTTTTTGTTGAGGCGGGACGCCATCATGTCCACCTTTGGTTTTTCCCAACGGTTCACAATCATGTGGAAGACTTCTGGGTGAAGTCCCCACTCCCCCGGGTGGAGGTCGTGTCTGCTGAGGAAGTCTGCTTCCCAGTTGTCCACACCCGGAATGAACACTGCTGACAGTGCTATCACATGATTTTCTGCCCAGCGAAGAATCCTTGCAACTTCTGTCATTGCCCTCCTGCTTCTTGTGCCGCCCTGTCTGTTTACGTGGGCGACTGCCGTGATATTGTCCGACTGGATCAGCACCGGCTGACCTTGAAGCAGAGGTCTTGCTAGGCTCAGAGCATTGTAGATGGCTCTTAGCTCCAGGATATTTATGTGAAGTGATGTCTCCAGGCTTGACCACAAGCCCTGGAAATTTCTTCCCTGTGTGACTGCTCCCCAGCCTCTCAGGCTGGCATCCGTGGTCACCAGGACCCAGTCCTGAATGCCGAATCTGCGGCCCTCTAGAAGATGAGCACTCTGCAACCACCACAGGAGAGACACCCTTGTCCTTGGAGACAGGGTTATCCGCTGATGCATCTGAAGATGCGATCCGGACCATTTGTCCAGCAGATCCCACTGAAAAGTTCTTGCGTGGAATCTGCCGAATGGAATCGCTTCGTAAGAAGCCACCATTTTTCCCAGGACCCTTGTGCATTGATGCACTGACACTTGGCCTGGTTTTAGGAGGTTCCTGACTAGCTCGGATAACTCCCTGGCTTTCTCCTCCGGGAGAAACACCTTTTTCTGGACTGTGTCCAGAATCATCCCTAGGAACAGCAGACGTGTCGTCGGAATCAGCTGCGATTTTGGAATATTTAGAATCCACCCGTGCTGTCGTAGCACTACTTGAGATAGTGCTACTCCGACCTCTAACTGTTCCCTGGACCTTGCCCTTATCAGGAGATCGTCCAAGTAAGGGATAATTAAGACGCCTTTTCTTCGAAGAAGAATCATCATTTCGGCCATTACCTTGGTAAAGACCCGGGGTGCCGTGGACAATCCAAACGGCAGCGTCTGAAACTGATAGTGACAGTTCTGTACCACAAACCTGAGGTACCCTTGGTGAGAAGGGCAAATTGGGACATGGAGGTAAGCATCCTTGATGTCCAGAGACACCATATAGTCCCCTTCTTCCAGGTTCGCTATCACTGCTCTGAGTGACTCCATCTTGAATTTCAACCTTTGTATGTAAGTGTTCAAGGATTTCAGATTTAAAATAGGTCTCACCGAGCCGTCCGGCTTCGGTACCACAAACAGCGTGGAATAATACCCCTTTCCCTGTTGTAGGAGGGGTACCTTGATTATCACCTGCTGGGAATACAGCTTGTGAATGGCTTCCAATACCGCCTCCCTGTCGGAGGGAGACGTTGGTAAAGCAGACTTCAGGAACCGGCGAGGGGGAGACGTCTCGAATTCCAATTTGTACCCCTGAGATACTACCTGCAGGATCCAGGGGTCCACTTGCGAGTGAGCCCACTGCGCGCTGAAATTCTTGAGACGACCCCCCACCGTACCTGAGTCCGCTTGTAAGGCCCCAGCGTCATGCTGAGGACTTGGCAGAAGCGGGGGAGGGCTTCTGTTCCTGGGAAGAGGCTGCCTGCTGCAGTCTTTTTCCCCTTCCTCTGCCCCGGGGCAGATATGAGTGGCCTTTTGCCCGCTTGCCCTTATGGGGACGAAAGGATTGAGCCTAAAAAGACGGTGTCTTTTTCTGCTGAGAGGTGACCTGGGGTAAAAAGGTGGATTTCCCAGCCGTTGCCGTGGCCACCAGGTCCGATAGACCGACCCCAAATAACTCCTCCCCTTTATACGGCAATACTTCCATATGCAGTTTGGAATCCGCATCACCTGACCACTGTCGCGTCCATAACCCTCTTCTGGCAGAAATGGACAGCGCACTTACTCTTGATGCCAGAGTGCAAATATCCCTCTGTGCATCTTGCATATATAGAAATGCATCCTTTAAATGCTCTATAGTCAATAATATACTGTCCCTGTCCAGGGTATCAATATTTTTAGTCAGGGAATCCGACCAAGCCACCCCAGCACTGCACATACAGGCTGAGGCGATTGCTGGTCTCAGTATAACACCAGTATGTGTGTATATACTTTTTAGGATATTTTCCAGCTTCCTATCAGCTGGCTCCTTGAGGGCGGCCGTATCCGGAGACGGTAACGCCACTTGTTTTGATAAGCGTGTGAGCGCCTTATCTACCCTAGGGGGTGTTTCCCAACGCGCCCTAACCTCTGGCGGGAAAGGGTATAATGCCAATAATTTTTTAGAAATTAGCAGTTTTTTATCGGGGGAAACCCACGCTTCATCACACACCTCATTTAATTCATCTGATTCAGGAAAAACTACGGGTAGTTTTTTCACACCCCACATAATACCCTTTTTTGTGGTACTTGTAGTATCAGAAATGTTCAAAACCTCCTTCATTGCCGTGATCATGTAACGTGTGGCCCTACTGGAAAATACGTTTGTTTCCTCACCGTCGACACTGGAGTCAGTGTCCGTGTCTGGGTCTGTGTCGACCATCTGAGGTAACGGGCGCTTTAGAGCCCCTGACGGTGTTTGAAACGCCTGGACAGGTATTAGCTGTTTTTCCGGCTGTCTCATGTCGTCAACAGTCTTTTGTAAAGTGCTGACGCTATCACGTAATTCCTTCCATACGACCATCCAGTCAGGTGTCGACTCCCTAGGGGGTGACATCACTATTACAGGCAATTGCTCCGCCTCCATACCATTTTCCTCCTCATACATGTCGACAACGTACCGACACACAGCACACACACAGGGAATGCTCTGATAGAGGACAAGACCCCACTAGCCCTTTGGGGAGACAGAGGGAGAGTTTGCCAGCACACACCAGAGCGCTATATATATACAGGGATAACCTTATATAAGTGTTTTTCCCTTATATAGCTGCTGTATTATTAATCTGCCAAATTTAGTGCCCCCCCTCTCTTGTTTTACCCTGTTTCTGTAGTGCAGGACTGCAGGGGAGAGCCAGGGAGCTTCCCTCCAACGGAGCTGTGAGGGAAAATGGCGCTTGTGTGCTGAGGAGATAGGCTCCGCCCCCTTCTCGGCGGCCTTTCTCCCTTTTTAAGGAAAAACTGTCAGGGGTTAAATGCATCCATATAGCCCAGGAGCTATATGTGATGTATTTTTAGCCATCTAAGGTGTTTTTATTGCGTCTCAGGGCGCCCCCCCCCAGCGCCCTGCACCCTCAGTGACCGGAGTGTGAAGTGTGCTGAGAGCAATGGCGCACAGCTGCGGTGCTGTGCGCTACCTTATTGAAGACAGGACGTCTTCTGCCGCCGATTTTCCGGACCTCTTCAGTCTTCTGGCTCTGTAAGGGGGCCGGCGGCGCGGCTCTGGGACCCATCCATGGCTGGGCCTGTGATCGTCCCTCTGGAGCTAATGTCCAGTAGCCTAAGAAGCCCAATCCACTCTGCACGCAGGTGAGTTCGCTTCTTCTCCCCTTAGTCCCTCGGTGCAGTGAGCCTGTTGCCAGCAGGTCTCACTGAAAATAAAAAACCTAAAACTAAACTTTTCACTAAGCAGCTCAGGAGAGCCACCTAGTGTGCACCCTTCTCGTTCGGGCACAAAAATCTAACTGAGGCTTGGAGGAGGGTCATAGGGGGAGGAGCCAGTGCACACCAGGTAGTCCTAAAGCTTTTACTTTTGTGCCCAGTCTCCTGCGGAGCCGCTATTCCCTATGGTCCTTACGGAGTCCCCAGCATCCACTTAAGACGTTAGAGAAATGAGTATATTCCGTATAATAAAGAGGGTGTGATTTGTAAGGTGCAGGGAGCAGTGAGGAAGTCGGCAACTGAAAAGACAGCAACAGCTATCAATTAACTTAATTCAGTGGTGTCACAGAATGGGAGGAGAGGTGCCCCCCTTCAGAGCAGGAGCCCGGCGGCAGATGACTCCGTTGCCTCCCAGAGTTCTGCCTCTGCAGGTAGCGCAGTGTATTGGCTGAGAGACCTACACAATGGGATTTCTGACTGTGGGAATAATTAGACTGAAAACACACAAATATAAATCACTAACGTCCGCTCTGCAATCACACTGCGTAGGACAAGCGTTTCCTGTTAGGCACCATATAACCTGTAGTCATTATAGCACTATCTATATAGGACTGTGTCCTTGCAAGAAACATACAGGGAGAATGGAAGGTTAACGTAAAAAGGACACTTTATAACCCTGAAAAAGAACACAGAAGAGGACTATACAAAGCAATCAGTCTTTACATTTTAAGACAAAACACAGGAGTAACCCCAAGGGTCATTTTGTGTGGGGATACATTTGGTACCATTAAAATGGAGTAATCACATTAAACAAATGGCTAAACGAGAATACGATGGGGTAGGACAGATTGTATGGCACCAAACGATGGTAAAATATGAACAGAGTTTAGTCATACGTTCAGAGTTAGGATTCTCGCTCCACTGTCTGTTCCGTGTTATCATAGGTGAATATTCTGTCTATGAAACATAGAATTTGACAGTAGATAAGAACTATGTGACCCATCCAGTCTGACCTTTTCGGGTTAAGTTATTAGGGCTGTGTTGGCTATTAGGAAGTAGAAAAATCTAGTTTGCTTGAGTCCCATAAAGGTGGAAGAAACCGTGAAGGTTTTCCTGCCGTAATAATAGGATTTTAAATTACCTACCGGTAAATCCTTTTCTCGTAGTACGTAGAGGATGCTGGGGTCCATATTAGTACCATGGGGTACAGACGGGTCCACTAGGAGCCACTGGCACTTTAATAGTTTGAGAGTGTGGGCTGGTTCCTCTCTCTATGCCCCTCCTACCCGACTCAGTCTAGAAACTGTGCCCGAGGAGACGGACAACTTCGAGAGAAGGATTTAACACAGATAGTGGCGAGATTCACACCAGCAAACACAAACAAGGCAAACCGAGCTAACTAGCTTGAAAACTCGGCAACAGCTGAATAACATTACTGAACCAAGTAATAACGCAGTACTTAACTAAGAACAAAGCAGTACCGACCAAGTAACCACTGCAGGATAACAAAGCGCTGGGTGGGCGCCCAGCATCCTCTACGGACTACGAGAAAAGGATTTACCGGCAGGTAATTAAAATCCTTTTTTCTCTTACGTCCTAGAGGGGTCCATATTAGTACTATGGGGATGTACCAAAGCTCCTAGAACGGGAGGGAGGAGTGAGGCTTCTGCAGGACTGATTGACCAAATTTTTGGTCCTCAGAGGCCAAGATATCGAACCTGTCGAACTTAGCAAACGTGTTCGACCCAGACCAAGTAGACGCTCGGCAAAGCTGTAAAGCTGAGACACCCCGGGCAGCCGCCCAGGAAGAACCCACTTTACGAGTAGAGTGGGCCTTAACAGATCTTGGACATGGTAATCCTGCAGTAGAATACGCATGCTGGATAGTGAACCTGATCCAGCGAGAGATCGTCTGCTTAGAAGCAGGAAACCCAATTTTCTTGGGATCATACAGGAAAAACAGAGAGTCCGATTTTCTGTGAAGAGAAGTCCTCTTCACATAGATCTTCAGGGCAAAACCCCTTTCAAAAAAGTCTGAACCTCAGGGAGGGCAGACAATTGTTTCTGGAAGAAAATGGATAAGGCCGAAATCTGGAACTTTACGGATCCCAGCCTCAGGCCCATATCCACACCTGCTTGCAGGAAGAGGAGAAACCGTCCCAGTTGAAACTCCACCGTAGGAAACTTCTTGGATTCACACCAAGATACATACTTTTTCCAAATACGATGGTAATGTTTAGACTTTACTCCTTTCCTAGCCTGTATCAGGGTAGGAATGACTTTGTTCGGAATGCCCTTCCGAGATAATATCTGGCGTTCAACCTCCACGCCGTCAAACGTAGCCGCGGTAAGTCTTGATAAACGAACAGCCCCTGTTGTAACAGGTCCTCCCGAAGAGGAAGATGCTTCGGATCTTCCAGCAGTAGATCCAGAAGATCCACGTACAAAGCCCTTCTAGGCCAGTCCGGAGCAATGAGGATTGCCTGAACTCTTGTTATCCTTACGAGCTTTAGAATCCTTGGGATGAGTGGAAGTGGAGGAAACACGTACACCGACTAGAACACCCATGGAGACACCAGAGCATCCACCGCCACTGCCTGTGGGTCTCTCGACCTGGAACAATACCTCCGAAGCTTCTTGTTGAGGCGGGAGCCCATCATGTCTATTTGAGGAGCCCCCCAAAGATTTGTCACCTCCGTGAACACCTCTAGATGGAGGCCCCACTCTCCTGGATGGAGATCGTGCCTGCTGAGGAAGTCCGCTTCCCAGTTGTCAACTCCCGGAATGAAAATTGCTGACAGCGCCAACGCAAGTTTTTCTGCCCAGAGGATGATTCTTGTTATCTCTGACATTGCAGCTCTGCTCTTCGTTCCGCCCTGTCGGTTTATGTAGGCCACCGTCATTACATTGACCGACTGCACATGAATGGCTCGATCTCGCAGAAGATGTGCCGCTTGGAGAAGACCATTGTACACGGCTCTTAGTTCCAAAATGTTCATGGGAAGACCGGATTCCAGACTTGAACACCTTCCTTGGAAGGTTTCCCCTTGAGTGACTGCGCCCCATCCCCGGAGGCTTGCATCCGTGGTTAGAAGGACTCAGTCCTGAATCCCGAACCTGCGGCCCTCCAGAAGGTGAGACATCTGCAGCCACCAGAGGAGTGAAATCCTTGCTTTCGGCGACAGACGAATCCTCAGGTGCATATGCAGATGAGACCCCGACCACTTGTCCAGGAGATCCAGTTGGAAGGATCGAGCATGAAATCTTCCGTACTGTAGAGCCTTGTAGGAGGCAACCATCTTCCCCAGAAGGCGAATGCATGGATGAACCGATACCTGGGCTGGCTTCAGGACATCCCGGACCATTGTTTGAATCACCAACACTTTCTCCACTGGTAGAAACACCCTCTGCACTTCCGTGTCGAGGATCATCCCCAGGAGAGACAATCTCCTTGTCGGCTCCAAATGTGACTTTGGAAGGTTCAGGATACAACCATGGTCCCTGAGCAGACGATCGTGAGAGCAATAGACTGCAACAACTTTTCCCTGGTCGATGCCTTTATCAGCAGATCGTCCAGATATGGAATTATGTTCACCCCCTGTCTGCGGAGAACCATCATCTCTGCCATCACCTTGGTGAACACCCTCTGTGCCGTGGAGAGGCTGAATGGCAGTGCCTGGAACTGATAGTGACAGTCCACAGTGCAAATCTGAGATAAGCCTGGTGTGGCGGCCAAATCGGAATGTGGAGGTACGCATCCTTGATATCCAGGGATACCAGAAACTCTCCCTCCTCCAGACCTGAGATCACTGCTCTGAGACTCCATTTTGAATTTGAACTCCCTCAGATAATGGTTTAACGATTTCAAGTTCAAAATCGGTCTGACCGAATCATCCGGTTTCAGTACCACAAAAAGGCTTGAATAATAATCCCTGGTTTGCATATGAGGCTGAACTGGGAAAATGACCTGTGACTTTTCCAATTTTTGGATGGCTTCCTGTAGGATAGCCCTGTCTGCCAGCTTTGCTGGCAAGGCTGATTTGAAGAATCGGTGAGGCGGAAGTTCTTGAAACTCCAGTCTGTACCCCTGGGACACAATATCCAGTACCCAGGGATCCAGGCCAGACGACACCCAGACGTGGCTGAAATGTCTGAGCCTCGCACCCACCAGGCCATCTTCCAGGCTTCGCGGTCCACTGTCATGCTGAGGATTTTGAGGAACCAGAAGCAGGTTTCTGGTCCTGGGAGCCTGCGTGAGCAGGCTTTTTGGATTTTTCACAACCACCTCTAAAGAAGGTGGTAGGAGGCTTGGACTTTTTAGTCTTAGCGGTCCGAAAGGACTGCAATGCAGATGAAAAGGGTTTCTTCGTAGAAGGCGCAGCTGAGGGAAGAAAAGGTGACTTACCCGCGGTTGCCGTGGAAATCCACGCATCCAATGCTTCCCCAAATAGAGCCTGACCTGTGTAGGGTAGGTTCTCCACACTTCTCCTGGATTCCGTGTCTGCAGACCATTGGCGTAGCCAAAGACCCCTGCGAGCTGAGACAGACATGGAAGAAATCCTTGCAGTCAGCGTACCCATGTCCTTAATGGATTCCACCATGAACCCCACAGAATCCTGTATGTTACGTAAAAATAATTTAATGTCACTTCTATCCAATTGTATCCAAATCCTCTAGTAATGTGCCTGACCACTTTACTAGATCTTTAGAAATCCATGCACCGGCAATAGTGGGCCTCAACGCCACCCCTGAAGCAGTGTATATGGATTTGAGCATAGTGTCAATCTTACGATCAGCCGGTTCTTTTAACGCGGTAGATCCAGGGACAGGTAACACCACCTTTTTTGACAGTCTGGAAACAGATGCGTCAGCTATGGGTGGGTTTTCCCATTTTTTCCTATCCTCCTCAGGGAAGGGAAAAGCAACCAGAACCCTTTTTGGGATCTGGAATTTTTTCTCTGAGTTTTCCCAGGATTTTTCAAATAGAGCGTTTAATTCTTTAGACGCAGGGCTTTTTTATTGTCAGTGAAGTAAGCCTCCTCAACCTGCTCAGGTGGTGTATCAGTAATGTTTAACACATCTCTAATGGCCTCAATCATGAGCTGCACCCCCTTTGCAAGGGATGCTGTCCCCATCACCGTCTGCTGTATCAGAGTCGGCATCCGTGTCATCTTGCATAATCTGGGCAAGTGCACGTTTCTGTGGGAACATGCTAGGGGATTTTGAAGGAATAGAAACAGAACCTGACCAAACTGATAGAGATTTCTTTAACACCTGAGTTTCAGTCTCAGTATGAGCTACCCTAGTAGAGATCTGAGAGATCATTCCCTTAATAGAGGTCAACCACTCCGGCTCAGTAATAGGGATCTGAGACAAGACATTACAATCCTGTGTACACAGAACGGATTCCTCCTGAGAGGAATTGTCCTCTGCAGCATAAGACACAGAGTCCCTAGACATAGCAAGGGGGGTCATTCCGAGTTGTTCGCTCGCAAGCTGCCGCCCTCTGGGAGTGAATCTTAGCTTCTTAAAATTGCGAACGAAAGGTTCTCAAAATTGCGATTACACACCTCTTAGCAGTTTCTGAGTAGCTTCAAACTTACTCGGCATCTGCGATCAGTTCAGTGCTTGTCGTTCCTGGTTTGACGTCACAAACACACCCAGCGTTCGCCCAGACACTCCCCCGTTTCTCCAGCCACTCCCGCGTTTTTCCCGGAAACGGTAGCGTTTTTTCGCACACTCCCATAAAACGGCCTGTTTCCGCCCAGAAACACCCACTTCCTGTCAATCACATTACGATCACCAGAACGAAGAAAAAACCTTGTAATGCCGTGAGTAAAATTCCTAACTGCATAGCAAATTTACTTGGCGCAGTTGCACTGCGGACATTGCGCATTAGCGACTAATCGCTCCGTTGCGAGAAAAAAATACAGGGCGAACAACTCGGAATGACCCCCAATGTGAGAATACAGACACCCACACACACAGGAAAATGTAAGACACAGTCGTCGTCCCCCAAGTATGCCACAGAGAAACACAGAGCTTGGAGCCAGCACACACACAGCGCTTCCCTAGGTAGATGCAGTACAACTACGTAGCGCTGACTGTGTACTTTAATAGACTACACAGTAAATCCACAGTCCCCCCGCCCATCCTTCTACAACCCCCTGGTACCGCACAGGATAGCTGGAGTTGCGTGAAGGGACAGCTCTCCCTGTCAGCGTCTCTCTGCAGGCAGGAAAATGGCGCTGAACGCTGCTGGGTCCGCTCTGAGGAGAAGCTCCGCCCCATGAACATGGCGCTGCTTCCCGCACTTTGCTTCTTTATACTGGCCTGAGAAATGTTGCTGGCAGCATTACCGAGGTCCAGTGTAGGGTATAGGCGCTGGCTCAGGGCGCCCCTCACAGTGCCGCACTATGTACCGCTGAGCCTCCGGAGCGCAGTTACTACTGCGCTCCCACCCTGTTGCCGCCATCTTCACACTGGCTCCCCGCTTGCTGATGGAGCCGGTGACTCACTCGCCACCGGAATGTTCTGGCTCTGTTATGGGGTGGCGGCATGCTGCGGGCGTGAGCGGTCGCCCGGGGGCGGCTAACGATCATCACCCTCAGGAGCTCAGTGTCCTGTCAGCGGAGATAGCGGCTCAAACCCCTCAGGGCAGACACTACTCCCCCCCTAAGCCCCACAAAGCAGGGAGGCTGTTGCCAGCAGCCTCCCTGTGCCTAACTCTAAGAACAACAATAAAACTAGAAAAACTCCTATGGAGCTCCCCTAGCTGTGACCGGCTCCTCCGGGCACATTTTCTAAACTGAGTCTGGTAGGAGGGGCATAGAGGGAGGAGCCAGCCCACACTATTAAACTCTTAAAGTGCCAGTGGCCCCTAGTGGACCCGTCTATACCTCATGGTACTAGTATGGACCTCAGCATCCTCTAGGACGTAAGAGAAAACTGGAAATCATTTTCATTGCCTTTTGTTAGGTTTTCAGGTTTTTGTGTTCCCAGGGATAATTCCAGGGCTGGTTCAGTGGTGGGATTAGCGTGCAAGAAACTTGTAATGTGGCTTCTACACGTGAGGGGAGAACCTCATCTCCTCCCAGTTTCCTATCCCCTGGCGTCTCTTTGCCACCATCAACTCCCTTATCTGCCCGATGCAACCTTAACTCCCCCACACACACGCACTCTTTGCCCTTGACTTTGCCACCAATTTCATATCCAAAATGTACTCCATACATCAGGTCATCACATCCCAATAGACCTTCAGCAACCTGCCCCCTTCTTTCCCTGACCACCCCTCCCCCATATCCCTCTTACCATCTCTCATGTCTTTTTCCCCTGTATCTGGAGAGGAAGTCATGGCCCTCATCCGGTCCTCCACCCCCTCCATCTCCCCACTTGACCCTATACCTTCTGCTACCTCTCTCCTTCTGCCTGTCCCCATCTTGCCCACCTCAGTCTCTCAATCTCATTAGACACTGCCCCATCTGCCTTCAAACATGCCCTTAGCTCACTTATTCATAAAAAATCTACCTTTGATCCTAACAATCTCTCCAACTACTGCCCCATCTCTCTCCTCCCTTTTGCTTCCAAACTCCTACAACCGCCTTACTGCCTTTCTTTCCTCCCACTCCATGCTTGACCCACTTCAGTATGGCTTCCGTCCTCTCCATGCCACTGAAAGTGCACTCATGAAAGTCTGCAATGACCTCCATGCTGCCAAATCTAAGGGCCACTACTCTTTGCTTATTCTCCTTGACCTCTCTTCTGCTTTTGACACTAAGGACCACCCTCTTATCCTGCAAATCCTCCACTACCTTGGTCTGCGTGATACTGCCCTCTCCTGGCTGTCCTCCTACCTCTATGACTGTTCCTTCTCTGTCTCCTCATATGACTCCACCCTCCCCACCCCCTTTCCACTAGCAGTAGGAGTCCCCCAAGGCTCTGTTCTTGAATCTCTCCTTTTCTCTCTCTATACAGCCTCTCTAGGAGAACTCATTAGCTCTTTTGACTTACATTATCATCTCTATGCTGATGATACTCAAATCTACCTTTCCTCCCCTGACCTCTCCCCTGCTCTCCTCACTCATATCTATAGCTGCCTCTCTGCTATATCTTCCTGGATGTCCCAGCGCTTTCTTAACCTTAACATGTCTAAGACTGAGCAGATCATCTTCCCTCCCTCCCGCATAACCTCACCTCCTACAATCTCATTATTTGTTAATGGCACTACTATCTCCTCTAGCCCCCAAGTGCGCTGTCTTGAAGTCATCCTTGACTCCTCCCTCTCCTTCAAACCACACATTCAGCACCTCTCACAGTCCTGCCGCTGCCATCTCAAAAATATTTCCGGGATCAGAACCTCTCTCACCCTGGATGCTACCAAGACCCTCTATATTGTGACTGTAACAAGATTCTACTGTAACAGATAGAATATATTAAGAGAACATGTTTTTTGTTTTATTAATTCTACTTTACATTTTTTATGTAGGTTAGAGATTGACCAAGACTAAAAAAAAACCCCCCAGAAACAAAAATATATATATATATATATGAAAACACATTCTCCATATGAATATATTAATTTGCACATGTAAATGTATCACAATGTATTGGTACTGTGCTGCTGATATGATTTCTAGTTATTTTACCGATTACTTGGAACATTTGTAATTCCATCACACATTCCGGGAATCAGCAAATGCCGTATATGTGTCCATTAGCTGTAGATCACAGAGAAACTAGGGGCACATCTCTCCTGCTTGCTGGTAGGTCCTTCCCACTGGAACTGTATACAGCTGCCTGCGGGACTTCTGCGCTGGCCATCACTATATCACTGTCTGGTAATCAGGATAACTCTCACACTGCATACCCAGTGTGACCTAGGTACAGGGGTGAACAACCAGCTGCTTTACAAATGTTTCATCACTCCAAAACAGAGCAGGTTCTCCCAGGATTTTACTGACCGGTCTACATTACTGGCACAATTATCTGGCAGGCCACCCACTACCATAAGACGCTGCTGTGCAAACCACTGGGGTATGATGATATTTATACTGACAACTGTGGTAGAAGTTTACACCCTCCAATAAACAGGTAGCGACCGCAGCTACGGAACACATTATAGGCCTGTCTTTGCCCAAAGCTACCGGTAGGCAATCCTGTAATTAAGACAACTGTGTGGTGGACAGACCTGGCATTGGAATGAACCTTTGGCTTCTAGACTGACTGATAACAGACAGAGGGGTATATTCAATTGAGGTCGGATCCATTCCGACATGCATTTGTCGGAATGGATCCGACAAGTGTTATTCAATGCCCATCTCAGTTAGACTTTAAAAAAGTCGAATTGAGATGAAGGACCGGAGACGGGGGAGAGCCGCGGGCAGATGGGGGACAGCAGCGCTGCAGGAGGATGTGGCACAGCCGCCAGACCTCACGGCAGCGTCCACCCGGCTCCAGCAAGCGGGACCTCACTTGCTGGAGCCGGGTGGACGCTGCTGTGAGCGGCGGCTATGACACATCCTCCTGCAGCGCTGTGCTGTAGCGCGGCTGTCCCCCGTCCGCCGCCGGCTCTCCGCCCTCTCCCCCTCTCAGGTCCCACATCTCAGTCCGACTTTTTTTTTTTAAGTCGAACTGAGATGGTCAGAAACGGGGCCAAAACCTGTCGAGTTTGGCACCGTTTCCCTCAGAAATATGCGAATCGGCAGCTATGCCGCCAATTCACGTACTACTCGGCAAGTCCAATTTCCAGACTTGTCGAATAAAAATGCCGGGGACTGAAAAGGTCGGAACCCCTTCCGACCTGAAAAGACTCGGGGTCACTGGTCAACCTATTAGGAAGACTCCTCTGGCTAAGAGAGCAAACAGAACTCTATTGGACACCTACCTTTGACGTATAGAGCGCAGAACCTGGTGAGCGCCCTCTCCCTGGTACAGCCAGGTGTGCTGACTGTTCCTCACCAAATCGTTCATGGTGATTTCTTGGTTGCCCAGGTATTTGTGAAAGTCCCTGAGGTTTAGCTTCTTGAATTCATCCAAACTGAGAACACCTAGAAAACAAGCAGCGGATAGAGCGATGATAGCATTCACCTCCACCAGGTCACTAGCTAACATTCAGAGGCAGCGGCGGAAGCTCCTGTACTGACACAGCGGCATTTGATATTTCAGGATCTGCTTTAGCTATGAAGCAGCGTCTGGCTGGAGACAGTATCACATATCTGGTATATGAGCTCAAATGGGATTAATGCCACACAACACTGAAGTATGCAAATACAGCACTGTGCAAAAATACAGAGTCATTTATAAAATACAATTAGCATCTCTGAAAACAACCTCTATAATCTGCTGCAGTACCCAGAATACAGAAAAGAAATATGTCGGGTTTTTTATAGGCAAGTTTGACTCGTATCCATTTCTCTTCTGTTGCCCCTTTGTGTATGACAGGTTTTGAAGGGAGATGTGGTGGGCAGTAACCGCCTGTAGCCATTCAGACCATAAGATGCTTACAGTAGCACAGAGTATTACAGGACATGAGAGCACAGGTCTTACGGCGGATAAGAAGCTGAATATTTGTGTGATTATGTTAGTGAGGACAGGTTTATGTGTCAGGGGCAGTGGCATAATGGGAGGTGGGGAATGGAGGTGGCAGGAAGTGACAGGCTGAGTGTTATATAGTGGGAGGAGCAGGGTCTCCCAGCAGCACAGAGTATATCAGGGGATGAGTGATGTGTCAGTGAGGACAGAGCTGCATGTGACAGGGACAGTGACATGATGTGAGGAGGGGAATGGAGGCAGCAGGAAGCCACAGACTGAGAGTTATATAGTGGGAGGAGCAGGGTGCTCCAGCAGCACAGAGTATATCAGGGGATGAGTGATGTGTCAGTGAGGACGGGGCTGCATGTGACAGGGGCAGTGACATGATGTGAGGAGGGGAATGGAGGCAGCAGGAAGCCACAGACTGAGAGTTATATAGTGGGAGGAGCAGGGTGCTCCAGCAGCACAGAGTATATCAGGGGATGAGTGATGTGTCAGTGAGGACGGGGCTGCATGTGACAGGGGCAGTGACATGATGCGAGGAGGCGAATGGAGGCAGCAGGAAACCACAGACTGAGAGTTAATAAGATTTTACTTACCGATAAATCTATTTCTCGTAGTCTGTAGTGGATGCTGGGACTCCGTAAGGACCATGGGGAATAGCGGCTCCGCAGGAGACAGGGCACAAGAATAAAAGCTTTAGGATCAGGTGGTGTGCACTGGCTCCTCCCCCTATGACCCTCCTCCAAGCCTCAGTTAGGATACTGTGCCCGGACGAGCGTACATAATCAGGAAGGATATTGAATCCCGGGTAAGACTCATACCAGCCACACCAATCACACCGTACAACTTGTGATCTAAACCCAGTTAACAGTATGATAACAACGAAGGAGCCTCTGAAAAGATGGCTCACAACAACAATAACCCGATTTAGTTAACAATAACTATGTACAAGTATTGCAGACAATCCGCACTTGGGATGGGCGCCCAGCATCCACTACGGACTACGAGAAATAGATTTATCGGTAAGTAAAATCTTATTTTCTCTGACGTCCTAGTGGATGCTGGGACTCCGTAAGGACCATGGGGATTATACCAAAGCTCCCAAACGGGCGGGAGAGTGCGGATGACTCTGCAGCACCGAATGAGAGAACTCCAGGTCCTCCTCAGCCAGGGTATCAAATTTGTAGAATTTAGCAAACGTGTTTGCCCCTGACCAAGTAGCTGCTCGGCAAAGTTGTAAAGCCGAGACCCCTCGGGCAGCCGCCCAAGATGAGCCCACTTTCCTTGTGGAATGGGCTTTTACAGATTTTGGCTGTGGCAGGCCTGCCACAGAATGTGCAAGCTGAATTGTACTACAAATCCAACGAGCAATAGTCTGCTTAGAAGCAGGAGCACCCAGCTTGTTGGGTGCATACAGGATAAACAGCGAGTCAGACTTTCTGACTCCAGCCGTCCTGGAAACATATATTTTCAGGGCCCTGACAACGTCAAGTAACTTGGAGTCCTCCAAGTCCCTAGTAGCCGCAGGCACCACAATAGGTTGGTTCATGTGAAAAGCAGAAACCACCTTAGGGAGAAATTGAGGACGAGTCCTCAATTCTGCCCTGTCAGAATGAAAAATTAAGTAAGGGCTTTTATATGATAAAGCCGCCAATTCTGACACACGCCTGGCTGAAGCCAGGGCTAACAGCATCGTCACCTTCCATGTGAGATATTTTAAGTCCACAGTGGTGAGTGGTTCAAACCAATGTGACTTAAGGAACCTCAAAACAACATTGAGATCCCAAGGTGCCACTGGAGGCACAAAAGGAGGTTGTATATGCAGTACCCCTTTTACAAATGTCTGAACTTCAGGTACTGAAGCCAGTTCTTTCTGGAAGAAAATCGACAGGGCCGAAATTTGAACCTTAATGGACCCTAATTTTAGGCCCATAGACAGTCCTGTTTGCAGGAAATGGAGGAAACGACCCAGTTGAAATTCCTCTGTAGGGGCCTTCTTGGCCTCACACCACGCAACATATTTTCGCCAAATGCGGTGATAATGTTTTGCGGTTACATCCTTCCTGGCTTTGACCAGGGTAGGGATGACTTCATCTGGAATGCCTTTTTCCTTCAGGATCCGGCGTTCAACCGCCATGCCGTCAAACGCAGCCGCGGTAAGTCTTGGAACAGACAAGGCCCCTGCTGGAGCAGGTCCTTTCTTAGAGGTAGCGGCCACGGGTCTTCCGTGAGCATCTCTTGAAGTTCCGGGTACCAAGTCCTTCTTGGCCAATCCGGAACCACGAGTATCGTTCTTACTCCTCTCCTTCTTATGATTCTCAGTACTTTTGGTATGAGAGGCAGAGGAGGGAACACATACACTGACTGGTACACCCACGGTGTCACCAGAGCGTCCACCGCTATTGCCTGAGGGTCCCTTGACCTGGCGCAATATCTGTCTAGTTTTTTGTTTAGACGTGACGCCATCATGTCCACCTTTGGTTTTTCCCAACGGTTTACAATCAGGTGGAAGACTTCTGGGTGAAGTCCCCACTCTCCCGGGTGAAGGTCGTGTCTGCTGAGGAAGTCTGCTTCCCAGTTGTCCACTCCCGGAATGAACACTGCTGACAGAGCTATCACATGATTTTCCGCCCAGCGAAGAATCCTTGCAGCTTCTGCCATTGCCCTCCTGCTTCTCGTGCCGCCCTGTCGGTTTACGTGGGCGACTGACGTGATGTTGTCCGATTGGATCAATACCGCCTGACCCTGAAGCAGGGGTTTCGCTTGACTTAGGGCATTGTAAATGGCCCTTAGTTCCAGAATGTTTATATGAAGAGATGTTTCCATGCTTGACCACAAGCCCTGGAAATTTTTTCCCTGTGTGACTGCCCCCCAGCCTCTCAGGCTGGCGTCCGTGGTCACCAGGACCCAATCCTGAATGCCAAATCTGCGGCCCTCTAGTAGATGAGCACTCTGCAGCCACCACAGAAGAGACACCCTTGTCCTTGTCGACAGGGTTATCCACTGATGCATCTGAAGATGCGATCCGGACCATTTGTCCAGTAGATCCCACTGAAACGTTCTTGCATGGAATCTTCCGAATGGAATTGCTTCGTAAGAAGCCACCATTTTTCCCAGGACCCTCGTGCACTGATGCACTGACACCTGGCCTGGTTTTAGGAGGTTCCTGACTAGCTCGGATAACTCCCTGGCCTTCTCCTCCGGGAGAAACACCTTTTTCTGGACTGTGTCCAGAATCATTCCTAGGAACAGTAGACGTGTCGTTGGAATCAGCTGCGATTTTGGAATATTTAGGATCCACCCGTGCTGACGTAACACCACCTGAGGTAGTGCTACTCCGACTTCTAACTGTTCCCTGGACCTTGCCCTTATCAGGAGATCGTCCAAGTAAGGGATAATTAAGATGCCTTTTCTTCGAAGAAGAATCATCATTTCGGCCATTACCTTGGTAAAGACCCGAGGTGCCGTGGACAACCCAAACGGCAGCGTCTGAAACTGATAATGACAGTTTTGTACTACAAACCTGAGGTACCCTTGGTGAGACGGGTAGATTTGGACGTGGAGATAAGCATCCTTGATGTCCAGAGACACCATATAGTCCCCTTCTTCCAGGTTTGCTATCACCGCTCTGAGTGATTCCATCTTGAATTTGAACCTCTTTATGTAAGTGTTCAGGGATTTCAGATTTAAAATTGGTCTCACCGAGCCGTCCGGCTTCGGTACCACAAACAGCGTGGAATAATACCCCTTTCCCTGTTGTAGGAGGGGTACCTTGATTATCACCTGCTGGGAATACAGCTTGTGAATGGCTTCCAAAACTGCCTCCCTGTCGGAGGGAGACTTTGGTAGAGCAGACTTCAGGAACCGGCGAGGGGGAAACGCCTCGAATTCCAGTTTGTACCCCTGCGATACCACCTGTAGAATCCAGGGGTCCACTTGCGAGTGAGCCCACTGCGCGTTGAAATTCTTGAGACGGGCCCCCACCATGTCTGAGTCTTTTTCTGCTGATGTGAAGTGACCTGGGGTAAAAAGGTGGATTTTCCAGCCGTTGCCGTGGCCACCAGGTCCGATAGACCAGCCCCAAATAACTCCTCCCCTTTATACGGCAATACTTCCATATGTCGTTTGGAATCCGCATCTCCTGACCACTGTCGCATCCATAACGCTCTTCTGGCAGAAATGGACATAGCACTTACTCTTGATGCCAGGGTGCAAATATCCCTCTGTGCATCACGCATATATAGTAATGCATCCTTCAAATGCTCTATAGTTAACAGTACATTGTCCCTATCCAGGGTATCAATATTTTCAGTCAGGGAATCCGACCACGCGACGCCAGCACTGCACATCCAGGCTGAAGCGATTGCTGGTCGCAGTATAACACCAGTATGTGTGTATATACTTTTAAGAATATTTTCCAGCCTTCTATCTGCTGGTTCTTTGAGGGTGGCCGTATCAGGAGACGGTAACGCTACTTGTTTTGATAAACGTGTGGGCGCCTTATCTACCCTAGGGGGTGTTTCCCAACGTGTCCTAACCTCTAACGGGAAAGGATATAGTGCCAATAATTTTTTAGAAATTAGCAGTTTTTTTGTCGGGGGAAACCCACGCTTTATCACACACCTCATTTAACTCATCTGACAAAGGGAAAACTATTGGTAGTTTTTTCACACCCCACATAATACCCTTCTTTGTGGTACTTGTAGTGTCAGAAATGTTCAATGCTTCCTTCATTGCCGTGATCATGTAACGTGTGGCCCTACTGGACATTACGTTTGTCTCCTCACCGTCGACACTAGACTCAGTATCTGTGTCTGGGTCTGTGTCGACCCACTGAGGTAACGGGCGTTTTAGGGCCCCTGACGGTGTCTGAGACGCCTGGACAGGCACTAATTGATTTGCCGGCTGTCTCATGTCATCAACCGTTCTTTGCAAAGTGCTGACATTATCACTTAATTCTTTAAATACGATCATCCAGTCAGGTGTCGACTCCCTAGGAGGTGACATCACTAACCCAGGCAATTGCTCCGCCTCCACATCATTTTCCTCCTCATACATGTCGACACACACGTACCGACACACAGCACACACACCGGGAATGCTCTGATAGAGGACAGGACCCCACAAGCCCTTTGGAGAGACAGAGGGAGAGTCTGCCAGCACACACCAAGCGCTATATATATATACAGGGATAACCTTATATAAGTGTTATTCCCTTATAGCTGCTGTATAGTTTTTAGCTGCCAATAGTGCCCCCCCTTCTCTTTTTTACCCTGATTCAGTAGCAAGTCTGCAGGGGAGAGTCAGGGAGCCGTCCTTCCAGCGGAGCTGTGAGGGAAAATGGCGCTTGTGTGCTGAGGAGATAGGCTCCGCCCCTTCACGACGTCCTTATCTCCCGCTTTTTCTGTAAAAAATGGCAGGGGTTAAAATACATCCATATAGCCCAAGAGCTATATGTGATGTATTCTTTTGCCAACCTAAGGTATTATCTGTTATATTGCGTCTCAGGGCGCTCCCCCCCCAGCGCCCTGCACCCTCAGTGACCGGAGTGTGAAGTGTGCTGAGAGCAATGGCGCACAGCTGCGGTGCTGTGCGCTACCTTAGTCTGAAGACAGGATCGTCTTCTGCCGCCGATTTCACCGGACCTCTTCGCTCTTCTGGCTCTGTAAGGGGGCCGGCGGCGCGGCTCCGGGACCCATCCAGGCTGAACCTGTGATCGTCCCTCTGGAGCTAATGTCCAGTAGCCTAAGAAACCCGATCCACTCTGCACGCAGGTGAGTCCGTTTCTTCTCCCCTTAGTCCCACGATGCAGTGAGCCTGTTGCCAGCAGGACTCACTGAAAATAAAAAAACCTAAAATATACTTTTATTCTAAGCAGCTCAGGAGAGCCACCTAGCCTGCACCCTTCTCGTTCGGGCACAAAAATCTAACTGAGGCTTGGAGGAGGGTCATAGGGGGAGGAGCCAGTGCACACCACCTGATCCTAAAGCTTTTATTCTTGTGCCCTGTCTCCTGCGGAGCCGCTATTCCCCATGGTCCTTACGGAGTCCCAGCATCCACTAGGACGTCAGAGAAATATAGTGAAGGAGCAGGGTCCCCAGCAGCACAGAGTATATCAGGAGATGAGTGATGTGTCAGTGAGGACAGGGTTGCATGTGACAGGGGCAGTGACATGATATGAGGGGGGGAATGGAGGCAGCAGGAAGCCACAGACTGAGAGTTATATAGTGGAAGGATCAGGGTCTCTCAGCAGCACAGAGTATATCAGGAGATGAGTGATGTGTTAGTGATGACAGGGTTGCATGTGACAGGGGCAGTGACATGATGTGAGGAGGGGAATGGAGGCAGCAGGAAGCCACAGACTAAGAGTTACAGTACATAGTAAGAGGAGCAGGGTCTCCCAGCAGCACAGAGTGTATCAGGAGTTGAATGATGTGTTAGTGACGTCAGGGCTGCATGTGAGGTTGGATACAGCAGTGACAAAAATACCTCATTATGAAATTATGTACAGACTTCCCACTTGTGGATTTTATGACTTTGATGAGAAAATCATTCTGATAACAGACAAGATTACCCTTTTGTCTGAGATTCCAATATAGAAATAATAAGAATTTACTTACCGATAATTCTATTTCTCGTAGTCCGTAGTGGATGCTGGGGACTCCGTAAGGACCATGGGGAATAGCGGCTCCGCAGGAGACTGGGCACAAAAGTAAAGCTTTAGAACCACCTGGTGTGCACTGGCTCCTCCCCCTATGACCCTCCTCCAAGCCTCAGTTAGGATACTGTGCCCGGACGAGCGTACACAATAAGGAAGGATTTTGAATCCCGGGTAAGACTCATACCAGCCACACCAATCACACCGTACAACTTATGATCTAAACCCAGTTAACAGCATGATAACAGAGGAGCCTCTAGAAAAGATGGCTCACTACAGCAATAACCCGATTTTTTTTTTTGGTAACAATAACTATGTACCAGTATTTCAGACAATCCGCACTTGGGATGGGCGCCCAGCATCCACTACGGACTACGAGAAATAGAATTATCGGTAAGTAAATTCTTATTTTCTCTAAAGTCCCTAGTAGCCGCAGGCACCACAATAGGTTGGTTCAGGTGAAACGCTGAAACCACCTTAGGGAGAAACTGAGGACAAGTCCTCAATTCCGCCCTGTCCGAATGGAAAATCAGATAAGGGCTTTTACAGGATAAAGCCGCCAATTCTGACACGCGCCTGGCCCAGGCCAGGGCCAACAGCATGACCACTTTCCATGTGAGATATTTTAACTCCACAGATTTAAGTGGTTCAAACCAAATGTGACTTTTGGAACCCAAAAACTACATTGAGATCTCAAGGTGCCACTGGAGGCACAAAAGGAGGCTGTATATGCAGTACCCCTTTTACAACGTCTGAACTTCAGGGACTGAAGCTAGATCTTTTTTGGAAGAAAATTGACAGGGCCGAAATTTGAACCTTAATGGACCCCAATTTCAGGCCCATAGACACTCCTGTTTGCAGGAAATGTAGGAATCGACCCAGTTGAATTTCCTCCGTCGGGCCTTACTGGCCTCGCACCACGCAACATATTTTCGCCAAATGCGGTGATAATGTTTTGGGGTTACATCCTTCCTGGCTTTGATCAGGATAGGGATGACTTCATCCGGAATGCCTTTTTTCCTTCAGGATCCGGCGTTCAACCGCCCTGCCGTCAAACGCAGCCGCGGTAAGTCTTGGAACAGACAGGGTCCTTGCTGGAGCAGGTCCCTTCTTAGAGGTAGAGGCCACGGATCCTCCGTGAGCATCTCTTGAAGTTCCGGTTACCAAGTCCTTCTTGGCCAATCCGGAGCCACGAATATAGTGCTTACTCCTCTCCATCTTATCAATCTCAGTACCTTGGGTATGAGAGGCAGATGAGGGAACACATACACTGGACTGGTACACCCACGGTGTTACCAGAGCGTCTACAGCTATTGCCTGAGGGTTCCTTGACCTGGCGCAATACCTGTCGAGTTTTTCCCAACGGTTTATAATCATGTGGAAGACTTCTGGGTGAAGTCCCCACTCTCCCGGGTGGAGGTCGTTGTCCACTCCCGGAATTGCTGACAGTGCTATCACATGATTTTCCGCCCAGCGAAGAATCCTTGCAGCTTCTGCCATTGCCCTCCTGCTTCTTGTGCCACCCTGTCTGTTTACGTGGGTGACTTCCGTGATGTTGTCCGACTGGATCAACACCGGCTGACCTTGAAGCAGAGGTCTTGCTAAGCTTAGAGCATTGTAAATGGCCCTTAGCTTCAGGATATTTATGTGAAGTGATGTCTCCAGGCTTGACCATAAGCCCTGGAAATTCCTTCCCTGTGTGACTGCTCCCCAGCCTCGCAGGCTGGCATCAGTGGTCACCAGGACCCAGTCCTGAATGCCGAATCTGCGGCCCTCTAGAAGATGAGCACTCTGCAACCAACACAGGAGGGACACCCTTGTTCTTGGTGACAGGGTTATCCGCTGATTCATCTGAAGATGCGACCCGGACCATTTGTCCAGCAGGTCCCACTGGAAAGTTCTTGCGTGGAATCTGCCGAATGGGATTGCTTCGTAGGAAGCCACCATTTTACCCAGAACCCTTGTGCATTGATGCACTGAGACTTGGCTCGGTTTTAGGAGGTTCCTGACTAGCTCGGATAACTCCCTGGCTTTCTTCTCCGGGAGAAACACCTTTTTCTGGACTGTGTCCAGGATCATCCCTAGGAACAGAAGACGAGTCGTCGGAACCAGCTGCGATTTTGGAATATTGAGAATCCAATCGTGCTGCTGCAACACTTACCTGAGATAGTGCTACACCGACCTCCAACTGTTCCCTGGATCTTACCCTTATCAGGGAATCGTCCAAGTAAGGGATAACTAAAATTCCCTTCCTTCGAAGGAATATCATCATTTCGGCCATTACCTTGGTAAAGACCCGGGGTGCCGTGGACCATCCATACGGCAGCGTCTGAACTGATAGTGACAGTTCTGTACCATAAACCTGAGGTACCCTTGGTGAGAAGGGTAAATTTGGACATGAAGGTAAGCATCCTCGATGTCCCGAGACATCATGTAGTCCCCTTCTTCCAGGTTCGCAATCACTGCTCTGAGTGACTCAATCTTGAATTTGAACCTCTGTATGTAAGTGTTCAAAGATTTTAGATTTAGAATCGGTCTCACCGAGCCGTCCGGCTTCGGTACCACAACAGTGTGGAATAATACCCCGTTCCCTGTTGCAGGAGGGGTACCTTGATTATCACCTGCTGGGAATACAGCTTGTGAATGGCTTCCAAAACTGTCTCCCTGTCAGAAGGAGACATCGGTAAAGCCGACTTTAGGAAACGGCGAGGGGGAGACGTCTCGAATTCCAATTTGTACCCCTGAGATATCACCTGAAGGATCCAGGGGTCTACTTGCGAGTGAGCCCACTGCGCGCTGAAATTCATTGAGACGGGCCCCCCACCGTGCCTGATTCTGCTTGTAAAGCCCCAGCGTCATACTGAGGGCTTGGCAGAGGCGGGAGAGGGTTTCTGTTCCTGGGAACTGGCTGGTTTCTGCAGCCTTTTTCCTCTCCCTCTGTCACGGGGCAGAAATAAGGAACCTTTTGCCCGCTTGTCCACGAAAAGACTGCGCCTGATAATACGGCGTCTTCTCATGTTGAGAGGCGACCTGGGGTACAAACGTGGATTTCCCAGCTGTTGCCGTGGCCACCAGGTCTGAAAGACCGACCCCAAATAACTCCTCCCTTTAATAAGGCAATACTTCCAAATGCCGTTTGGAATACGCATCACCTGACCACTGACGTGTCCATAACCTTCTACTGGTAGAAATGGACAACGCACTTAGACTTGATGCCAGTCGGCAAATATTCCGCTGTGCATCACGCATATATAGAAATGCATCTTTTAAATGCTCTATAGGCAAAAATATACTGTCCCTATCTAGGGTATCAATATTTTTAGTCAGGGAATCCGACCACGCCAACCCAGCACTGCCCATCCAGGCTGAGGCGATTGCTGGTCGCAGTATAACACCAGTATGTGTGTAAATACATTTTAGGATACCCTCCTGCTTTCTATCAGCAGGATCCTTAAGGGCGGCCATCTCAGGAGAGGGTAGAGCCCTTACAAGCGTGTGAGCGCTTTATCCACCCTAGGGGGTGTTTCCCAACGCACCCTAACCTCTGGCGGGAAAGGATATAATGCCAATAACATTTTAGAAATTATCAGTTGTTATCAGGGGAAAACCACGCATCATCACACACCTCATTTAATTTCTCAGATTCAGGAAAACTACAGGTAGTTTTTCCTCACCGAACATAATACCCCTTTTTGGTGGTACTCGTATTATCAGAAATGTGTAAAACATTTTTCATTGCCTCAATCATGTAACGTGTGGCCCTACTGGAAGTCACATTTGTCTCTTCACCGTCGACACTGGAGTCAGTATCCGTGTCGGCGTCTATATCTGCCATCTGAGGTAACGGGCGCTTTAGAGCCCCTGACGGCCTATGAGACGTCTGGACAGGCCAAAGCTGAGTAGCCGGCTGTCTCATGTCAACCACTGTCTTTTATACAGAGCTGACACTGTCACGTAATTCCTTCCAACAGTTCATCCACTCAGGTGTCGACCCCCTAGGGGGTGACATCACTATTACAGGCAATCTGCTCCGTCTCCACATTTCTCCTCATACATGTCGACACAAACGTACCGACATACAGCACACACACAGGGAATGCTCTGATAGAGGACAGGACCCCACTAGCCCTTTGGGGAGACAGAGGGAGAGTTTGCCAGCACACACCAGAGCGCTATATATATATATATATATACAGGGATAACCTTATATAAGTGTTTTTCCCCCTATAGCTGCTGTATCTTTAATACTGCGCGTAATTAGTGCCCCCCCTCTCTTTTTTAACCCTTTCTGTAGTGTAGTGACTGCAGGGGAGAGACAGGGAGCTTCCCTCCAACGGAGCTGTGAGGGAAAATGGCGCCAGTGTGCTGAGGAGATAGGCTCCGCCCCCTTATCGGCGGCCTTATCTCCCGTTTTTCTATGTATTCTGGCAGGGGTTAAATGCATCCATATAGCCCAGGAGCTATATGTGACGCATTTTTTGCCATCCAAGGTGTTTTTTATTGCGTCTCAGGGCGCCCCCCCCCCCCAGCGCCCTGCACCCTCAGTGACCGGAGTGTGAAGTGTGCTGAGAGCAATGGCGCACAGCTGCAGTGCTGTGCGCTACCTTGTTGAAGACAGGACGTCTGCTGCCGCCGATTTTCCGGACCTCTTCTGCCTTCTGGCTCTGTAAGGGGGCCGGCGGCGCGGCTCTGGGACCCATCCAGGCTGGGCCTGTGATCGTCCCTCTGGAGCTAATGTCCAGTAGCCTAAGAAGCCCAATCCACTCTGCACGCAGGTGAGTTCGCTTCTTCCCTTAGTCCCTCGATGCAGTGAGCCTGTTGCCAGCAGGTCTCACTGAAAATAAAAAACCTAAAACTAAACTTTTCACTAAGCAGCTCAGGAGAGCGTGCACCCCTGAGTGTGCACCCTTCTAGAACCACCTTCTAGAACCCTTCTCGTTTGGGCACAAAATCTTAACTGAGGCTTGGAGGAGGGTCATAGGGGGAGGAGCCAGTGCACACCAGGTGGTTCTAAAGCTTTACTTTTGTGCCCAGTCTCCTGCGGAGCCGCTATTCCCCATGGTCCTTACGGAGTCCCCAGCATCCACTTAGGACGTTAGAGAAACAGTATTGCATGAAGATAAATGTATCCGATATATCCTGTACATAAATCTACCAAGTAAAATCAGGGTTTCTGCTAGAGTATAAATGTAAGGCTTCATATACAGAAGGGATCGGTATGGGATGCTGTCAGTATACCGACATCGGCATCCTGTACGCCAGAATGCCGGCAGGGGGGAGAGCGCAACGAAGCCCCTTGCGGGCTCGGTGGTGAGCTTCACTTGCTATAGGTTCTATTCTCCATCTATGGGTGTTGTGGACACCCACAGAGGGGGAATCACCTACTTCGCTGGCGGCGGTATATTACCCGTCGGGATCCCGGTGTCGATATTGAGACAGCCGGGATCCCAACAGGCAGTATTTTCACCGCATACCATACAGAAAGCGTGGAACCACACAACATGCTGATAATAATATGTGCCTGTATAGTGATAATAATTCAGAGCTCTTTACCATACAGTCTACTTCCCCACACATCTATTGCTGTCACCCTCACCATTTCCATCCGGGTCAGCTTTTACAGCAGTGTACATCTCCCGAATATTCTCCGGTGTCATCCACCTGCCGTTCCCAAGCCGGGAATGGGTTAACACCTGTAAATGAGCAAATAATGTAAAATAAAATGATATAAAAATAAAAAATGAGAAAGGAGGTTGCCCTTCACCCTATGGGCCTAATTCAGGGTTCATCGCAAAAGCAAAGTCTTTCTCTAATGGGCAAAACCATGTGCACTGCAGGTGGGGCAGATGTAACGTGCAGAGAGAGTTAGATTTGGCTGGGTTATATTGTTTCTGTGCAGGGTAAATACTGGCTGCTTTATTTTTACACTGCAATTTAGATTTCAGTGCTAACACACCCCACCCAAATCTAACTCTCTCTGCACATGTTACATCTGCCACACCTGCAGTGCAGTATGGTTCTGCCCATTACAAAAAGTTTTGCTGTTGCGATCAACCCTGAATTAGGCCTTTTGTTCTGAATATCTGGGTGAAAATGCAGATTTATGCTTCAAACAATGCATTCTACAAAGACTGGCGTTGCAAAGTTGCAGGCTAATCATTACTGCTCTAACGGGGTGATTCAGACCTGATCAATTTAGCTACGATCACTTTCCCAGACATGCGGGGGGGACGTCCAGCACAGCAAGTCCGCCAGCATGTCTGGCGCTGCCCTGCCGCACAGGTACAAAAACATTGCACGGTGGCGATGCTTTTGTACCTGAAGATTAGCTCTCTCCAAGCGCAGCTCCTGCGCGCTGGCAGGGAGCTACCCGTCGTTCTGCGGGTCACATCGGCTGTGTGTAACGTCACGCAGCCGCTGCGGCCCACCCCAGCACACGGTCCGGGCACGCCTGCGTTGCCCGGACCGCGCCCCCAAAACAGCGGCCCAACGCCGCCAGCCAGCCCCGCGGACGCCTCTGCCTGTCAATCAGGAAGAGGCGATCGCTGGGCCGAGATGCCGATCGCATCTCTGGCACGCGTTGGCGCACTGCGGTACCTGTGCATGCGCAGTTCAGACCTGAATGCCCGCTGTGCGACAAAGCACAGCAGCGATCAGCTCTGAATTAGCCCGAGACCAATATATATTTTCATAAGTGGCTTTGATAAACGGCGATCCGTGATACAACAATAGATATTACGGCCACAGACTGTGTAGCGGGCAGTTTTTTTGCGTCTTGTGTTCTACCCACCTCTACTCACCTCTTTTACCTGCAGTTGTCCGTCTTGATTGTGGTCCAGCAGGTTAAAGATGTCAGCCTTACTGATCTCTAGGTTCTCCATGGCTTCCTTGTAGCCGTCGATGGGCAAAATCTGACTGGCCTGTAGTCCTTTTAGCTGGGCCAAGTGGATGAGGAGCTTGCACTCTTCTCCTGTCAGAAAGTTAGGAATCTCTAGAGGGAAAGACCCGAGAAGGTGACAGTCAACCAGCAGATGTTAATAATAAACTGAAATGAGATGGACAAATCTTTCTTAACCCATGTAACTAAAGATATAGGGGTACATTTACTAAGGTGGCAGTTTTTTTTAGAACTGATGTTGCTCATAGCAACCAGATTCTACTTAACATTTATCTAGCTGCTTCTAGAAGATATTATAATCTGAGTTGTTGCTATAGGCAATATCACTAGTTCTTGAAAAAAACTTTTTAAACTTCTCCATGAACAACACTAGTAATTCCAGCACATAGAACAGTATGCAAATGTTTATTGTTGCTAGAGGTAACAGTACGCAGATAAAAAGACAAGGCACACAGGAGGTCATTCCGAGTTGATCGCTCGCTAGCTGTTTTTAGCAGCCGTGCAAACGCTAAGCCGCCTCCCACTGGGAGTGTATCTTAGCAGAAGTGCGAACGAAAGGATCGCAGAGCGGCTACAAAAACAAAATTGTGTCGTTTTAGAGTAGCTCCAGATCTACTCAGTGCTTGCGATCACTTCAGAGTGTTTAGTTCCGGATTTGACGTCACAAACACGCCCTGTGTTCTCCCAGCCACGCCTGCATTTTTCCTGGCACGCCTGCGTTTTTTCGAACACTCCCTGAAAACGTTTAGTTGACACCCAGAAACACCCACTTCATGTCAATTACTTTGCGGCGGCCATTGCGACTGAAAAGCCTCGCTAGACCTTGTTTAAAAATACATTGGCCGTTGTGAAAGTACGTCGCGCGTGCGCATTGCGCCGCATACGCATAAGTGCTGTTTTTTGGAATCATTGCTGCGCAGCGAACAATTTCAGCTAGCGATCAACTCGGAATGACCACCACAGAGCGTTACCTTTTAATGGAAACATTATCTTCACAAATGTCTAAAGTTACAGTAAAAACGACAACAACCTATAAAAGTACGAGAGCTAAAGTAACCACTAAATTTGCATCTAAGATATCTAAAAATAAAAATGTGCCGATTTGGTAAGTACTATTACTTCCATAACACAGTTTTTGTGACTTTTGTCAAAGTTTCAAACTTTTTTAAATGTGCAGACGGAGCTTTTTGTTTTCTTTTCCCTAAAACGAGCTGCTACACCAAGGCCGTTCAGATTAATCCCCAGGTAAATACGTCGAACTGTAAATGGATGTTAAGCAGGACACATTGTTTTAAAAGGAAAACATTTAAGGAAAACAGTGTCAAGTCATTGATTTGCTTGAGAATTCCAGAGGCCAGATAAACAGGGCTTACTTATCCCCCGTCAGTAAATGATTACTTCAGCCTCACTAAAAAAAAAGTCATACGTAGAATCTGACGTCATAGTTAATGACCACAAGTCGGAGAAAGGGGGAGGGGCTGGGTTGACAAATGGCTTCCAGCGGAGATCCAATCATAAGTACGATAATGGGCCAAGATAATACTATGTACAACCTCCTCGCCTGCCCTCATTACAACACCTGCTGGTTTAAGCAGGCCCCCTGCAAGACTAAACAATCAGGCCTATTGGCAAACACCAACTGAGGTATTGTCTTGTCCAGTGGTGCTGGACCTTAATGAGAAAGGATTAGCAGGAAAGTGGCTCTAGCACTATAAAAAACCCATTAGCCAAACCTAAGAGAATCTCAGTTGTGCTTAGGAGGAAGAGACAATGAGTGCCCAGCAACCCCAACGCCTGGGACCCCGGAGATCTGTGTGGCTGCTACTCTTCTTGGTGTCTTTCTTGACTTGTGGTTCTCGAGCAATGTACGTGGACTTTGTGAGCAGTTCCTCTAGATGCATGGCCATTCCAAGGCATATGCCTCTCTGCCATGGCATTGGATATTCTGAGATGAGAATCCCCAACTTGCTGGGGCATGAGACGATGGCAGAGGTGATCCAGCAGTCCTCCAGTTGGCTGCCTCTGCTTGCGCGAGAGTGCCACCCGGATGCCAGGATATTCCTGTGCTCGTTGTTCGCACCGATTTGCTTGGAAGGGTAAGCTACCCTAAACATATTCCCCTGCTAACACATATGGGGGAGACTTATCAAAGCTTGGAGAGAGAGATAAAGTAACAACCAATCAACTCCTAACTGCCATATTACAGGCTGTTTGAAAATGGACAGCTGGGAGCTGATTGGTTGGTACCTTATCTCTCTCCGTTTTCTCTCTCTCTCTCCAAGTTTTGCTAAATCTTCCCTTGAAAGTCTTTTTGTTTTCTGTTGCCTGAAAGCTATTGGCTACTGCTTCTAAAGCTGGAACTGGATAAATTGGTCATTAATACCGAACTGTAACCTCAGGGGAGACATCATTATATATAGTACAAGGAAATATCACCCTTACGTGCGTCATTTCCACAGCAATTACCAGCCATGTTTTCCCATTAGTGGGTTTATTGTACGGATGTCTCTTTGAATTACACATGGCTGACCGTCACGTGCGTCACTCGGTGTCTTTGGTCAGCACGTAGTCTCCTGTCCTTTGTTTTATTGAAATATAGAAGTTGACAACAGAATTAGGGCAACCTACCTACTCACCGTCACATCCCAGCAGTAGCTGGTTACAGATTATTACAGCCAGTACCTGCAGACACGCCTGGACACAGACGGACGGACACGGACACACACACACACACACACACACACACACACACACACACACGTGTCTTTAAACTGCTTAGCAGAAAATAATGTACACAGTTGTAAGCAGACTGGTAACAAGTCTCTTAGAGGAAAAGAACAGTACACCTTCAGTAGGGAGAAAATGCTGCTATGGTAGGACATGACAAGGATTTAAATCCTTTATTTCTTCCCGGAATCCACTACCAGAACAATTTATTTAAATCCATTTTAATATCCCAGCATGTTTTATTTCAGCTGGCTCACTACAGCGTTATACCACCGTGACCGGACCTTAGGGGAAGAAGACGGGGTACTTTGTGGATTATAATGGAGGGTCACGCTCAGGTGGTTAGTTAGGACTGACAAGGAGATTTTCATAGTAAATAAATGCTCATTTCTTTAGTGACAGGATCATAAAGCCGTGTCGCAGCCTGTGTGAGGCGGTGAGGAACAGCTGCGCCCCTATCATGGCGTGCTACGGTTACCCGTGGCCGGAGATACTGAAATGTGACCACTTCCCTATGGATCACGGGATGTGCATCTCACGGATTACTAACGGCACAAGCGCCAATCGCAGAAGTAAGTAACTGAGTTACCCGACATATAGAGATGGATGTATGTATGTATGTATGGATGGATGTATGGATGGATGGATGTATGTATGTATGTATGTATGTATGGATGTATGTATGCATGTGTCATCTGTGCTACTATTTTGAACCAGGTGTGGTATGTTCGATAGACAAGACTTAGGTCGACCACTATTGGTCGACAGTAAGTAGGTCGCCATGGTTTCTAGGTTGACATGTACTAGGTCGACATGAAAAAAGGACAACATGGTTTGTTTGTTTTTTGAGGTGGGGGCATCGTTTACTTCGTAGAGTGACCGGGAACCCCAATTAGTGCACCGTGTCCCCTCGCATGGCTCGCTTTGCTCGCCATGCTTCAGGCAAGGAACCTCGCTCAGCTAGCGCTGTGCTCAGCACAGGTTACTGTTCCCAATTGTAGTCCACGTGGATCGTAAAGTATGAAAAAGTTTAAAAAAATGGGGGGGAAAAAAAAAGTGAAAACCTCATGTCAACCTTTTGTCATATCGACCTACTTACTGTCGACCAATAGTGGTCGACCTAGAGACCGGATCCCTTTTGAACCAAGCACCTGTTTTGGAGAGAGAGAGAGAGAGAGAGAGAGAGAGAGAGAGAGAGAGAGAGAGAGAGAGAGAGAGAGAGAATATATATATATATATATATATATATATATATATATATATATATATATATATATATATATATATATATATATAGCCAGAATACTACAGCTCCTGTCCTTTGTTACAGCAGTGCCCCGAGCCAGCTGCAGGGACTGTGAACTGGACGAGGCCAGCTCTGCCAAGGAGATCCTGGATACTTTCTGCGCTAATGATTTCAGTAAGTACTCGGCCTGGCACACCTCGCCACTCACAGCTGTCTACGGGAAGAATTACCACTTATCGGGCTTATGTAACGTTAAAGGGGAAGGGCGGCTTATTGGGGAGTAAATACAGAATTGTGTAACTAAAGACGGAATCATCTGAAAGCAATATAGATATTTAGAACATTTGGACATTTTGGTGGTGATTGTCAGAGGGGGGAGATGTATCAAGCCTTACAATGTATGGAGAAGTTGCACATTGTGACCAATCTAGCTAGCATTTAGCAAGTACACTCGATAAAATGATAGGAAGTAGCTGATTGGTTGCTAGGGGCAACTTCTTGTCCACTCTTTAGAACAGGGGTGGGGAACCTTTTTTCTACCAAGGGCCATTTGAATATTTATAAAATCCTTCGGGGGCCATACAAAAATTCTCAACTTAAAACATTACCCTGCCCCCCAGTAGGTCTGCCCCTTAGAGGTACTGTGTGCGCGCACAAAAAAAATGGGACGTGATCCATATATGCTCCACAATTGCCCCCACAGTGCCAGATCCACAAATGCCCCCACAGTGCCAGATCCACAAATGCCCCCACAGTGCCAGGTATACAAAAGCCCCCACAGTGCCAGATCCACAAATGCCTCCACAGTACCCCCCCCCCCCCCCCACACACACTGTGCTGCTCACCGCTGCTCCATCCGGCGGCGTGTCCCGGGTGTTAGGACAGCGTGGCTATGTCGGGCGGCGGTGGCGTGTAAGACCTCAAACCAGCCACAGGTTCGTGAGCCAATCAGAGCTCACGGACCGGCAGCGGCGGCTCCTGATTGGCTCACGAACTGGCGGTTGGTTTGAGATCTTACCTGCCGCCGGACATAGTAGCTGCGCTCTTCTCCATGCCCTGACAGCGGAGACACGCCGCCGGACTGAGCGGCGGCGTGTCTCACTGACCCAAGCGGGTGGGCCGGAAAAAACAAACGGCTTTGCGGATCTTATACGGCCCGCGGGCCGGAGGTTCCCCACCCCTGCTTTAGAAGGTTCCATTGCTCTCCATTAGAGAATCTATCAGGAACACAATGTAGTCGGGCCCATGGGGCATGAGACCAGCTTGCAGGGTGCAATCTTTTTGTAGCCCTGCCCTTAGCCATGAAAAGCACGTTCTTAATGTATTTTTAAATGATATGCACACCCTTAGAATGCAGCAGCAAACCTCCCCCTACCAGCTAGCAGAGTGTCCGTGTGTTCCCTGAGATGCCAGCTCCACTACCTCCTCTGTAACAGGTCACGCTGCAGGTCGCAGAGGGTGTTTCCTCCCAACATGGCAGATTGATCAGTTACAGAGGTACCAGGTATGTATCTCGGATGTCAGACCTAGCTAGTTGGGGAAGGGCCTGTGTAATTCATTATTTAAAATAGGTGGACAGTTCCCGTAACAGCACTGCCGGTAATTAGTCATTTTCTCATCCAGTCTCAGGTGCAATGTAGGACATTTATAGAGACTAGCATTAGGGAAAAGGGACACTGAGGCGGGATTTCAATAGTTTTTTTTGGGTGCCTGACAGAGGAATTCAATTGTTCTGCCAAATCGGGTGCGAGTGCCAGTGATTTCTGCTCTCACCCTTCTGAGGTGGCGAGCAGAAATCCACAAACGTAGTGTGCCCAGCACTTTAGACGAGAATTTGGACATGACATACACATAAAGAACTACTGTAACAATTGAATAACGCCCCGTCTAAAGTGATGAGAGATCGGGTGCAAGAGTGGGTGAAAGAAAATAACTGAATTGCCACCTAAATAGGGATGGCCATCAATGGTTAATAGCCATCGATGGAGATGGCTCTCCACTATCGATGGTAGAGAAGGTGGCAATTTTCTTCTTCTTGAAGGGACCGGGGAGTGGAGTTTAGCTGTGCTACTGGTGCCGCTCAGACCAACCCCCTTCTATATTTGGCCCGCTAAGCCCTATTCAGTCCTGCAATGGACCAATGGGGACCCCCTTTGCTGGCCATCTCTAACATCAACAAATTCTTAAAATCAGAACCGTCCCTGACCAATATGGTGCCCTAGGCAAGATTTTAGCTGGTGCCCCAAGTTCACATGAATATGCCCCAAATTTAAGCCCCCATATCCTCACTGGTGGCTGTACCGACGTGGTCATGATGCAGGGAGAGGCCCCGTGGTCTGCTGGCAGCTCCTACATCCTTCTCATTACTGGCACATTGTAGTGGAGGCACACGCAAAGGCACCGCCAGCAAACGTGACCTCTCCCAGCAGTGGCAAGACTATCGGTGCTTTTTTTGGCATTGTAACTGCAGCGAAAATGCTGAGAGATCAGGTCTGCCATTGAGCTTGGCGCTGACCTGGAGCTATGGCGCCCTAAGCATTTGCCTATATGGCCTATGCCTAGGGACGACTCCGCTTAAAATTCTGCACCTACAAAAACCCTTCGTTATTAGCGCGACTCTAGGGTTCTTCACGTTTCCTTATTAAGCTTTTACCTTAAACAGAAAGGAGCAAAGGATAGCATTTACATTCCGCTACTGTTAGTATACACAGTACAGTACTGCTGACTGTGAGAGAGGTCAGTATTAACACATATAAGGTATACACAGTTATATACACATCTCAGTAACACATAAAATGAGGCTGAGGCATCCTGTGGAGCCAGGCAGTCAATGTGCCTAAATAGGCCACAGCTGGAACCTATCTTTTAGGAGCCATTTTTATAGATGTCATCAGCTTCTGGCTTTTAGCTTGTTTCTCTAAGCCTGGGCTATGATAAGTTGTTAAAGGCCTGTTCTACTTCAATAACAAACCAGGGGTCATCCGTCATTCTATAAATAATCACCAAAGACCAGGATATCTGGGTCACTTTCTTTTAGATTAGCTCTGAGTATTTGCCTGGCATGTCCCAGTAATGATTGAAAGCAAATAAAGACACACAACACAATGAGTGTCCGATGCTCTTTTTTTTTTAAAACACCAAGTACCCCCCAGCATTCTAAATAATGAAACACTCCGGGTAAGGCTGTTTCTCGTCACATCTGAGTGTGGCAAGCTGACAGCAGAACCACTTTGGTGCGACAAGGGGAACGGCACACTCCTGCAAACCATGATACCCGACTAATTATTATTTTTAGGATTTTTTTTAATACAAGCATCAAACAGCATTTAAAAATCTTTAAGAACTCATTAAACACTCAAAATGATTATATGTATGCAAGGACTGAATTTGTTGCATCTTGCTTTTCCGGGGGGGGGGGGTAATGGCCCTCATTCAGAGTTGATCGCTCGCTAGCTACTTTTAGCAGCCGTGCAAACACATAGCCGCCGCCCACGGGGGAGTGTATTTCCACATTGCAAGTGTGCGGATGCGTGTGCAGCCGAGCGGGATGAAAAAGTTTTTTGCAGTTTCTGAGTATCTCTGGACTTGCTCAGCCCTTGCGATCACTTCAGTCTTTTTGGTCCCGGAACAGACGTCAGACACCCGCCCTGCAAACGCTTGGACACGCCTGCGTTTTTCCAAACACTCCCTGAAAACGATCAGTTGCCACCCACAAACGCCCTCTTCCTGTTGTGAATCTCCTTGCGATCGGCTGTGCGAATGGATTCTTCGTTAAATCCATCGCTCAGCAGCGATCCGCTTTGTAGAAGTACGACGTGCCTGTGCATTGCGGTTCATACGCATGCGCAGTAGTTACCTGGACGCTGCGCTGCGAAAAGCGGCAGCGAGCAATCAACTTGGAATGACCCCTAATGTCAATTTATTTAATGGAGGAGGGATTGTTCACAAACTTTCAATAGCCATATTTTGACGCAAAATACTTTAAAAAACAAACCTGTACTTAACATTTTGATGCTATCATGTTTGAGAGACGCTTTTGGTCACAAGTTACAGCACATTTTTCATCATGAATTGCGCAGTGGGTGGCACCGTTTTATCACAGAATACAGGTGATTTTATTATAAGTGGGTGATCTTATGTTACATCTCGCTCACACTATTAAACATACCAATAATCAACATTGTAAGATCATAACTTACGTTGTACCAAGCATAACAAAAACTAAGTAAGTATGTAAGAGCCTGTGGATTAAACGTAGCTCCCTTGGAAATTGTTTTTGATAAAACAATTGCACTACCCTGGTCTCTGACATGTTTAGATCCTTCGTTAACAGGCACTTAGCCATTCTGGTTTCTTTCACATTACTTGACGCATCTACAATCTGAAGAGCAGGTGAACTGATCTCAAAACATTTCGGAGATGTTTAAAATGAACTTTTTTTTAAAAGTGTTTGCTTAAATTAGCTCCATAAAAGGTATGGCGAGCTGGGGATTCACTTGCGTGGGACAGACGCGAGAAGCAAAAGCATGAAAATAGCTAGGAGAAATATTTATCATATAATAGATAGACGTTTCAAGTAGCTTGACAAAGGGCATATAGCTGCCCGAAACGTTACTGCATTATATATTCTGTTTGCCTATATGAGCACTTTTGATGTTCAGAATCAGATCCTGGAGTAATGTTTGCTTCACGTGAACCGATACACATATCACACACACAGATTACATACATATATATATATATATATATATATATATATATATATATATATATATATATATATATATATATATATAAAATGTTTTTATAGATCAGTGCGCTTATTCACCATTCGGAATTCCCCTCTAAGGGTCAGTAAATAACAGTCTTACAAGAATGTCTTAGAACGTCACAGTCCTCAGTGGACTCATCAAGACCCTACTAGGTCTAATGGGCACACTCCAAAATTCCTGGCGGCAGCTCAGTTCTTCAGAAAATGACGTTGGGTATATTCAGTCATGGAATTTCTACGAGAGTAGGGGAGAAGAACAAGCGCCTTATGGTGCAGTAATTTAGTCAATAATGTATTGCAGACACGAAAAATGGAAAATTCCGTACCGGATATAAGCTTGTGTCAGGGCCTATCAATTTCTTGTCCAATAGATGCTCTCCACCTATATATCAGGAGACATAGATCATCGCCGTATAGTGTAGTATCTTAGTACATCCACTGGGGATCCCTCCCCTATAAATCATGCGTACCACAAAAAAGCTTTAACCATACGTATCGGATAAGCCTCTATCCAATTGAACCAAGCCGGTCCCGTATAAAGCAGTCAGTCGGTCTCAACGCGTTTCACCCTTCAGGCTTCCTCCTGAGGAAGCCTGAAGAGCGAAATGCATTGAGACTGACTGCCTGACCTACCTACCTGTCTACATACCTACTACCTGTATCATTAAGCTAAGCCTTTTTTATGTTTATTTTTATTTATGTATATTAAAATTACTTTTATCTTCTGATACAAGGTAGACTGATAGTGCTTTATACGGGACCGGCTTGGTTCAATTATATATACACACACATACGTCCATACATATGTACACACACACAGTGGTGGACAAAACTGCAGACACTTTTTGAAATTTGCATGTTTTTCAACTTTGGATGCTTAAAAAAACTGTTTCACTTCACGCAGTGCAATGATTCATATTTCAAATGAAAGGAAATTTAATGCAGAATTCAACACACATATATAGATTGTGTTTCCTGATAGCGTAAACAAAACTTCCGTACTCCTGATGTTGTCACATTCCCACCAACTTCTCTTGCAATTGCTGCATACGTAAGACCACAATCCTGGATTTCTTCCTGGGTGACCAGTCACCACTTTGCCTGGACGACATTGTAGTATTTATTTTTTACACTGTCAATAGCACTAAACAATACACACAAACATCCAACCAACCAACCAACCGTAATTGCCTTCTTTGTCTGACTGAAAGTAGCGTAACTTCCCTTGTAATGCAAATATTTTACCTCTGTTAATCGTGTTGAATTCAGCATTAAATTTCCTTACATTTGATATATGAATCAATGCACTGCATGAAGTGTAACAGTTTTTATAAGCATTCGAAGTTGAAAAACATAAAAATTTCAAAAAGTGTCCACCATATTGGCCACGTGTGTGTATATGTATGTATATATATATATATATATATATATATATATATATATATATATATATATATATTTATTATATATGTATTTATTCTCGCCTGGAGGAAAAAAAAACCAATAACTAACCAGTTTTCATAAAAATACATGGATTGGGGAACTCGCATAAAAAAAAAAAAATGGGCCGCAATTGAATTGCGAGATTCCACCATTGGCCAATAAATTGTGGTGAAGTCCAGTTTATTTCGCAGGAGACTTTACCACATTAAACTGAATTCCCCCCCACATTCTGTTCTACAAGAAAGTTACAAGCCACAGAAACAAGTTTAGCATATAAACAGAGAAGTCTGGAACAGGCTGTTTATCTAGGTCAGGCTTTTCCAATCTGTAATTCTCCAGATTCTGTAGAACTACAAGTGCAAGCATGCCCACTGCTAGCTAGCATGGTCCTTGTAGAGCCACGGATCACCTAATCCTGAATGACAGCCATGGAAGCCTACAGGACACGCCAGTTGCACGAGTGGATACCGTACTGACCATATAATGGGTTAGTGCTGGCTGGCCTTAGGACTGTACATAAAGGCAGTACAAGGAATACAGTAGTAACTGTGCTTTTATTTTATTTCTGTAGTTGCCAAGGTTCGGATCACAAAGAAAAACACGACGTCATCTTCCGTTTCGGACTTTGACATGGATTCCAAGGTGGATGTCTTAAAACACGGCCCGCTGCCCAAGCTGGACATCTTCCCCCGGCTTCAGCAGTGGCTGGACTTGGACGCCACGTGTGTGCAGAACATCATGCGTGGCACCCGCACTGGCACTTACGTCATTAGCGGAGACGTGCGAGAAGACAAGATGGTGGTGAATAATGCCTATGCCTGGCAGAAAAGGAACAAGAACCTGCACTTTGCTGTGAAGAAATGGAAGCATTACAGATGCAGATCATAGATTCCCCCAGATCTCCGGTCTATGGAACAGAAAGAACCATCTAAGCCTGCATTAGGGCCTCTAGGAAGACTGTATATAGTACTGTATATATGGGGGATGACTTACTGTAATAGGATAGCAAGCCATATATGACTGTTAGAAAATCTTGAGAACTGTCCACTACTCAGGTTGGCCTATAGAGGGCGCAGTTAGCACAGCCGGACAGTGACCACATGTACTGTAGGATCCGATGCCATCATTATCCAGTTAGATTTACCAACAGCCCAGGAACAGAATATCAGCCGGATATATTATTGACATGTTGCAATTTGCGGCAAAGTAGTCTTAAAACCACCTAATTGGCTAGTAAAATGCGTGCCACATTGGAAATGTCATTGTCCGGTCACACAACGTATTTTCAGTTTTACAACACTGGATACATTTGCAATTACACTACGCACACACCCAACTTATGAATGATCGCTTCATGCATACAACGGTTACTAGATCTGAGAGGCGAGGTGGGTGTGGCCGCCTCTACATGCGCCGTTGTGCTAACCTGCGCTAATATTCGGCTTTCTGTGGTTAAAACAAATCTATTATCAAACCTATTGCTTGCCAAACTATATTGTACCAAAGAATTATATTTAAGGCACGTTACAAAAAAAAAACTAAAAAATGCATTATTTTAATATTTTATTTTGCATCGTCTCCACTTATTTACTTTTTGCTAATTAGTGTCTTATACAATAACGACCTACATTGACAGGAAAAGCCAAGGTGCGCAAAATACTATGCTCGGAGACGTATAAAGAACCGACCAATCAGCTCCTAGAAGTCATGTTACACAGTGGTAAACGCAGGATTTTTATGGGAGGGGAGGAGGGGGTTCCCATGTGTGCTCGTACGTATATTATACACACACACATTGATACATATACAGATGTAGACAGGCTCATCCATCCTGTGATGTGTACGCGTCACAGCATGAGGGCGCGACTAGTGTGCCCGCGGACGGTCGGATGGCGTGCAGCGACTAGCCGCAACCTGGTGTATAATGCAGCTTGTCGCTATGCATCGCTGCAACAATGAACGTGAATACATCTGTATACACAGATGCACACATACAGTACATGTCACACATACATGCAAACATACACACATTATAGTATTATATATATATATATATATATATATATATATATATATATATATATATATATATATATATATACTAAGACAAATAGCAGCGTCACTCCGGGACTTTGAAAAAATTTTTTTTGTGTATTAAATGAATCACTATTCCAACGTTTCGGGGTCCGTAACCCCTTTGTCAAGGTGTGAATGAGTGCAAGTGACAAACCTCTTACCTTTAAAGCTGTGCTCCACCACGTGTCAGGCAGATTCCTCCCCGCGCTGCTCATCCGCTCCGGGACCTGAGGGTTTCCGGCGCTGGGCTGGTGACGCCACGTCCGCGCCGTCTCACCGCTTCCGGTCTCCCGTTGCTATGGCATTGCGTCTGGCTCCTGGCTCGGTTACCTAGGCGACCCTGCCGTTTACCATTGCGCTACTGCGCCGGGGCCTACAAGGTGCAAAATAGTGACAATAGTGACTGTTACTTAGTTACATGCCTACATGGTACTGGCAATAGGAATGACCCTCAAGGAAATAAAACATTCGTCATAGTATACCTTTACATCTAAGCTATGTCATGATGGGCTGTGGGATTAACTGTGTCGACTATATCCACCACCTCTAGTACGAATGTTATTATGGAATTAAATTAATTATACTGAATCATGGGAGGTTGTTAGTTGCCCTGTCACCCTTTACTCCTAATCACCCGTGAATCTATACAATGTAGTTGAGTCAAATAACGAGACGGAGATTGTCCATGACTTCTCTTGGTTCCTCATTTCCCCAGCGTGTTCCAGAGGATTTGATCATTGAGGCCCTTCGGTCTGATTGTCTCTAGTTTAAAGATCCATCTTGCCTCCAGCTTCAGCAACTTGCCATGTCTATCTCCCCCTCTTATACTACTGGGCACGTGATCGATCACCATCTGTTTTAATGAGCTGAGAGGGTGTTGTTTATCTACAAAGTGCTGAGCGCCAGGTTGCTCCGATTTCCCACTCTTAATTGCCGCTGTAATGGCAGAGCGATGTAGTGCCATTCGTTGGCGTAGATCTCTGATGGTTTTGCCCACGTAGCCTAGTCCACATGGGCACATGATAAGATATATGATGTGTGTGGTAGTACAGGTCACCACCTGGCTGATTTTAAAGTCCCGATTTTTGCTAGGGTGTTTGAACGTGTTTCCTACCATCATGTACTTGCATGTGGTACATCCCAAGCATTTGTAACATCCCGGTGCTTTACTCAGGAAATTCCTTGGTGCTTCAGTACCGAAGCCAGTGATGTCAGCATGCACCACGTTATCTTTGATGCTTTTTCCCTTAGTGAAGCAACACATGGGCCTTTTAGATTTGAAGCAACTAAGTTTATCGTCACTTGCCACTATGGGCCATACGAATGGCACTACATCGCTCTGCCATTACAGCGGCAATTAAGAGTGGGAAATCGGAGCAACCTGTCGCTCAGCACTTTGTAGATAAACAACACCCTCTCAGCTCATTAAAACAGATGGTGATCGATCACGTGCCCAGTAGTATAAGAGGGGGAGATAGACATGGCAAGTTGCTGAAGCTGGAGGCAAGATGGATCTTTAAACTAGAGACAATCAGACCGAAGGGCCTCAATGATCAAATCCTCTGGAACACGCTGGGGAAATGAGGAACC